>NC_061806.1:40337721-40668884 GCF_021462225.1 Girardinichthys multiradiatus | reverse complement strand
AGATATATAACAACAGTGTTACTGAAAATACATGGTACTAATAAATGCAAAATGTATTTACTGGCATATGCATCTCAAAATAGAGTATTTCTCTATGTGTGAGTGTGCTTGTGTCTATAAGGTTTCTCCATAAGAATATTAAATAGTGGGTTTGAGGAGCCACAGACCTGGCCCCAGGACCTGAGACACAAAGGAGATTGGAGCCATAAACATCCAAAGGCCCCCCAGAGCACAGGAACACTGGGAGGACCACTGCCGGGACACCTGCACCTTCCCCCAGAGGAGAGCCACAGTGCCTGGAACTGCACCAACAAGCCCACGGGCCCTGTCGCAGCCGGCTACGCTGGAGCAAATCCAGCCATGGACCCAGAGACCCGAGGGCGCACCAGCCCCTAGCAGAGGCCCGACAGAGCCAGAGGGTCCAGGGCCCGCCAAGCAGCCATCAGGTGTAAGGTTGCACACACCAAAGCACCCAGCCCCGGATACAGAGAACCACCAACACACCGGCGGGCAGACACAGCAGCCACCGGCAGGGGCCTTAGAATGATCCAGGACGGGGTGCAAATGCGTACACATAAAAACACTCACACCCACACCCCTAACATAAAGACACAACAATTCACACTCCCCATACACTCTGTATCCCCAGGTTCAGGTACCAATACCCCAGAAGGACAACCAGCCTCTGGACCCAGGAGGTCGTCCCCTTGGTAGCCACGACAGCTACCGAGCTACCAGTCCAGACTATGCCCGGATGATCACGGCCCCCAATGACCCCTGCTCCTATCCAGAAAGGGGTCCTCGAACAAAGTAGGAGTGGGCCACCCCATCCAAACGAGCCCGCCAACCATAGCTGCCCCAGGAATAAACGGACCCAACTCCTCAATGAATTCCAATCTCAACCCCATGAATCTCCCACCCCCGTGAACCCCAACATGAAACATGAATTTCCCCACAGGGCCCGTCCCAAACCAGGACACAGATATAGAACACATTTCCCTGAACTCAAATGCCTAAAGCCGATGAAGACACATCCATACAGCGCGAGCTCCGCTAACAGCCCTGCCGAATCCCGCCCCTACCACACAACTGCCTGCGGCTGCAAGGCAACGGCCCCCCACAGAACATGGTGTGCTGAATAGTTAAACAGGATTTAATAAAGCCTCAAGCCATATAATTTTCCTAAATTAATTTTTGTTAATGAGATAATGAAGAATTATTTAAAGAATCATTTCAGACCTAGTTTTTTTTTATCAGATTTTGCTAATTTTAGGACTGAATTCTTTTCAGAGCATCTTTATATGCATGGAATGAATAAATTAAAGTCTGCTTTCTTTCACCTAAAATAGAACGCCTTTCTTTTGTGTGTTTGCCTCTCCAGACCACCTACAGGATCATGTTTGGAAAGAGGAGGTTTTCTCTGACCAGCAGCTCTGTAAACAGGAGAGGAATTCCAGTTTGGACCAGGAGGAACCAGAACCTTTGCAGATAAAAGACGAACCAGTACATCCCTGGACAGAAGGGGGAGATATGGACCTCTATATAAGTAAGCCTGAAGAGCAGTTTGTACTGAAGCAGGAGACTGCAGATCCATTTATGGTGATTCCTTCTCATGTGGTAGAGTACTACATTGAACCAGAACCAATCGGACACCAAGTCCTCTCTCAGGATCTTTGTAAAACTGAGAACCAGGATCAAGAAGGAAACCATCAAAAGATTCTAGATTAAACCCAGATAATGAGCCAAAACAAGATGATAGATGTCAGAAAACCATAATGCAAAAAAACTGTGTTAACAATTCAGAACCCAAAAGACACAAGAAAACTCACACTAACAACTTGTATTCTTGTAAAATTTGTGGTGACTTTTTTTCTCAAAATAGTAACTTGGCTCTACACATGAAAACTCACACAGGTCAGAGGCCCTTTTTATGTCTGTTTTGTGGAAAAAGCTTCACTACAAAATATGTTTTTAATAGCCACGTTAGAATTCACACAGGTGAGAAGCCTTTCTCTTGTGAGACGTGTGGAAAAGGCTTTACTCAAAAATGTCATTTGACTTATCACATGAGAACTCACACAGATGAAAGGCCTTTTCCTTGTAATACCTGTAAAAGAACCTTTAGAACAGACGCTTCATTGAATAAACACAAGAGAACTCACACAGATGAAAGGCCTTATCCTTGTAATACCTGTGAAAAAACATTCAAATCAAAATATTTTTTGGATCAACATGTGAAAACTCATACAGCTGAGAGGCCTTTCTTATGTCTGGACTGTGGAAAAGGCTTCACTAAGAAATCTAGCTTTAATGTGCATGTCAGGATTCACACAGGTGAGAAGCCTTTCTCTTGTGTGATTTGTGGCAAAGGTTTCAACCAAAAAAGTCATTTGATTTCTCACATGAGAACTCATACAGCCGAAAAGCCTTTTCCCTGCAATACCTGTGAAAAAAACTTCAGATCTAAAAGTTATTTGGACCAACATATGAGAACTCATACAGCTGAGAGGCCTTTCTTATGTCTGGACTGTGGAAAAAGCTTCACTAAGAAATCTAGCTTTATTGTGCATGTCAGGATTCACACGGGTGAGAAGCCTTTCTCTTGTACTATTTGTGGCAAAGGTTTTACCCAAAAATGTAATTTGACTTGTCACATGAGAACTCACACAGATGAGAAGCATTTTTCCTCTAATACCTGTGAAAAAACCTTCGGAAGAAAGGAATAATTGAATGAACACATGATAGCTTACACAGGTGAGAAGCCCTTTTTGTGTGTGACCTGTGGAAAACAGTTTACAGGAAGTTACAGATGAATTAATCACATGAAAACTCACATAGGTGAGAAGCTCTTTTTTGTGTCTGATCTGTGGAAAAGCATTTTGCCAAAGTTGACTTCATAACTCGCAAATATGAAGGCTTCTCCATATATGACTTGGGAAAAGTTACAGTAAAAAGACAGATTTAATACTTTACATGAGAACTCACACAGAACTCACACTGGTGAGAATCGATAGGAATGCACCGATCGATTCTCAGAATACACCTTTCCAGGTATGTAAAAAAAAAAAGTCCATGTGAAAACTCCTTTTACTCATCACATGAGAACATTCAGAGGTAAAAGGCTTTCTCCTTGCGATGTTTGGAGAACGAATAGGGAAAAAGGGAGAGAGTTGGGTAAAAAGTTAAAGGGAGAAAAGGAGATAAGAAAACAGAAACGGAAAAAAGATAATATGAAAATACAAGATTATTCCTTAGAAGTCTTTTTTTTTTGTGACTGCAGAAAGAGACAGGTATGACATGGAGCAATTGCAGCCACAGACATCCAAAGGCCCCCTGGAGCGCAGGATAAAATGTTATATAAAAAAAACAGATTTAACCCTTAACCGAGAACTCACAACAGTGACCAGGTAGAAGAATGCACATGAGAGACCTTTTCCATGTATGACCCATGGAAAAATGTCCCTCTAAAAATGCCTTTACCCCATTGCCTGAGAAAATTCACAGGTTAAAGGCCTTTAAAGGTGATGTTTGGAGAAAATGTTTGTTCTGTTGCTGTCATTTGGCTTAAAATTGAAATTATTGCTGATCAGTTTGAACATGCTTTGACTTGGTACAAAGGCTTTTGAATTAATAATTGAAGTGCATTTATAGAAATATAACACTCGTCTAGAAGTTCAAACTTTCAACTTTATTAGTATTTTTCTAATGGGAAATTTACCATGAACTAATTTTAATGCTGTTCTTGATTCTGCAAATGTGCTGTTTACCTGCTAAAATTAAAGGAAATGATTCTTTTGTTTTTATTACGTTTTTTATTGTAATATTTTCTGCTGTGGCTGTTTTCCATTAATGTCATCACTGTTTGATTGATAAACCAAACAGCAATAAAAAATGTTTTAAAACACAGATTGTAAAAAGGAGTCTCCTCATGTGGTTTGATGTGAATTACAAAAGATATTTTTGAATGTTTTCTGTTAAATTTTTAGACCACCTTAAAGTACTAATAGATATTGCTTTGTATTGGTATTAAAATGCTCAGAGCATGTTTAAGGAACGTGCAGCTAGTATCTTTTTGTAGTCAATGTTTGATGAATATAATTGACTGTTTATTTAAGATTAAGTTCGAACAAGGCTTCAGAGAAAACCTGAATACAGTATTGACCAGAAAAAGCCTGTTTGGTGCATCCCTCGTTATGGTGGGTTCCTTCTTTATATGGAGGTTGGAGCATCTAAAATTCAAGCCAGGAACATCCCTTGTAAAGTCCCCTGATCTAAAATCTCTTGATCTGGAAAGTCAGAGGTTCTCAACTAACCAATTGACCTCAAATTGTATAGTAGCAATGTGACTAAATTAATAAACGTTATTTGCTTATCTGACGGTTTGTAGCTTTTTAAAATCAGTCACACAGCATTTTAAATCATTTGCTGATTGTGTCTGAATCCATAAAAGGCAGAATATGTTAGCAATCGGCCTGATCTTTGAGCACAATGGTGCATCTTAGTTGTAAAAGCAGAACCTATGTTTTGTATTAGATTTATTTCTACCCTTAAAATCAGACATGTTGGCTGTATCTGTATAAAAAAAAGTGGAAGTTGCAGTGATCAACTTTATATTTGCTTTACTGACTCATTTAAAATTGGTGGAATATTACGTATTAAACAATATCTGTTTATCAATATGCTGTGTTGGTGTTTAAGTTCCTAGCAAGTCCTGGCAAAAGTACTCACACCCTATGTTTCTCAATTTAGTCATGTTACACCCACAACTGTCAAAGTATTTTATTTGATAGATCACTTTAAATTTTAATCTGCCAGGTGTGTGAATAATTTTGGGCTTAACTGTTTGTATGTGCAATGAGGAAACACTTAGACACCCAAACATTGTTCAACCTGCAGCTTTTCAGTCTTGGTGAACTTTGGTTGGATCAACAGAATTCCGAGATTCTCTCTTTCCAACGTGTCCCTCATACCAAGGTATAAGGGGCGCATTGTATTTCACCCTGGGAGGCAACTACCCGAGAGGTCTGGAGGGAGGGATGCCCGCCTGAGCCCAGCCCAGCCACTGCGGGCCCACCACTCTGGGATGTGGCCCGAGCACCCACACAGACAACACCCCACCAAGGGAGACTGTCTCCTGCTGGGTCTGATAGACCCCAAGGCCATCCCCACACCCTCAGTCAAGGCCAGACCAGCATAGGCTCTGCGGCAGGAGCCAGTGGACCGTGCAGTGCCTAAGCATAGCCCCTCCCTCCTTGATGTTTGTGGATGCCTGTGGTGATGTGAAGTGCTGTGATGCCTGCAGATGTGTATGTCTAAAGTGCATTAGGTTGTGGCTGGAGTGTACAAGACCCCACTGCTTGACAGCAGAATCTCCCCCAACACCAAATCTTTAAGCACTGCAGGCTTCTACAGTTATGATCAGTGTCATGATTCAATGATAAAGAGGTAACAATGGCTTCCACTGGGGGAGTTCCACAGCCAAGAACACACCTCAGTGCTTAGAAAATAAAAGGACAGTCAAATAATTTGAAAATAATATATTGTTCCGCATGATAAACTGTGGCCAAAAAAAAAGTTGCCAACCAAAAAAAAAGGTCACTCACTCTAATATTTCGTTGGACAGCCTTTAGCTTTGACTACGGTGCGCATTTTCTGTGGCATTGTTTCGATAAGCTTCTGCAATGTCACAAGATTTATTTCCACCTAGTGTTGCATTCATTTTTCACCCAGATCTTCCATTGATGATGGTAGAGTCTGTGCAAAGCCTTCTCCAGCACATCCCAAAGATTCTCAATGGGGTTAAGATCTGGACTCTGTGGTGGCCAATCCATGTGGGAGAATGATGTCTCATG
This sequence comes from Girardinichthys multiradiatus, assembly GCF_021462225.1. Taxonomy (NCBI): domain Eukaryota; kingdom Metazoa; phylum Chordata; class Actinopteri; order Cyprinodontiformes; family Goodeidae; genus Girardinichthys; species Girardinichthys multiradiatus. Next base: position 40,663,032 of record NC_061806.1, on the reverse strand, counting down.
CTCCCTGAACCTCTCTTTCACAATTCGAGTCCGATTAATCCTGGCATTGTCATCTTGGAATATGCCCGTGCCAATTGGGAAGAAAAAATCCATTGATGGAGTAACCTGGTCATACAGTATTTCAGGTAGTCAGCTGACCTCATTCTTTGAACGCATATTGTTGCTGAACCCAGACCTGACCACCTGAAGCAACCCCAGATCATAGCACTGCCCCTACAGGCTGGTTCAGTAGGCACTAGGCATGATTGGTGCATCACTTCACCTGGCTCTCTTCTTACCCTGATCCGCCCATGACTCTGGAACAGGGTGAATCTGGGACCATATGACCTTCTTTCATTGCTTCAGAGTCCAATCTTTATGCTTCATTGCAAATTGAAGCCTTTTTTTCTGGTTAGCCACAGTGATTAGTGGTTTTCTTAAGGCTACACAGCTGTTCAGTCCCAATCCCTTGAGTTCCCTTCGCATTGTGCGTGTGGAAATGCTCTTACTTTCACTATTAAACATAGCCCAGAGTTCTACTGTTTTTCACCAAATGTTTAAGGGATGGCCGATCACAATCATTCAGGATATTTTTCCTGCCACATTTCTTCCTCAAAGACTATGGGTCCCCACTATCCTTCCAGTTTTTAATAATGCATTGGACAGTTCTTAACCCAATTTTGGAAGTTTCCGCAATCTCCTTTAGATGTTTTCTCTGCTTGATGCATACCAATGATTTGACCCTTCTGAAACAGACTGACATCTTTTCCACAACCGCAGAATGTGTCTTTCAACGTGGTTGTTTAAGAAATGAGAAGCAACTCATTCCCCCAGTTGGGGTTAAATATCTTGTTGCCAGCTGAAACATAATCACCCATGCAGTAATTATCCAATGGGAGGCTTGTACCTATTTGCTCAGTTAAATCCAGGTGGCAACTTTTTTTTGGCCAGGCAGTGTATATATAAAAAAACTTTATTAGAAACAGCTTTGGGATTATATCAAATGTAATGGACACGGAAACAGAAATGAAAGGGAATAAGAGAAGCAAGAAATGGAGAGAGGTTGGGCAAAAATGCAAAAGGCAGAAAAGGAGTTTAGAATAGAGGAGAGAAAGAAGGATAAAGAGAATACAAGATAACATCTTAGGAGACTGCTTCTACACCTGCAGAAATGCATATATAAAAACAATGTTACTGAAAAGTACACAGTACTAATGAATACGTGATGCATTTAGTGGCAACTGCAGCTATAGAGTATATCTGTGTATCTGTGAACACCTGAATCCAAACACATGCGGTGCGGGTGTATATGTGTATATGTAAACATGCTTGTTTCCCCCCCCCGTCTACTTTTAAAACTAGGCATGAAAGTTTTCTTTTTCATAAAGCCTATAGTTAGAGTGGCTTAGGTTAAGTTAACCTATCTCTGTAGTTATGCTGCTATAGGCTTAGGTTGCTGGAGGACATAATGACCACCTTCCCTCATCTGTCTACATTGTTGTGATTATGAATATATTATTTAATACTTTAATATTTTATTAAATAATATTTTGGTCTGTTAAGGGTTATCCTGTGAATACCAGCCCAGTAAGGCGATGGTATTAGGACAAAATTGAAAGGGATGAGCCAAGCTCCGCCATTATTGAACAGCAAAACTCTGCACACACAGAATGAATTCACACAATTTCTTAAGATGCAAGAATTTATTAACAAAAAAATTTGTCAACTCAAAGTCAAACATATTTCAATCAACAAACTCTTTACTTTGCTAAAACAATCCAACCAAACTACCAAGCAGAATTAAAGAATAACGAAGACTAATGGGCTATGTACAATATAAACAAGTTGATTAAAGATGATTGAAACCCATGATCGAAAGAGTGATGCAACATTACCATGCAATGTTTATGTTTGAGAACCAAGGATTATCTTGAAGAATCTAGAAATGAAGTTAAGTTAATCTTGGAACTAACTTAGGCAATAATCAGCAAACGTTTAGACAACCATTCACAATGCAAGATCATTATTACAAACATTATTTTAATAAAATATTTTAAAGAATGATTTGCTGAATAAAACCGACCTTCAGGATGACCAATTCTCAATGGTGTTTAATTAGCTGCCTTTATTTATTAAAATAATATTTTAAAGAAAAATTAAGGAAATAGTAAAATTATGTTTAAAGAAATATTATTTTGAATAAGAACTAAATCTTTCTGGAGAAATGGGTCTTAATGGTGTTTACTTCGTTTTCAAGTTTAGTAAAATAATATTTAGGGAAATATTATTTTACTAGATTGAAAACAAACAACCTTTTTGGGTAAATGATCTTTTGTAGGCAAGCATGAGTTCTTAGCTGTTAGCGGTTAAAGCTAACAAAAGAGGCTTATAGCTTATAATCAGAATCAAAAACATACCTTTAAAATACCATTAATAAAAGGGTTAAAATGCATAAGCGTGGACGGCGCGTTATGGCCGATCTTCTGTGTTTAAAATCACCCTTTAAATAAAGTTTGTCTTAACTTTAATAAAAACACAGAACACAAACTGAGCACATGTGCTGAGCAGATAATCTGCTAGCACTAAGATGACTGAGTTTTCAACACAAACAAAACCAAACGTCATAAAACCAAAAATGTTTCGATTATTTAATTTTAAACTACTTCTCTCTGCCCAAAACTACCTCTTACATGAACCAGGCTGAAGAAAAGTTGTCGGGGGCGACAAAGTTGAAGAAAGCATCCACATTGAACAAAGGGTTAGCTTGCAGCTAACCTCCGTAGCTGTTGGGTGGGGCGTCTCGTTCTGTCGGCCGTCCAAACTGCACGTTACTGCTGTAGCCACGGTGATACGGTCCCGTTGTCCTTCCTTCAGACCAGGAAAACAGCTTCACTCGGCGTTGTAGAGACAGGGTCTCTGCTGGGAACTCTCTGGAGCACAGTTTGCTTCTGTAGACCTCAGAGAGAAAAGTCAAGCCACGCTTGTGGCTTAATTACCCCGTTCATGAATGAAAACCAGACACACAAACAGCAATTCATTCCTACTTAACTTAGTGCATATGATCGTGTGATCGTATGACACTCTTGGATCCATTTTGAAGAGTTTATGTCTGTTTGCCAACAAAGAGACATTAGCGCGCTGTGTCCCTCCGTCCAGTTCCTCTGGGGACCTGCGTGGAAGAGATCTGTTTGTTGCAAAAGCGGGGTTTTTATTTGGACAGTGACGTCATGGGAAGTCCGCTGTTACCCCTTTTCCTGGCTGTGCTGGAAGTAGATTAATGCGATTTATTTTGAATGTTCCAAAAAAATTTCTTACTGGCCCATCATGTTGTACCCATGGCTGGGGTCCCAACAACATTCTCCCACTGCTCTCCAATTTCGCATTATTTGCTGTTATTTTAACTTTTAACTTTGTTATCTGTGTTTTTTCTCTTTCTATAAGCTGCCCCCAGTTGGTCATGGCAGATGGCCACTCACACTGAGCCTGGTTCTGCAATAGGTTTCTTCCTGTGTAAAGGGGAATTTTCCATTCCACTGTCGCTACATGCATGGTTGCTACTTGGGACTGCTGCTAGGTCAGCAACATAATGCAAGTGACTACCCACTGTCGCTACATGCTCATCCAGGTGGAGTGAATGCTGACTTTTTGCAATATGCTGGGTTTTCTTAGACAGAAAACGTTTTAACCAATTTGAATAATAAACTGAATTCGACTGCATTGTTTGATACCAAGGATTAAAATGACTTTCTTTTTCACATTGTAAAGTGCCGTGAGATGCCGTGTTGTGAATTGGCGCTATATAAGAATTAGTAGCCCAAATCCTCAATAATTTCATGTATGGTGTCCCTTGAAGCACTGAATCCAGCTTCAGTCCATACCTTAGTGAATTGCCCCCAAATTCTTGAATGAGCTTTACTTCACAGCCCTCTCTCAAGGCTATAATTTGTTACCAGTCCACCTTTTTATACTGTAGTTTTCCCCCAACTCCGCTTTTCATAAATATGCCAGCTTCTTAAACAATGACCTCATCTCTTTGCCTTCCTTGCAGAAGTTGTCAATGACTAGGCAACTGTCAGGTGAACATTCATCCCCATTATTATGTAGACCTCAACATGCTCATTACATAATTATTCTGTATTAAGAAATTTTCTTTTTGGACTTATATCAAAATTTTCTGAGAAACAGATATTTTTTTTTGGGGGGGGGGGGGGGTATATCTAATTCATAACTAAAATGAAGCTTACTGTTTTAAACTGAATTACTGTACTAACTTTTCAAATGCCTAATTTATGGAGATGTACTCATATGAAGGGATTATGCGGGGTGTTGCAGGTTTTTTTTCATCCTCAAACCACTTTTACACAACAGTGTCAGAACTTCACGAACCCATTAACCACGTGTCCGAATTTTACAGGGAGGATTGACTCCCTTCACACATAGGCCAAAATGCTGAGGCGTGCATGGGAGCCGAAGTACACTGTTTTCCTAAAGGACCCAGTTGCAGGTGCGCAGATTGTGAAAACCAGGAATCGAGCCATCGACCTCCGGAATTTAAGCAAGGGTACACATTGTTTTAAGTATCTCGAAGAGGTTTAAATATATTTAATGTAAATTATAGTGAGATATATGTGTGTGTGTGTGTGTGTGTGTGATTGAACTCTTGAGCTTTTGTTAAAATTAGACGTAATTCAGATTACGGATGTGACGTTCAAGCAACGGTTATTACGTCACGAGTGTGCGACAGACAGCCACCTAGCTACGCAGTTGTTTGTTTTATCGGATTTGTTGGAATTTTCCACTACGGAGATTGTTTACAATAAAGTCGAGAAGTAAACTTTGGAATAACGCAAAATATACTTGAACAAAACCGGAATCAAGCTTTCTGAGATATAGTTGTCAACTCTCTAGTGTTAAGTGTCGCAGTTCGCCCGTTTTTGTTTCGGACTTTGAGGAGCGGATGGGGTTAACTCTAAAGTAGCTGTTAGCATTTTGTGCTCAGATTACCTGCTGACGCCTTGAGCTGGTTTAGCATTTCGTAGTTGAGATGGAGTTACTTGGAGTTGGCGGAGGAACAGGTGGAGTAGTAGTGAGCGGCGGTAACGTTCCAGCTTTTCTTACTAAACTGTGGACCCTCGTGGAAGACCCGGAGACCGACCCTCTTATCTGCTGGAGTCCGGTACTCACTTCACCTTACCTAGCCTAGCCTAGCTTAGTCTATTAGAGCTAACTGTACGCAGATTCCTCAATGTTGTCAAACAACAGACCTCAGATTTTTGAGACTTTATTTAAGTAACAGAAAAATCCTAAATATTCTAGACTTTATTTTGTGTTTTGATTCTAATTATCTTAACTTTGCAACGTGGGACAAACGAATCAAGCAGGTTATATCATTAGCTTTCAGATAATGAGATCTGACTCTTGTCCAGTAATTGGAGTTACAGTTTGGATTGACAGGTGTGAAAGAGATTGTTACTGCCTATATATATATAGTGTGTGTATATATATATATATATATATATATATGTGTGTGTGTGTGTGTGTGTATATAAAGGTCCATAGGTGTAGCTGTTAGAGCTAGACGGTTGAGGTGATCAAAATGTATTCAATTTTTTAGAAAACTTAATTGTGTGTATTTTTGGTTTCATACTAAAATTGATTTAATCTGAAATAGCAGTAATTTAATTTAAAATGATTCAAAGAACATCTGCACTGATAAAAAATGAAGATGGTTATGATTATATAAAGGTGATATTTTGGGGAAATGTATTAACAGCAAATCACAATAAAACCTGTGAAAATCTGTGACTGAAATTCAGAATTTTACATTATGCCCTTTACAAACAGTCAGATCTTTTGTTTTGGTATGGTATCAGGGGTGTTGGGTCTAACGTTTTGTTTTTTCTCTTTGTGGTTCATTATCTACTAAAGTAATAAATATTTAGACACATGGCATTTATAAACATTCATGTCATTAATGTAACCATAATTTGCTGAAAAGGGGAACTCTTTGTTTATTTCTATTTAAGTTGGTACCTATCTCCAGTAGTCAGTGGGTGAGAGGCAGGGAGCACCCTGGGCTGGTTGCTGGTCCATCACAGTGAGACAAAGGACAGACAATAACGTCATACCTACAGTGACTTTCATATTCATTCACTCCAAGTATTGACCTGAATGGAATAAATCTCTACCAGTTTTACACATCTAGGGACTAAATTTATTTCTGCTTTGCAAAATTCCCCAAACTTAGTCATATTGGATGGATAGCATCTGTGAACGTTGATTTTCACATATTGCCTCTAGCATTAAGATAATATATCCATCTCACAAGAAGAGACCATTTACAATATCAGGTCGTTGAGAAGAGGCAAGATGTTTGGAAAACTTAAGATTTCTATTTTTATCGTCTCTGTGGTCGTAATGCCTCTATGAAAATGCTCCTTTTGTGTTTAGCCGACTAGAATAAAGGGGTTATTACACTTATACTGTGAAGAATCTTTTAAAGAATCGTTTAGTGTAAAATTATCCTGTTCAGGTTTGATCGCTCCAAGTCTCAGACTTGAAGCTACACTATGAATAGTTGTATTTAAACCTGCATTACTCCTTCCATCCGCAGTAAGATTGTAAGATAAGGTGAATGTTAAAATGTCAAAATCCTTGGAAAAAATATTTTGAGAATCAGTAGTGATTCTTTCTTTGACATCTTTCATTTTCTTCCAATAATTTCCCACTCAGCACACTGAGCTGGTCCAACATAACCAATGAGGGCTTGTTGTGGAATTCAATACAGATGTTACATTGTACCCTCGAGCTACACTTCATTCTCTTTCTCTTTATTATGCCTTTTTGTGTTCATTTCTTCCTTCCTTGCATCCTTTGTTCCACTTCATTTCCATCTTTCTGTCCTCACTCTTGCATGCCCCCTTTCTTCCCATCTCTGTGCCCTTGCTTCTATTCCTCTTTTTGTCTTTCATTGGTTCCTTCCTTCTGGCCTTCCTATCTTTCTGTCCTGCCCACATTTCTTCATTGCGTTCTTTTTCTTTCCATCCTTTCCTTGTGTCCTTCCTTCCACTACTACTTCTATCCTTTCCTTGTGTAGATTTTTCTTTCCTTTCTCCTCTTTTTCTTCTCTTCCTTGTTACATTGTCTTATTCTGTCCTCTCTTCCTTCCCTCCTTCTTTGTGACCTTTTTTCTCCATTTGTTCCTTCTACCTTCCATGTGTCCTTGCCGCATACCAGTTTCCGCTTTTTGCAGGGACCACATGCAGGCACTCATTTCTCTACACACATTTTCCATAAACATATAGTGAATGTTTATATTTTATAGTTTTGAATGAATATAAATTTATATTGTGTAGAAACCCTGGTGTGCAATTTTGCAATCGTAAAAGATGACTTGAATGCAATATTAGGATACTGTTCTCTAAGTGTCAGGCATTCTCTTTTTGCATACCTTTACCCAGTTGGATAGACTAACTGCCCTAATTTCCCACAGTGGTGTTTATATTTTGTAGCTGAGAAAGCTCTCAGGGAGGGGTGGGTGCGTTTTATAATGGTAGAGAAAGAAAAGCGTCAATATTGTCATTGCAATATTCAGCAATAGTATTGCAATTATATTTTTCCCTAATATCTTCAATCCCTAGTGTGTCGTGAGAACCTTTTTCATAGCAGCGTTGCACAACTTCCACTGCTAAGACTGAAAAATGAGACTTACATTTCTGGATTTATACATTTGTTTTAATTGGTTTCGAATTCTGATTGAGTCCCACACAGTGAACTACAACACACCCTGCGTCTCTTTAAAAAAGCTAAAGCCTCTAAGCGTATCCTCTTGTATTTCCCACAAATTCTCTAATTAATTGTATAATCTTTCTGTAGAGCTTCTTTATAATCTTTCCCACAGGACTACAGATGAACATTAGCCATAGTGGCTAAATCTGACATATTTACATGACAGTCTAATGGGCTCATGTTAATTAATATGTACTGTCCCTTTATTAAATAAACATAACATAGCTTCATGTTCTGTTTCTTGTTTGTTGTCAATTTTTGATAAACTGTTCAACAGAAGACATTCTAACTTCATCCTAAGAGGTTTTTTTTTTCTGTCCCTATAACATATAACCAGAGTTAATGGGATAATTTATGAAAGTCAATAGTATGTACTTTATAAATAAAAACTATAAAATTCAAATGTGAAATAAAACAAAATGTAGCATGAAATCCTAAACAAATGAATAACATTATTAAACAGTATGGATGGTAGTGCAAATGTACAGGACGTAGTGCATTACATAGCTGAATATCCATATTTTATAGCTCCATAATACTTGATTTACAGAGAATGTACAGATATGAAGTGTTGTAAATGTTCTTGTTACCTAGAGGAAAAGCACTTGTACAGCAAGACGGTTGACTGGTACGATTGGAGAGCAAGTTTGCTTGGATGAGGGTATGTGCATGTTCTACAAATCAGCAGCAGTTAAAGGTGCTCTGATGGAACAAATTCAAGGTTTTCTAATTGCAGTGGAGATTGTCATTTAAGAATAAATGTATTTTAGTCTCGTTAGTATCTCTCTAGTTATCAGAAAATTTAAATTGAAGAAAATGACAGTTGATAGAAGATGCTGCTGGTTCTCTGACACTTGAGCTCTGATAGATTTTACAATTAGGCCAGTTTTCTTTTAAGGGTTCAGAATAAAAATGGGTCAGAACACAGGTTCAGAACATAGAGCAAAGAAAAGATTCTACCTAGGGAGAAATTTGATCTACAGCCACAACAGTCCAGTGGACTTTAGATCACCACGGCCTGTTAACAGAACCTTGTAAACTGATCTAATTTAGCTGCGGCTCTGCTTTTATCTGTCACAGATGGTTTAATTTGGGCACGCTGATCATGCACCAGACATTTCTAAAGAAATAGGTTCCTCAAAGGACATTGGTGTCAAAAATGCATGTTTATGTTTGGATTTCAGCTTTTACTAAAAATACTTCTGCTTTTTGTCATTCTTCTGTTAGTTTAAGATCTGTGCAGTGTACAGTTGTTCAAGTTATTATATGCTCTGCAGGAATGTTTATTGACCACAAATTGCTGCTAAATATTTTCTGTTCTTATGTGAAATATATTGATGCTTGTGTTGCTCATAATAATAATAACTTAATTTGTCTGTGTTTTTCCTTTGTTTTTCAGAGTGGAACCAGCTTCCATGTGTTCGATCAGGGACGGTTCTCCAAAGAGGTTCTGCCAAAGTTCTTTAAACACAACAACATGGCTAGCTTCATACGACAGCTCAACATGTGTAAGTATCAGTATGTTTTTATCACTTCTAAAAAAAGAATCCTGTTTAAAAGGTACTTTTATCGCAGCCACGAATGTTTCAGTAACTCTGAAGAAATGGTGTAGGTTGAAATGCAACTCTGTGTTCACGTTGCTCCTCAGATGGTTTCCGTAAGGTGGTGCACATCGAGCAGGGTGGCTTGGTGAAACCAGAGAAAGATGACACGGAGTTCCAACATCCATTTTTCGTCAGAGGGCAAGAGCAGCTGCTGGAGAACATCAAACGGAAAGTCACCAATGTAAGTAGCTATAGATACACCAGGAAACACTGCTTTAGAGATCATTAACATCCTGACCACTGAGCTGTACTAAGCTGTAAGGTTTTATTTTCACCACACTGTAAAACCTTGTTTTACAGTGTAACTATAATTAGTTAAAAACAATCTCGGATGTACAATAATAAATTACATTCTTTACCAAGTCAGTGTTTGTTTAGACTAAGCTAAAGTCAAAATCCTACCATTATATCCTTAACAGACGTTTTGGCTCTTTGCTGCTTCTTTGGAGCATTCAGGTGTCTGTTAACACAACGCAGACAGAAAAGACATCAGTGCTGACCTAAAAGAAACAATTGTTTGTTAAAAAACTTGGTAGTGTAATAGGAAAAAAACAGCAAACAAGTGGACTGTTTGAAAGGCTTGCCGGGAGATACAAACCAGTGTGTGAAAAAGATCGACAACGTTAATGATGTTTTCAGGTTCCCCAAATTCACTACAACATTTCAGGAACTTTGACAAACTTCATAGTCTGGGATGAATAAAGTACAGTAAAGTACTGACCGACTTACCTGTTTTTAGGAGAGATTACACTAAAGAATACATGTTTGTCTTTCACGGACAATAGTAAATATAAACAAACACATTATATTGGCTCAAAACCCCCGATCCAGTTTGCTGTAAGGTAGAACAGCATCCATTTTTAATACCTTGAATCTTTCCTTTTAAAAACACCTCTTGGCCATACGATAGTATAATTTACCTAAACGTGCCTATTATGTTGCTTAGTAACTGCTTATCATTCACCATATTGTAGTTTAGGGTTCCTGCAGTGGAAATGCACCTTTATTCTTGTTTGCTCGTGAGCCTCTGCCACATCTGTATATTTATTGTTCAGAGGATACCTAACATTGACGTTTCATTTCAAAGTTGAGTTTCCTCTACGTCCTTCCTCTCTTTTGTGTCTAACAGCTGTTGCTTTTATATTGCATGAGTTTTATATGCTGCAACATTCTTATATCGGTATAATTGGGTTTTGCAATAAGCACTGCTTTTAAAGACAGTTTAGTTTTAGTTTTTTTTAGTGGCACAGTGTTAGAGCAGAGCTTTTATGGAGGCGAACAATCTGGGGTTTGACTCCCAGCGCCATACCTTTTATTGCATGTCTTCTTCCCCCTTTTCTCTCTTCCTCCTTATTGCCAGATTACTGTCTAATAAAGGCCACAAGCGGCACAAAATCCAAAGACAGTAAAGATGGAATGAAAGGAAACTCTGTTGGTGCTGCCTTGAGAAATACTTTCTAAATCCTTGTTGGATATTTTTGTTATCTTTTTTGTTCCTTGGGAGACATGTGAGCACATCATTACTGCAGCCCCTTAAAGTCCTTGTATAGTAGTTCCATTATAGTTGTATAACTGACATATAACAAAACGTAGTTGAAGTCTTTCTTTCTGCTCTCGGTGGAGGAGGACGCTTTTTCTCTGTCTCCCGCACTCCTCCCATATCTGCCCTGCTTCAGCTCTGTGTCTTGTCTTCTTTTTGGAGACTCTTTTTGCCCAAATTCTTAGTTATGGATTTGGTCAGCTGGTCTCTCAATGCAATTGATCAAATTTTCTCGACGAGAAGACAGGGTGAAGGAGAGCCCACTTGTCCAGATGGGACGTTTTTCTCTGGATACAAAATGGACTCCTGGCAGAAGTGGAGGATTGTGTGTTTGTCGATCATGTCAGTCGAGGATGTTGAAGATATATATATAATTAGATGTTTGATATCAGGATTTCTGCTTTTTGGAGTCAGCGGTTACCTGGCGGTTCGCAGCCGAGTGTGAAGCGGCTGGGATGAGGATCAGCTCCTCCAAGTCCGAGGCCATGGTACTCGACCGGAAAAGGGTGGCTTGTCCTCTTCAGGTTGGAGGGGAGTTCCTGCCTCAAGTGGAGGAGTTTAAGTATCTCGGGGTCTTGTTCACGAGTGAGGGAAGAATGGAGCGGGAGATCGACAGACGGATCGGTGCAGCTGCCACAGTAATGGGGGCGCTGTGCCGGTCCGTTGTGGTGAAGAGAGAGCTGAGCCGAAAAGCAAAGCTCTCAATTTACCGGTCGGTCTACGTTCCTACCCTCACCTATGGCCATGAACTTTGGGTCATGACTGAAAGAACGAGATCACGGATACAAGCGGCTGAAATGAGCTTCCTCCGTAGGGTGGCCGGGCACTCCCTTAGAGATAGGGTGAGGAGCTCGGCCATCCGGGAGGAGCTCGGAGTAGAGCCGCTGCTCCTCCACATCGAGAGGAGCCAGTTGAGGTGGCTCGGGCATCTATACTGGATGCCTCCTGGACGCCTTCCTCGGGAGGTGTTCCAGGCACGTCCCACCGGGAGGAGGCCCAGGGGACGACCCAGGACACGCTGGAGGGACTATGTCTCTCGGCTGGCCTGGGAACGCCTTGGGCTCCCCCCGGAGGAACTGGAGGAGGTGTCTGGAGAGAGGGACGTCTGGGCGTCTCTGCTGAGTCTCCTGCCCCCGCGACCCGGTCCCGGATAAGCGGAAGACGACGAACGAACGAACGGTTACCTGGCATATCGAGAAATGTGGAGAATGTCAGCAGCTGTTCTGGCCATTGTGAGGCTGCCTGGCATGTGTGATGGGATCTTCAGGGCGATCAACACTCAGACTGAGATGTTACGTGAGCTGAATCGCAGACTGGATGTGATCCTTACACAGGATCGCAGGCAGGTTGCGGTTCCTGGACTCAGGGATGAAATGCAATAAATCTTGGAGAAAGTTGTTCGCTCGGATCTGGCAGAAAGACCAGGAATTTGGCTGTTTGGATTCGCCTTTGAGAAGCACCAGCGAGACTCTCAAGGCTGACGGAAAATTAAGAATCAGCCTAACCCAAATAATTATTGTTTTTCTGAATCTGGCTCCCCTGCACGGCCTTGAAGGCTGGTTATCTTCAACTTCTCCTGGAAGTTATGTAATCATGACGCTCTGCTCCCCTCCCTTCCCTGAGGACATCTGTGGACCTGCTCAGAACTTTGTGGCCGTTTGATGAATATTTCAACATACCATCAAGGACAATGGCCTCTGTGACATTGCTTCATGGACTCACTTGCACCCCTCACACCACCTTCACCGTTCCCAGCATGATGTTGTTTTGTCAACTGTTGCTTCTTTGTTCTGAGGTTTTTTGCAATCTCAAACTGTATCCTGCTAAGGATAAAGTGTGAAATATGATTTTTTTCCCTCTACTTACCTAATGTGGCCTCTTTTCTCATCTAACAAGAGCAGCGCCTGTGAGTGGGCAGCAAAGCCTCGGTGACTCGTCCCCCCCTTGTCTTGTGTCATGATGTATGTTTGGATGGGTTGTACTGGAATTATAATTTCCCCTCGGGGATCAATAAAGTATTTTTGAAGTCTATTCAGTGATCCTACACCACAGCAATCACAACATGTCTTAATCAGGAATCACAATCAGTTCAACAAATACACCTGTCTACACACCACCCACAAATGTGTGGTAATATTGATTAAACCACTTCGAAACCACTAGTGTGGAGAAAACGGACCACGGTCTGTCAGTTGTCTCTTGTCTCCATGGTAACAGACTGTCATATGTTATTGGTGCAGGTGTCGTCAGTCCGTCAAGAAGAAATGAAGATCTCATCAGATGAAGTCAGCAAAATCCTGAGCGACGTCCAGCTGATGAAAGGAAAACAGGAAACAATCGACTCCAGGATCATCGCCATGAAACAGTAAGAATCAGAAGATTCTGGACGTGTTTACTTGCTACACTCTAACCTATAAAATCATTTTGTCCCACACAAACTGGTAATTTTTGTTTGAGTTTTAATTAAACCAGGTTTGAGAAGCTAACTGGCACACTAGGCATCTTGTTTAGCCAGTATTGAGATAAAGCCAGAGAGCGTGCTTATGTTTTGATGTTTTTTTGATTCACTCCAGCTAACTCGCACTTATATGTCATTAACCTCTGACTTGCATAAAAATAATCATGTACAATACAAGGCTCCAAGTCTAACAAATTAGGCTGTAACCTTCTCACAGTCTTCTTGTCAAAATGGTTTTAATTTAGCATGAAAACAATTTGTGTTGTTCTCTGTACAGCTCTCCTTCCTTTAATCAGCACTATCTGTCTTTCTGTTTCAGTGAGAATGAGGCTTTATGGAGGGAGGTTGCCAGTCTGAGACAGAAACATGCTCAGCAACAGAAAGTTGTCAACAAGGTATTAAAACACCCACACCTGACAAGGATGAGCTGTTAGCAAGAGTCAATAGACCTCGTTCTCTTTCATCCTTAACCAGGCCCTGTCCCAATTCCCACACTACACCCTACACCCCTCTATGAAGTGTGTACTTTGTACAAGTGCATGTAGGGGTTGAAGTGCGCAGGTTACAAGCGTGCAAAATTGGAGAATTGGAACAGCTGGGGTTGACTTGCACCTCTGCACCGTAACTGCAACATCAAAAAGGGCGGGAACCAGCGCTGTTTTCGTAGTCTTGCTACAAAAAAAAATATTTTAAACTGCAACAAGCAATTGTTTTGAGGAGAAGAAAGTGCAGGAAGCAAAGGAGGCTTTTACACCAGACTCTCGCTGCGCCAGTGTTTGTTTGAAAGGTAACTTCAGTGTTATGGCCTGACTGCCCAGACTCACTCTGAACCCAGTGGTATCTTACAATGCTGAGCTTGGAAAACCAGTAAAAAATATATGTTTGTCGGCTTGCTGTCTAAAGTTCAAGCAGTTTTTATTATTCTGATTTGATGGTTGATTACATTGCCGGTTGTGATTGGTTTTTGCTCAGAACGTCATCTGCAACAGTGAATTGTGGGTAATACAGGTCCTTCTCAAAATATTAGCATATTGTGATAAAGTTTATTATTTTCCATAATGTCATGATGAAAATTTAACATTCATATATTTTAGATTCATTGCACATTAACTGAAATATTTCAGGTCTTTTATTGTCTTAATACGGATGATTTTGGCATACAGCTCAGGAAAACCCAAAATTCCTATCTCACAAAATTAGCATATCATTAAAAGGGTCTCTAAACGAGCTATGAACCTAATCATCTGAATCAACGAGTTAACTCTAAACACCTGCAAAATATTCCTGAGGCCTTTAAAACTCCCAGCCTGGTTCATCACTCAAAACCCCAATCATGGGTAAGACTGCCGACCTGACTGCTGTCCAGAAGGCCACTATTGACACCCTCAAGCAAGAGGGTAAGACACAGAAAGAAATTTCTGAAGGAATAGGCTGTTCCCAGAGTGCTGTATCAAGGCACCTCAGTGGGAAGTCTGTGGGAAGGAAAAAGTGTGGCAGAAAACGCTGCACAACGAGAAGAGGTGACCGGACCCTGAGGAAGATTGTGGAGAAGGGCCGATTCCAGACCTTGGGGGACCTGCGGAAGCAGTGGACTGAGTCTGGAGTAGAAACATCCAGAGCCACCGTGCACAGGCGTGTGCAGGAAATGGGCTACAGGTGCTGCATTCCCCAGGTCAAGCCACTTTTGAACCAGAAACAGCGGCAGAAGCGCCTGACCTGGGCTACAGAGAAGCAGCACTGGACTGTTGCTCAGTGGTCCAAAGTACTTTTTTCGGATGAAAGCAAATTCTGCATGTCATTCGGAAATCAAGGTGCCAGAGTCTGGAGGAAGACTGGGGAGAAGGAAATGCCAAAATGCCAGAAGTCCAGTGTCAAGTACCCACAGTCAGTGATGGTCTGGGGTGCCGTGTCAGCTGCTGGTGTTGGTCCACTGTGTTTTATCAAGGGCAGGGTCAATGCAGCTAGCTATCAGAAGATTTTGGAGCACTTCATGCTTCCATCTGCTGAAAAGCTTTATGGAGATGAAGATTTCATTTTTCAGCACGACCTGGCACCTGCTCACAGTGCCAAAACCACTGGTAAATGGTTTACTGACCATGGTATCACTGTGCTTAATTGGCCTGCCAACTCTCCTGACCTGAACCCCATAGAGAATCTGTGGGATATTGTGAAGAGAACGTTGAGAGACTCAAGACCCAACACTCTAGATGAGCTAAAGGCCGCTATCGAAGCATCCTGGGCCTCCATAAGACCTCAGCAGTGCCACAGGCTGATTGCCTCCATGCCACGCCGCATTGAAGCAGTCACTTCTGCCAATGGATTCCTGACCAAGTATTGAGTGCATAACTGTACATGATTATTTGAAGGTTGACGTTTTTTGTATTAAAAACACGTTTCTTTTATTGGTCGGATGAAATATGCTAATTTTGTGAGATAGGAATTTTGGGTTTTCATGAGCTGTATGCCAAAATCATCCGTATTAAGACAATAAAAGACCTGAAATATTTCAGTTAGTGTGCAATGAATCTAAAATATATGAATGTTAAATTTTCATCATGACATTATGGAAAATAATGAACTTTATCACAATATGCTAATATTTTGAGAAGGACCTGTATACTTCGGCGAAGTCCGCTTCGATGCGCGTTTAGCCGAAGAGTGGATTGAGGGCACAAAGGGGGCGGGGCTAAGGACCATTCTGGAGAATTGGGTCACACTACGCACTCGAACCCATCAACTGGAACGCCCAATTCAGGCACACAAGGGTGGAAGTGCTGGTAATGGGATAGGTCTCCAGACTCCTTCTGGTTGACTGTGTGGATTTGAGTGGACCACAATATTTTGACAGAGAAATTAACAAATTTTTAATGAAAGATTAGAAAGACAAATGGCAACATTTAGATAATATTAACTTTAGAGATGCGAGTGTTGCTAGTATAAAGGTATACGTAGATTTAAAAAACTTTCCTTTTATTGTCCTTTTCTTGAGATGCTCAACACACTGGAGGAATGCCCAGAGTTTGTCCCAGCTTTTCTAAGCACTGACTTTCACCACATGTTGCTTTAACTGCTGGTCAGATGGCTGAAAGAAGGCTGCTACATCCTCATTTACAAAATAGACAAATTTAGCTGGTTGGAAATATTTCCGATCAAGACAAACGTAGTCAGTCAATGGTTTGAAAACCAGACAGCCATCCAATCTCTTCTCCTAGCAAAACTGTATGCAAGCTAACAGTAGCTATCTACCGGCAGGATGTCTGTTATGGCTGTTTTATGCTCACCATTTCTGTCCTCAGTGCCGTGACTGGTGCTCATCAAACAGGCAGAGAAGCAAGGTTGAGTCTGAAAGCATGTTGCTTTTTACAAGCACATGCATGGTTGAATATAAAGGTGTAACCACGGCTTGGTGCTGATGGGTGTCCATAAACCAGAGCAGGGCTTTGTTGCAGTGATCAGATGTGTTTTCATGCCAGAAACAGCAGAAGAGACATTTCTGTTCCTCCAGAGCACGTTTCTGATCAATGTTGTTATTCTGTTTTAGGGAACAAATACTTTGATTAATAAACGATAATTTTCCGGTGTCTTTGTTCTAGATAACATTAAATAACAGAGTTAAAGCAGCTTAACTCTACTCAAGAACTGCTCACAGCTCCTTTTTTCTTCGCTTTTTGGCACCACAACATTTTTTATCATGAGGTTTAAAATGTTCAAACTCTAAAGTTATTTTTTTTTCTTGCGGTCTCTTTTGTCAGCACTTTGTACAACGTATGGGTAATGTTTGTGAAGCTCTGATTAAACCTAAATCTAAAGTTTATCAAAAGTATTTGCTAGAAAGTTTTAGGGAGTCTCTTTTTAAAAGAGTATTTATATAAATATTTGTAGAACATTTGTTATAAAATTTTAACTAATCACAAAATCTTCACATGCTTAAAAAAGAGTTCATTAAACAAAGTATGTAAACAAAAAGTACGCTGGAAACGTCTGCACCCTGGGTAACAAAATAACTCTTTGTAAATATTTAATGGGGAAAATAAAGATCTGCAGTCTATTATAAAGCATCATCTGTCATGTCTCATTTCCACGTAAATATTGTGACCAGGGCAGAGCACACAGTCAGCATAACGCCTCGTTCGGATGGTTTAAATAGGATGCTGACCAAACTAATAATAAACTATCTCTTTGTTTTCAGCTGATCCAGTTTCTGGTGTCTCTTGTCCACACCAACAGAATCATGGGAGTCAAGAGGAAGATGCAAGTTTACCTCTAATGCAGCTCTATACCACAAACTTGAACAGAAATACTAGACTTTTTTATAAATACAACAAACTGTAAAATCTAGATTCAGTAAATGTCCTGAAATTATTTTAAATAATAGTTTAGATTATTACCACAGATATGAAACGTGATGTTATTTTTCCAGATAGTCTGTAAAGTGTAAAGAAGAATGTGATTGTATAAACTTCATAACGTGGCCTGTTTCGTTTCTCCACCGCTAGTCCTCTGATGCTCAATGATTCTAGCTCCGCCCACTCTGTGCCGAAGTACAGCCGGCCTTTGACGCTGGAGCACATTCAGGTAATGCATCGAATTTCTTATATACTGGTGGTGGAATGCACTTAAAAAATGATCTACTTAGTTACAGGCTTGGTAATTATTTATTTGCAGTTAATCTCATTTATATCAAATAGGGTTATTTAACAGAGCAACAGAACGTTTTTTAATTCACATAAAGTTTGGTTGAGAGTTGAGAAACTGGATAAACCGGTACCAGGACTGTTGTAGTTAAGGTTAGCTTGCAGAACCAGGATTTGCATTGTGGTGTTACATGTTTTTAATGCTTTATTTTTTTTTTCTGTAATTAGTTTATTAAATGAACAAATTTAAGTCCCAGCTCTAAGTTGAACTCATGGAAGTGTTAAAAGGAGTCCCTCATTGTTTGCTCCACACAACTCAGGCCTTGCTTTTAAGTTGTTGATTTATTTTAATTTTTATATATAGTTGAATGTGAATGGTACCTGTAATGTAAAATTTTGTAGCAACAACGTTTGCAGCAATCACTGCCGAAAAGCGAAAAAGCCACAGTGGGATGTCTGTATTTGCTAAAACGCTTCAGAGCAAGCCTCTCAAGTTGCCTCCGCTGCAGTTTTTAGATCTTTCTGCAAATCTTTAGTTGATTTAAAATCTGGGCTCATAGAGGCCCATTTAAAAAATAGTCCAAACATTTTATCTGAGAACCCATGTGGCGACCCTGGATTTTCTGACACTGGGCGACATGTTTCACTCTAGGAGGCCTTTGTCTTGAGATTTCAAGGTTCCCTGTGCCAGGTGCAGCAACCCTCCCCCCTTCGGCTTCATTTTTCCCTCTGGTAACATAAAGCTGATGTGACTGTCCGAAGATCCCCAGTTTGTCTCATCAGTCTGAAGGAGATTCTCACAGAAACTTTGGGGGATGTCAACATGCATTTTGGTGAATTCCAGTAAGGTTTTTTTGTGTTTTTCTGTCAAAAGTGGAGTTCTCCTGGCTTATTACTGGTACTGTTCAAAATGTTAAAAGCTTGATGTGTGGTGCAATCAGAAAAAAACTGGACCTTCAGCTTTAGGGGTTTGGCTGTTTTTGATTTTTTGATGACTCTGTTTTTATCAATAAGATTGTTAATCAGATCTCCCTGGGGTTGGATTTTCTCTTGTGCCTACTTGCCGGGAAGTTGACTACTCTTCCATGAACCTTAGATATATTTTTTGGAGATGGTTTTGTAGCCTTTACCTTTTAATATCTTTAATTTTCTGTTTGAGTTTCTCAGACACTTCTCGCCTTTGCTTTCTCTGATCTATGTTCAGTGTAATGCACACAGCAATATTATACTATATCAGAATGTTTGCTTGCTGATGGCTAATGATAAGCTTGAAAACACCTGTGATGCTAAATAAAGGTTATGCACCTAGAAACATTACTATAATATTTTGCTTTCGGGGTACCAACAGGTGTGTCCATGCAATTAGGTTCACATTAAATTGCTGTTAGCTGAAACTGAAACAGGAGAATGAGGCATTACCTTAAAGCTTTAATGGTGTGTATCAACTTGTCTGCAGCAGTTTAACTGTACAGGTGTCTTCATGTGACCTGTTGGTGATTTAAGGCAACAAAACGTGAAGCAATAACTTTGATCATTAATTGTCCTGCGTAACCATTACTTTGTCTATGTACTTGTCCTTTCAGAACGCAGCCGCCAATCTCCTCCCTGCAGACTCACCGCTGAATTCTGGACCGATCATCTCAGACATCACAGAGGAAGCCCCGTCCTCCCCAGAAGATGCAGGCACTGACTGGACTGACCTAGAGTGAGGACTAATGAGATCAACCTCCTTTATTCATTTTATTTCCATTATTAAAGACTGGTCATGCAGATGTATGTGCGGCTTCCTTGTGTATCTGCAGAGAGAGCCATTTGGCTTTTATCAAAGAGGAGCCATCCAGTCCTGAGGTGGAGGAGTGTCCTGTTCTTGAGGTCGAGCAGGATTCACCCCCAGCAAATGTAGACACCCCTCTCTCCCCCACCACCTTCATCAACTCTATCCTTCAGGATGACATGCAGCCCCCACAGGTCACCTCCTCCACCACCACCACAGCTACCAGCACCAACAACGCAGCAGGTAGACATAGTGATACACAGAGGCTTGCAAAAGTATTCACACCCCTTCAACTGTTTCACATTTTTTTATTTTTAAATGTATTTTGTTAGGATTTTATCTCGGATAGCACTACAAAGTACAGAAAATTAGTGAAGTAAAAGTAAATTGAAATATGGTTTTCAAATTTGTTTGTAGTTAACAGTCTAAAAAATATGGAGAGCCTTTGTATTCAACCCTTTTTACTCTGAGACGCCTAAATCAAATCCAGTGAATCCAACTGCTGGAAGAGGTCACCTGTTTAGTACATGGAGTCCACTGTTGTCTGCGTAATTAGGTCTAAATCCAGCTTTTCTGTGGAGGTCAGAGGTTCGTTAAAGAACATTAGTGAACAAATGGCATCATGAAGACCAAAAAACACAGCAGACAGGGCAGGGAGAAAGTTGTGGAGAGGTTTAAACAAGGTTTAGTTTATAAAACATTATCTGAACCCTTGACAATTTCACAGAGCACTCTTCAGTCCATCAAATTAGAAATGGACTATGACACAGCTACCTAAACTGACAGATTAGGCAAGGAGAGCATTAATAAGAGAAGCAGCCAAGAGGCCTGTTGCAACTCTGGAGGAACTGAAGATTCACTGCTCAGGTGGGAGAATCCATCAACTGTACAGCTATTGGATATTCACTGCACACAAAGTCCTGTTTGCAGTTTGCCAATCATATGGAAGAATGTGCTCTGGTTAGATGTGACCAAAATTAAGTGTTTTGATCTACATGCAAATTGCTATGCTTGACAGAAAACTAATACAGCAATAAATCACCCTGAACGCATCATCTCTATGGTGTAACAGGGTGGTGGCAGCATCATGTTGTGGTGGTGCTTTTCTTCTGCTGGGACAGGGCAGCTAATAAGAATGAATAGAAAGATGGATGGAATATCCTGGAAGAAAACTCGTTAGATGCCCCTATGTACATTAATACATAGCCAAAACTACAATAGAATGGTAGACCAAAGTCTATTTCCATGTTAGAATAGGACCATCAAAGTCCAGAGAAATCCAAATAAGAATCTGTAACAAGATCTGAAGATTACTTTTCAGGCACCTTTTTTCTGTATTATTGAGTTTGAGCTAGTTTGTAAAGAATTGGCAAACTAGCTCAAACTCTATATGTGCAGCAAAGCTGGTAGAGGCATACTTTAAAAGCTTTACACTTGTGAGTGTTCTATATATATATAGAAAAGGGGATTTGTATTTGTAAAACAGTTTGAAAACCATGTAGGATTTTCCTGCTATAATTATCCAAATTATGTGCTAATATTCATTTTCCAATAAAATACATTGACGTTTGTGGTTCTAACAGGTTAAAATGCGAAAAGGTTCTAGAAGTATATACCTTTTGCATCGCGCTGCATTGGATCTTCTAAATAAATCTTGCTCACGCCTCTCTTGCTGCTTCAGTCTTTCTGCTACTTTATCCTGGGTCTCTTTGTTTTGCAGCCACCCCTATTGTTGTGATGAGCCCTGCCTCTACTGGGCCAGTTCAGTCAGCTTCAACCATCAAATCACCGGCCCCTGTTGCCAGCTCAAACTCTGCCTCGGTCCCGAGCCCCGCCACACGTCAGCGGAAATGTCAGACCATCGCCCGTCTTGACAGGTTACTGTGAAAATCAGTGGGACAGCAGGAAGAGCTGTTGGCCTCTTGCTTCTGTTAGTTTCTGCTAGGGAGCTGCCGGTTGATAACCTTTGGATTACCTAATACCATTCTCCTGATAAACCCACCAGTAGCCTTAACACAGGAACTTTATCTGCTTAAACAGCTGCCAACAGTAGCTTTTTTCTGCCAACCAACAACTGCAGCAGAAACATCTCAACAACTACCTTCCCAAATATACAGGTCCTTCTCAAAATATTAGCATATTGTGATAAAGTTCATTATTTTCCATAATGTCATGATGAAAATTTAACATTCATATATTTTAGATTCTTTGCACACTAACTGAAATATTTCAGGTCTTTTATTGTCTTAATACGGATGATTGTGGCATACAGCTCATGAAAACCCAAAATTACTATCTCACAAAATTAGCATATTTCATCCGACCAATAAAAGAAAAGTGTTTTTAATACAAAAAACATCAACCTTCAAATAATCATGTACAGTTATGCACTCAATACTTGGTCGGGAATCCTTTTGCAGAAATGACTGCTTCAATGCGGCGTGGCATGGAGGCAATCAGCCTGTGGCACTGCTGAGGTCTTATGGAGGCCCAGGATGCTTCGATAGCGGCCTTTAGCTCATCCAGAGTGTTGGGTCTTGAGTCTCTCAACGTTCTCTTCACAATATCCCACAGATTCTCTATGGGGTTCAGGTCAGGAGAGTTGGCAGGCCAATTGAGCACAGTGATACCATGGTCAGTAAACCATTTACCAGTGGTTTTGGCACTGTGAGCAGGTGCCAGGTCGTGCTGAAAAATGAAATCTTCATCTCCATAAAGCTTTTCAGCAGATGGAAGCATGAAGTGCTCCAAAATCTCCTGATAGCTAGCTGCATTGACCCTGCCCTTGATAAAACACAGTGGACCAACACCAGCAGCTGACACGGCACCCCAGACCATCACTGACTGTGGGTACTTGACACTGGACTTCTGGCATTTTGGCATTTCCTTCTCCCCAGTCTTCCTCCAGACTCTGGCACCTTGATTTCCGAATGACATGCAGAATTTGCTTTCATCTGAAAAAAGTACTTTGGACCACTGAGCAACAGTCCAGTGCTGCTTCTCTGTAGCCCAGGTCAGGCGCTTCTGCCGCTGTTTCTGGTTCAAAAGTGGCTTGACCTGGGGAATGCGGCACCTGTAGCCCATTTCCTGCACACGCCTGTGCACGGTGGCTCTGGATGTTTCTACTCCAGACTCAGTCCACTGCTTCCGCAGGTCCCCCAAGGTCTGGAATCGGCCCTTCTCCACAATCTTCCTCAGGGTCCGGTCACCTTTCCTTTTTGTGCAGCGTTTTCTGCCACACTTTTTCCTTCCCACAGACTTCCCACTGAGGTGCCTTGATACAGCACTCTGGGAACAGCCTATTCGTCCAGAAATTTCTTTCTGTGTCTTACCCTCTTGCTTGAGGGTGTCAATAGTGGCCTTCTGGACAGCAGTCAGGTCAGCAGTCTTACCCATGATTGGGGTTTTGAGTGATGAACCAGGCTGGGAGTTTTAAAGGCCTCAGGAATCTTTTGCAGGTGTTTAGAGTTAACTCGTTGATTCAGATGATTAGGTTCATAGCTCGTTTAGAAACCCTTTTAATGATATGCTAATTTTGTGAGATAGGAATTTTGGGTTTTCATGAGCTGTATGCCAAAATCATCCGTATTAAGACAATAAAAGACCTGAAATATTTCAGTTAGTGTGCAATGAATCTAAAATATATGAATGTTAAATTTTCATCATGACATTATGGAAAATAATGAACTTTATCACAATATGCTAATATTTTGAGAAGGACCTGTATATTTTGATGTTTTGTTATACGTCACTCCATTAGTGGTGCAGCTGCAGAACATGCACGGCCTCTTTAGTGTTCTCTGTTTGTGACCATCTATTTGCATTGCAATCCCAACATATCAGCTCGTGTTACATATATTATCAGATAATTGTCAGGTTTGTCATTAAAAATCTTGTGCTTCTCTTAGGTTCCACCCCCCACCGACTGCAGGTGGACTCCCACCTGAAGTTTGGCGCATCCTCTCGAAACATCCTGAGAAGTGAATCTTTAAATGATTATCTTAGACTGTATGTAAAAGATGCAGCCTAGTCTTTTTTCCCCTGCCAGCCTGCAGAGACCGGTCTCTGTGGTTATAAAAACAATTGTAATTGCACAGAGTTAGCTTGACCCATCTGCTCACTGTGCAGTGATTCTGACAGTTTAACAGAATTAAGAAAGCACCATCTTCTGGGTCCGCAGGGTCTCGCTGAGATCAGCCTGTCCCTAAACGAAATGCTAACTGCCAACTTCGTTTCACAAATCTTAGCCTGCTGTTAGCTTGCATCACTGTGACTGCAGCTTTCTTTTATAAAAAGTCTATGATGATTACTGAACTTTTGGATGACCAGTCTATGTACATCTCTGGTGTCATTCTGCATTTTCTCTTTTGGTCTTTATGTGAAAAGGAAACACTGTGTATTTTTAGGAAGGAGTACGGCAGTTCTGAGGGCAATTTAAAATGCAGCAACAATTTGCTGTTTATCTTCATTTTCAGGAAAATATGTTAACTGTTTGTACAGTGGGGAGAACAAGTATTTGATAGACTCCTGATTTTGCAGGTTTTCCCACTTGCAAAGCATGCAATAAAATGCAAACTAATTACTTTAAAATCACACAATGTGATTTTCTGGATTTTTGTTTTAGATTCTTTCAGTCGTGGTTGAAGAGGACTTATGATAAAAATTAAAGACTTCTACAAGCTTTGCAAATGGGAAAACCTGCAAAATTGGCAGAGTATCAAATACTTGTTCTCCCCACTGTAAGTTGGAACAATGTTTAATTGAAAGTCCTGACTCACTGTTTAGAAACCAGATTTTTGCAGTTCACTCGTGTTCCTGACCTTTTTTTCAGTTCAGAGATGTTTGTAGTAGACCTGCATTGTGTTTGTAAGATGCTTTTAAAAAGTCACCTGTTCAGTAGACGCATCTGAGGCGAGGGATCGCATACCTGAGGCCGATAAGCTGCTGAAAACAAGTTAGGCTGTCCTGAGAAACACACTGGTTTCTCCATGTGGACAAAAGAAAAATGTAGAATAACATCATACCTAACTTGTCAACTCACAAATGTCTCTTTTCCCCTGGTTGTGTCCCAGATGTGAACTCACTGATCACGTCGACAATATTGACAACGGTTTAGAAAACCTGCAGGGGATTTTAAACTCTCAAACCCTCGCCTTCGACACGTTTCCCCTCATGGAGGTGAGTTTGGACGTATTTTATTTATTTATTTTAATGCGTGTCCCTTTAATTATCAGTACACATATGTATTTATTGAAACTTTTTGTGTCTGTTTAGTTTTTCAGTTCGTCCATTCCCTCTGCAGACTTTGACATTGAAAGTTTGGATAATGTGAGTTTAACTAAAGATTAACTGTTAACTTAACAGTGGCCTGAAACCTGAGGCTCCAAGGCAAATGATGTGTTTTTGTTGTTGGATGGACTGATTTGAGCCAATATTAATATTTCTGTTATGGGTGATAACTGATTTATTACAGATTTATTCATTAATTATCTATTGTAAACAATTGCTATTTATTTATTTATTTATAACAAATTTATTTATTCATTTTTTAAGACCAGATGAAGTACAATTAATTTGGACTTAACTTTAGAAATCATACAACAACTTAAAAAAATCCAAATGATTTATGGTATTTTTCTTCTGGCTAAATATCAGCCCCCGTGTCGATTCCTGTTGCTCTCCACCCCTCTGGTGCTGCAGTGCGTAACAACTATCAGTGTTCAGACCTCCACTTTTCATCTCAACCCAAAGTACTTCCACACTCTGGCCTTTTGAAACTTTGAAAAACGTTCACAACCTGGCTTATTATGGAGTAATCAGATGCTCTATCCTATGGAAGCAAATCGTTACCATATTTCAAATGAAAAAGCATTTTCAGAAATGCTTTTTCATTTTAAGAATGTGGCTGCATTGTTTGACTCATAAATGAAATTAGTTATCAATAATCCTATTTGCATTTTAATTTTCTTCTTCATGACTGCTCATTCTTTCACTAAATTAAAATGAAAAAGAAAAAGACATTTGAGATTTATTTTTCAAAATGTACCCCAGCAAATAGATACCAAAATTCAATTTGAAATGTAAAATTTGAAAATGAAAAAGCATTTTCAGAAATGCTTTTTCATTTTAAGAATGTGGCTGCATTGTTTGACTCATAAATAAAATTAGTAATCAATCATCCTATTTGCATTTTCTTCTTCATGACTGCACATTTTATGCCATAATCAAAAAGAAAACAAAGCAGACATTGCTTTTTCGTTTTCGTGGTCTGCCTGCAAAGTACTGCCCAGAACTCAAAAACGAAAAAGCATTCCGAGCTGCGGGCGCAGAAGAGTGACGTCAGCAGCCGCTCTTCCTCAGCTCCCTGCTGACCGAGCTACCCATCTTGTTCGGTAGGGGGCGCTGTGCACGTCTGCATTGCATTACATTACAAACGTGCCGAGAAATTGATTGAATTGCAGCAGGACCGAGCTCAATTTGTAGCAGTGGCAGGCAGAACTGGTAGTTCCGCCACAGCCTGCCACCAGAACTGGTAGTTCTGGTGGCAGGCTGTGGCGGACCTACCACAGCCTGCCACTGAAGCTGCCACCGGAACTGCCACACTCTGCCGCAGGGTGGCAGGGGATTCCGCGAGGATGCCAGAAGGTGCCAGACCGGCCGTAAAAGCTTGCCGATGCGGTTGCCGCTGTTTTTGTGGAAGCTGATGGTGATTATCGGCAAACGGGATGTCATTATTGTTATAGCCTGTTACCTTTAAATAATGATTTCATTATTGATTATTATTTAATAAACAGCCTTAGACCCATAACATAAGGTGATTTACTTGACATGGAAAATAAATAGCACTATATGTATGTGTGACGTGTTGAAAGGATGACGAAGATTTATTGCACAAACAGCCGGTTTATTATAGAGCACGAGCGGCTATTCTGAATTGTCACTCACAGAAAATTATAAATAAATGCTTAAAAACACGCTGGATGTCCCAGGCCATGAGGATGCCACCGGAACTACCAGTTCTTCCTGCCACTGCTACAAATTGAGCTCGGTCCTGCTGCAATTCAATCAATTTCTCGGCACGTTTGCAATGTAATGCAATGCAGACGTGCACAGCGCCCCCTACCGAACAAGGTGGGTAGCTCGGTCAGCAGGGAGCTGAGGAAGAGCGGCTGCTGACGTCACTCTTCTGCGCCCGCAGATCGGAATCCGCAGATCGGAATGCTTTTTCGTTTTCGAGTTCTGGGCAGTACTTTGCAGGCAGACCACGAAAACGAAAAAGCAATGTCTGCTTTGTTTTCTTTTTGATTATGGCATAAAATGTGCAGTCATGAAGAAGAAAATGCAAATAGGATGATTGATTACTAATTTTATTTATGAGTCAAACAATGCAGCCACATTCTTAAAATGAAAAAGCATTTCTGGAAATGCTTTTTCATTTGAAATATGGGAACGATTTGCTTCCATACTATCCACCATGTTTGCTTTAAAATAAATGCCCAGCTAATGACTAGAGCTGAACCCCTGGCTGACTTAAAGGAAAATGTTTTTTGAAAGAGACTGCTGACCCTGAAGCTGGGTTTCTTGGATCCATCTCTTATCTGACATGTTTGTTTTGGTGTTGCACGTTTCATTGATAAAACTGTTTCCTTTCAGCTGTTGTCTGATGAAGTCTCTAAAGAAAATGAAGATAAAACAGGTAATTACTGTGTCTCATCATTCGGACCAAGCGTTGGCCCAAGCATCGCTGTTGTCACGGTGATCATTTCTTCTCTGATTGGTGCAGGGAAGCAGCTGGTGCAGTACACTGCTGCGCCTCTGCTTCTGACTGAGCCAGTGATTCTGGGGGATGGCGACGCTGACCTCCCGTCCCTCCTGGAGTACGAGACGGAGCCTTTGTTCAACTCCGACGCAGCCACAGACGACCCGCCCGACATCCTGCTGAGCCCCATCCAATTGGACTCTAACCTCTAATATCCTCAAGAATGTAATGACTCCTCAGTAACAACAGAACACTGAGCATCAGCTCAGCAGCAGCGATAGATGATGACGAAATTGATGGGATGTAGATCAATCATTAAGTCACGTTTTTATTAAGCAAATGTTATTCGTTGATATTAATCCATTTCTATACTTTAGGACTTTTATTTTAGGCTTTTTTTTGTGTTTGACACCTAAATCAAAACTTTTCTTTGTTGCTTGTTGTAAAAAAGATAATAAGTAAAAAACAAAAAAAAGTCTGAAAATCCTAAAAAAAACAAAACAATTGGTCACATGTTACCTGCTGGTGTTTTCAGGGACATATCACGGGGCAGACGCTATGATGTCACAGTACAGGTGAGTCAGGATCATGTGACCCGGGTGCTGTCTGCTCTGCATGTTTAGCTCGCATTCGATGGCGGTATTTGTTTTCACATGTATAATTTAAACATAAAGAAGAGGATCAGAATATTTTTGGAAAGGTTTATTGCAGAGTGTTTATCCTCCTCCGGTTACTTGATGATTAGTGGAAGCAGCAGATAGAGACACCTTGATCCAGAATTAAGGTCTGCTGAGTGGTTTCCTGCGTATGTTTCACCCGGACCCCTGATTAGGCATGGGCCGGTATGAAATTCTGATTAAAAGTACCACGGTATCACTGTGTGTACGCAAAGGTTAAAAACAAACATGCATGACACAATCCAACAGTTTTTATTTAAAATAGGTGTGCAAAAAATATTCCTACTCCTACTAAAATTGATCATTGCAGTTATTAGAAGGTTATCAGTTAAATCTTTGATTATTTTTTATTTTAATACATAGCCAGAAATATAGAATAAACCCTCGCTAACTTTGGTAATTTAATTCATAATATTTAATGTACAACAAGCATTTAAATGTTTCTTGTACTAAACATTGTACCTTTTGTCAATGTTTTGCAACAGGAAAGTTAAAAGAGGGAAAAGGGGCAGAAGTTTTATTTCTTAAATTCTTTTTGGTACTTTCTGTGCCATCTCATTGAAAGAATTTAAAACCGAACGAACAACATGGCAGAAAATGTCATCAGTTTTTCGAACCGTAGCTTGTTTGGTACGCTTTGATACCAGCAGCCGGCCCATGCCTAGTCCTCACAGTGCTGGAGTTTTGAAAGAAACTTCGAGTACCTCCAGAACAAAGATGAGACGAAAAGCTCTGAGAATGTGTAATATGGGGTTTTTGGTTTGTTATGCTGAAGAGACTGGACCACTACTTGTTTTTATTAGAAGTTTCCTGTGTCTAATAAACTGGCCTCCAGCAGCTCCGTCAGTTTGTAGTTCTCCACATTTTGGATCCATTTTTCCAAAGTGACTTTAAATGTGGTAACACAGCTCTACTATTAGGGCATTTCTGTGTAATGGTACTTTGTTGGTTCCAGTTTTCAGGTCAGCGTTGCCAGATCTATGGCAACATGTATTTCAGGACATCAGGTGTCGCGTTTCAGTTTTAATGAAACATATTTGAGGCTGTTGTTACTTACCGTCTCAAGCGGGGATTCACCTTTTATTCCTAAACACTCACTCAGTGTGTTTTACTTGGAGAAACTTCCATCAGTTGCTGAAGGGTGGTTGGAGCTTAAAGTGAAGTGTAGCTCCTCCTGACAGAGATATCATTTAAAATGTAAACATGTATGAGGGAAGCTTGATTTGATCGAGTATCACAATGGCAAAGAGGTGTGTTTGAGAACATTGCTGCAACAAGGGCTGCACGATATTAAGAAAACATGAGATTGCAATTTTACTAAGGAATATTGCGATGGCGTTTTTGTTATTAAGCCAAGTTTTTCTAACTCTTTAACCTTTCTGTCTTCACTGCTCTCCAAGA
This sequence comes from Girardinichthys multiradiatus, assembly GCF_021462225.1. NCBI lineage: Eukaryota > Metazoa > Chordata > Actinopteri > Cyprinodontiformes > Goodeidae > Girardinichthys > Girardinichthys multiradiatus. The sequence continues at coordinate 40,633,418 of NC_061806.1, read as the reverse complement.
GGAGCATCATAGATATCTATGTCAGGTGTGGAGATGTCCATCCAACCAGCCAAATACAGTTACATCCTAATAATTTAGTAATCATTGAAAAGTTTCACTTATTGTAGTAATTCAGTACAAAAAGGCAAAATATTATATATTCATTACACACAAAGGGATATACTTCCAGTGCTCATTTCTGGTAATGTTGATGATTATGGCTTGCAGCTATTGAAAAAAGAAATTCAGTTTCTCAGAAAATGTAAATATTACTATAAAAAATGTTTTTAATACTGAATTGGGCCTAACAGTAAAAGTAAAGGTAAGCCCATGCACCGTAGAGGATATGCGCTAAATACTTGGTTGGGCCTGCTTTTGCATCATTTTGGAGTGGCATAGAGGTGATCAGCCTGTGGTTCTGCTGAGGTGTAATTAAAGCCCAATATGCTCTAATGGAGGCTTTCAGCTCATCTGGAATGTTGGGTCTGCTGTCTCATCTTTCTCTTGACAAAACTCCATAGATTCTCTGTCAGTTTGCTGATCTATCGCTAACAGTGATACATGGTCATACAAGCAGGTATTTGTTTTTGGCAATATGGGCAGATGCTAAATCCTTCTTGAAAACAAAATCAGCATCTCCATAAAGCTCATCAGCAGAGAAGTTTTAGTGCTCTTAAATCCAATTCCAAGTCTTGTGAATTTCAACCAGACTCTTGAATGGACGTTGCTTCACAGCCTTGTTGCGGCTGTGTTTATTCCTGTTGCTTGTTCATTTTTTTTCAACCACACTTTTTCCTTCCACCCAACTTCCTATTGATATCACTGGTATCCATCTGTGAACAACCAGCTTCTTTAGCTTTGACCTGTTGTGGTTTAACCACCTTGTGGAGGGTGTTGGTCACTTTCAGTCTTCTCCATGGTTGTGCAGGCCTTAATATTTCTGGGCACAGTTTTTGTAGCGCTTTTGTAATATTCAAATTTTCTGAAACCTTAACTTTAGGATTTAATTTGCTGAGAGTCACAATGATCTAAATGAGATAAACGCTTGAAACAAAACACTGTGTATAATGAATGTATAAGAAGTTCACTTTTAAGAATGAAATTACTGCAATGAACTTTTTGGGACTCTTGAATTTGATTTAATTTGTTCCTTTTCAGATGGATTCATCTAAGTTGCATTTCTGAAATGTCCTAAACGTTGTAATAAATTCTCTGTTTAAATATCGCTACAAGTTTAACCAAGCACAAGTTAATGACAATGTGGTGGCTCCTGATGTCCTGAATCAATAATCCTCAGATATTCTACAGGTTTGTCAGATGCTGTACATACAGGAAGCTCTCTGCCATATAAAATCCACAGTAATAGTATTTTGATTTTGCTTTTAATTTCAACAAACAAGCCATTTAATTTACCTGACAGCTCTCTGTGTTGGAGAGAGGAGGGCCGAATGTTGAGGTATACTGGTTGGAAAACTTGTTCAATAAATTGTTTTAAACACCGCTGCACTGTGAGTAATTATTTTAAATCAACATTAATGTAATCAGACATAAGATGCACATGAAAAACTAGGAAACATCTTAGACAACAGGCAACAATTGGATGTTCAAAATAGACAAAATTTTATTGTTGAAGTTCAAAACCACAATTTACAATCATATCCTGTATGATGCCATTAAAACAGAACCAGATGGTCAAGATTCACCTGAATTATTTTCTAATTTTTCATTTCCCTTTTAGTGGGTCTTCATTTGCACACCAGCTTGAGCTAAAAAGATGTATTCACTTGGCAAAGGTGGGAAGACAAACTTCGTACAAACCAGACGTATTTTGATGCCAAGCAACATGATAGGCCTAAATGAGTTAATTATCAGTATGTTGCCTTTCAGCCTGGGAAGTGATCCTTTTTACACTTTCACACATTTGTCGATCCAATACACCTTAATTCTCTGTCTTGACTTCTAGCCGGATCATGCACCAGTGGTAGATAAAGGAGCCGACCCAAAAGAAGGTCTAAAACAAAACAAACGTCCATAAACATTTTTTTTTTTAAATATTTAAACAACAAAAGGGAACATTTCTCATTAGGTAGGAGGTGGGGTCTACAGCTAGAGGGTGGAGTCAGAATTCCTGGTCCATGCTGATTGGTCGGTACACTGAATTTGAAAACGAATGAATCGGACGCGGGGCTTAATGTGGAAGTCAGCAGGTATCCTCCAGTTCCACATTTTCAGCACCTGAGACACAAATACAGTTTAAGCCTACAACAAAATCTTATACAAGAATAAACCTTATCAAGTATCGATGAGACTAAAACTAACTGTTCAAACATCTAAAGTGATGATGTTGATATATGCTTGTGATTATTGACCAAATAAATGACTACAAACATAAGAAATTAGTTGCAGATTACTAGGTTATACAATAAAATTGTTGGAACCTATTAATATTTCTCCACTGTTGTCAATAATTACACTTTTAAAATAGTTTTAAAAAGAGGTCTACGTGAAACAGTGACATGTTCTGGAGTTCCTTTTGATTTTAGGAGTGACTGAAGATTATTCTTAAAAAGCAAAATGTACGACTGGATTTTGATGACCTGTTGTGAGAAATTTGTTAGAATAATACAAAGAACATTATGTGAAATTACATGGAATGATAACACATTAGGATTTCTGGAAAACCATTTAAAAGAATAATCAGAAAGACATTAGTAACCTTGATGTTTTTTAACATATTGGATCATTAAAAACTAAGTTTCACTGTATTTTGTTGTGATTTTGCTTAATAGACTAACAAGGAGTGCATAATTGTCAAGTGGAAAGAAAATGTTACATAGCTTTCTAAATTTTTACAAATAGAAAAGTGTGGTGTGCTTTTGTATTCCATTTTACTCTAATTACTTATTAGGTGAGTTTTAAAGGTTGGACTGGATTTTATTTAGAGGAATCAGAGTTCACCTGTGTGTGATTTAATATCTGAAAATGGAAAGAGTGTGGCTGTCAACCTAAACTAACACGGAGAACAATAACCAGAGAAGAGCCAAGCGTTTGTTGGTAATCCTGGAGGATCTGTAGAGATCCACATCTCAGGTGGGAGAATCAGTTAATAGGAGAACTATTGGTTGTACACTTCATTGGCCTTTATGAAAGAGTGGTAAGAACATAACTGATGAAAGAAAGCCCTTAGAAGCTCTGTTTGGCACAAGCAATGTATTAGAGAGATGGACAGATCAAACCAAAATGGAACTTTTTGGTCTTCATGCAAAATGCTTTGTGCGATGAAAAACATGACCCTGAACACAACCTCCCCATGGTGAATCATGGTGGTGGCAGCATCAAGCTTTGGGGATGCTTTTCTTCTGCAGGCACAGGGATGGAGCCAAATACAGGGCAATCCTGGAAGGAGGCCTCTTTACCTTTTAGCAGGTAAACACACCACCATAGGAACAATGGAACGGGTTCAGTGGCTCTTTGGACCTTCCACAATAGCTCCTAATAACTTTGGCTAAAAATGATAAAAAGAACCAACTAATGTTTTTGGATAGTTATAATAACAGCATTTTTTCATGGAATAATTGCATTGAATTTTCACAACAGAATGACACTAAAAGTACCATTAATGTTTTTTGGTTTTATTTTTCTTGTCAATAGGTTGAAAATTGTTTGCATTGTCAACATACTTTTCCACAACTATCAAAATCCCATTGCAGAAAATGTATCTATTCCTATTTTTGCAAACGTTTTATGTTTTTCTTTAATTTCAAAACCTAAAAATAGAAATAAAATGGTGGTTCTTTGAAATGACAACAGATATCTTATAGTAGATCTTATAGTTTATCAGTTATTTTTCAAAAGGTCATTTAACATTTGCAGCTCTAGATGAGTGGCATGGATTTGATGAGTTTTATTTAGCTGGACTGAGGGCAATATGGCTCTTTGGATTGTAAAGGATGACCCTTTACAATCCAAAGAGACCCCTGGTCTAGTCAAAGTCCATTCAATCTCAAAATTTGTAGCAAGACTTGAACATTTCTGTTCGCAGATGCTCTCCATTCAACGTGACTGAGTATGTGCTACTTTGTAAAGAAGAATGGGCAAATCTGAGCAATCTGTCTCTAGATATACAAAGCTAAGAGACATACTACAAAAGAATTGCAGCAGCAGTTTGAGCAAAAGGTGAATCTACAAAGTATTGATTCATCAAATCTATGCCACACTTTTCAGAATTGTATTTGCAAAAAAAAAATAAATAAATAAATAAATAAAATATATAAATATATATAAATCAATAAATAAATAAAATCTCAATGAAGTGCAATCCAGTTTCTGATTGTGGTGGCCAAAAGTGAAAAGGCTCAGGGGGGTGTGAATATTTTTGTAAAGCGTTGTGAAAGAGAAGATTAGAACCCAAAGACGACAGGTCCAGATTAAATGAGTGAGCAGACGTTCTGAGTGAGCTGTTACTGACCTTCAGGACCCTGACCAGATGGGTTGTACTGTTCAGTGACTGAACCTGCAGAGGACAAGCCCAACCAAGAAAAGAGAACAAACAAGCTTTCAGCAACTGATCTAAAGTCAAATACCAACAGAAAAACAAGCTTCTCAGCTTTTCATTCTGTCATCAGAAGCTAAGAATCCAAACCAGACCTTAGAACCGAGGAGAATCTTTACTTGTCAACCTTTTTGCACTTTGATTCTTACACCCCCGATCCTGAGCTGGAACTAGTGAGTGGATGGTCCCTGCAATGATTTTAGGGTAGTTTTGGATGCAGTTTATAAACTGGTTTATTGATTTGTTTGCCTGTTTCAAATCTAACTATATCTGACTTTCAGAGAAGCATGGGATTAGCTAAAAACAGGTCTTGAGGCAGTTTCAGACTTAATTCATGCGCTGTTTTGTAAATGTAGATGTTTAAAAAATTGTTTATAAACATGCTTTGTTTTAACTGGTTTTTATTTCTGGTTTAATTTGAATTGGCAAATTCCTTGTTAAAAAGATGCAACTTTTTATAAAGGTCTTAGTGTTGTTTTGAACTAGTCATGGATTATCCTGGTCTCAGATTTAGAACAGACCTTGTCAGAATAAACAGAGATGCACCAAGAAACTGGCTGATGACCGGAATTGGACGATTTTTTTAGTTTTACTGGCCTGACTGTTGTCTTTTGTGGACAAGTTAGTGTCCACTCCGAAGAGTGTTGCCGGTAGCATGGTGCATTAGTACTGAGTGAATAAGATTCAAAGTCAACTATTTTTAGCATCAGAGGAGGCACAGAGATAAAAGAAGCAATTTAAAATAAAATTTAATTATCAATGACATGTCAAACTGAAGTTCATTGAGCCTGAGAGAGAGAGGACGAACAAAAGTTTCAGCAGGTAACAGGAAGGCTGAATGTATTACTGTAAAGTTCCTGTGTTTTATCCTTTTGAGCTTTCAACAAGATTGTCACGTCATTATTTTTGATAAAACTATCGAATTAAGTACACATATTGGCCTTTAAATCGTCACAATTCACTAAATAAAATTATTATTCGACATGACTATTTCAAATAGAACTAGCTTAAAACACCGCCATATATAACAGCAATACATAAACTTTTTTTCAGCTGTTTGGGGCAACAGTAATTTTTTTTGCCTGTTGGGATAAATCTGTGTTAAGGGTAACAAAGAAATCGACATGGGCTAAAACCTGTCTGTATGTCAAACCTTTACAAAAAACCAGGGATTAGAAATTGACTAGAAAATTCTGATTGGTGCGTCTTTAATATAAAACTTACCAGCCATTTGCGTGTGATTTTTCTCTGCTGGATGACCTGTAAACAAATGCACACATACACTTTGAATTATGCATGTGTTATATGTTCACCAAAACAAAGAAATCCACATAAATATGCTGGAAAAAGGCACAAAGCTCCTCTCTTTCTTCAAAAATACATACAACTTACTGGAGTTAAGTGGAGTCCCTGTTGGATGTGCTGTAACTAAAACAGAATGGTGGTTTACTGACATGTTTGACCCCTGAACTGGCTTTTAGATACTACAGGAGGGATTCTGAAATGCTGAGCCTTACCTGTGTCTGTACCTGTGGAGTCAGCTGTCGCAGTAACCTGATCTGTGTTGGAATAAACTCCTGAAACTGGAAAAGGGAACAAATGCAGCAGTACGAGAGACAGACAGGTGCTGGATATTCAGCAGTCCAGCAGCTGCACAGACAGACAGGTGTGTTAACAGACAGGTGTACCTGGGCTCAGCGTGTTGGTGATGGCGGCTGCAGACTCTATGCTCAGAGTGATGGGAGACAGCTCTGTAACAAAATCATTCAACAGGAAGTGAAAAATCACAAACTCATGAACTGAGTTTAATTATGTTGTACCTGTGACATCACAACCGATACCTGCATCTGGATCAGATCAGAACATAGAAGTCAGTTTTATCAGAGTTTAGAATGTATCTGTTTTACTTGTTTATTGGTGAATCTTACTTGTGAGGCCACCATGAAGACCAGTTGCAGATTCTGTTCCACCTATAGACATAATCATTATTAATGATAAACTTTAAATATCTTTCAACTCCGTTCTATTTATTAATAGTTTCGTCACCTTAAAAAGGTTAAATAAGTTCTTCATGTAGCTCATAATATCAAACGTTCTTCAAAAAGTCAGAATAAAAGATTATAGCTGTGGTCAGGAAGGATCTCCTGTGGTGGTCTGTGTTGCTACGCATCTGAAGAAACCTCTGACTGAAGATTCAGTGTTGCTGACTCACCCTGTTCTTTAGAGGATGCTCAGGGTTCTCCATTATGTTTTCACTTTATGGAGTACCCTACTTTAATATTTAGAGGCTCCAGAACAGTCCCATTTCTATTCTATTCTAGAATTGATTGCTCCCACTTCACGCCACAAAGTGGTCCACCAGTTCTCTGTACTCTGAACTCTCTTACCACTGCAGTCTTCTGAAAAATCCCTGCAGATGACAGTAGTCTGACTTGTAATGGAAGTCTGAGGTGTACAGAGTGAAGAGGAAAGGTGAGAGTACAGTCCCCTGTGGTGCTCCTGTGCTGCTGACTACATGGTTAGACTCACAACCCTCGCAAACTATTTCTCAGGTAGTCATTGATCCAGGCTACCTTGTCTTTATTTCATGTCATCTTTTCATACATTGTAGTTTTGTTCTTTCCGTTTACATTTTGGGAAACAAATGAATCGGTCGTGGCAGATGGCCGCTCACACTGAGCCTGGTTCTGCTGGAGGTTTCTTTCTGTTAAAAAGGGAGTTTTTCCTCCAAAAATAAAAATAAAAGCTGAATTGAAATACATTGAGTGCCGACCATAAGTCAATTCAAATTTGCCTTGGGGAGATCATGTTAACCAATAATTTTCATTAAATTTAAATCTCATTATATGACTCCAATAAATAAAATATCTGCAGGAGGCCACTTATGGATATTTTGCTGTGATCAGGGGCCACGTGATCTATCATATATTGAAGAAAACCAGGCTGCCCAGATGGGGATCACAACCATAATTGATGGAAATGGAGGTAATGTAAAATCTTCATAATATAATATACAACGAAATTAGAGCTAAAACCAGATATTTACATACACTGTAAATATGAAACACAACTTTGAGTTGCATTGTTAATAAATTAGCCTAAACCCCTGTGTTGGGTTTACCAAAATTATGTGTTGCCTTTTGTGTATGAAACTACGCATGTGCAGATGGCTGAAAATGACTTTTAGGAATTAAGTTTGGTGCATTTAGATTTGGTTTGGATTGTTTGTGTCCTCATTATTTAGATATGCAAACAGATAGTCATTACAATCAGGGAGGGACTGGATTGGTCCAAATTATTCTGCAGCAGGGCAATGATCCTCAGTATCCTGCTGTCTTTAGGAAGGACTGGGAGTCGTAGCAATAAAGTAACAACTTTATGCAGGTCTACCTCAAAGAACTGCGCATAGTAACCCTAATGCACTGGCTCCCAACCTGCTTTAACCTGCCATTGGCTTTAATGCCAAAAAGACTCAACGTGTTTTGGTCATGCTAAAAATAACACTAAAATGATCAGAATGAACAATAAAATGTCATCACATAATTTATTGTGACATTTTACCAGTGTGTTTATGGATTTAAAATCTATTAAAGATAAATACAAGTTAATTGTATTAACTGGAATTGGGTAATCTTTTTTACACATCTGATCTTCTGTGATGAACTTCAGAGAAATAATTTCCAGCATATTAACAAAAAAGGAGTGTTCGTAAAAGCAACTTATTTCTGTCAGCATGTGTTTCTGTTTATATTTAATTTTAATTTCTCTGGTTTGTGATCATTGTAATTAAACTAAATGCTGCTATCTTAGCCAAATCTCCCTTCCAAAAGAGATCTGAGATATTAATGGGACAAACCTGGTTAAATAAAAGGAAATAAATGAATAAATTATGTTATTCTAAAATTAAAAGGGTGGTTTGATTTATAAGTCTGTTTGGATCATTTATTATTCTGTAGTTAAATGATGAGACTAAACTTTTTTAAAGCCCTTCAGAATTTCATGCATTTGTCAGATTTATTTCTAAATTACTTAAAGAATGATCCTAGGAGAAGGAATCATAAATCCTACACAGGACACAACTGATTAAAAAAATATGTCACTGCAAGGGTCAATGTCAGCAAAGCTCTAATCTGACCGAATACAACTATCAATAATTACAAGTGAAGAAAGTTGACATTCGTTCTGCTCACTGATTAATATTCTGCACAAAGTGAAGAAATTATTTGTAATATAAAGTTTTTATGCGACAAGAACCGATCCAGGCTGCATTTATTCATTAGTGTGAACTCCTGACATGCATTTTTGACCAGGCTAGAAGATTTAATTGCTGAACATTTTTGTTATACCTTCCCAGCTGATTGCCTGCTGATGGCATCATTTCACAGCCTGTGTCAGTAGACCAACATTTCCAGAAGACCACAGAGATCCATCCTGTTTAGTTGGCTTTAACAAACAGTGGTTTCAAACTAGTAATCCAGCAGGTGTACCTGTGATGTCAGTTGGCATTTGCAGGCTGTGAGTGTGAACATCGCTGAGGGAAACCATTCTTTCCGTCATTGCTGCAGAGTAAGAAACAGGGTTAAAACTCAAAAAGAAAATTGAACACATTTAAACCAAGTGCAATAAATACCAGGTGTTTATCAGTATTAAGGGTTTGATCCTAACATTCTGCTTTGATTAGATACCATGCAGCTTTTCAATAACTCTGTTGTTTGTAAAAACACTACATGTATACATATTTACAAAAAACCTTTTTATTTCCTTTTACTCGTCGTCTTCTGCTTCAGAAGACGATCGAGTAGCAGGGCCAGCAGACTCAATAGAGACACCCAGGGGGGGGGGGGGGGGGGGGGGGGGGGGGGGCAAAGTGTTCCCAGGCCAGCCGAGGGACATGTTCCCTCCAGCATGTCCTGGGTCGTCCCCCGGGCCTCCTCCCGGTGGGACGTGCCTGGAACAACTGGAACACCTCCCAAGGGAGGCAACCAGGGGCTCCTCTTGATGTGGAGGAGCAGCGGCTCTACTCCGAGCTCCTCACCCTATTTTTAAAGGGAGTGCCCGGCCACCCTGCAGAGGAAGCTCATTTCAGCTCCTTGTATCCAGGATCTTGTTCTTTCGGTCATGACCCAAAAGTCATGGCCATAGGTGAGAGTAGGAACATAGACCAAAGGTAAATTGAGAGCTTCACATTTCGGCTCAGCTCTCTCTTCACCACAACGGACCTGCACAGCGCTCCCATTACTGCAGCAGCCGCACCGATCCGTCTGTTGATCTTCTCCCCATGGGCCACTCCAGAGTAGAAGAGAGCGAGTCCAACCTCTCTCAAAGAGATGAAATCCAGAACCCACGCTATGCGCGGAGGTAAGCCCGACTATTTCTAGCGGATATCTCTCAACCTCCCACACAAGCTCAGGCTCCTCCCCACCCCAGCGAGGTGACAGTCGTCCCTCAAGCCAACATCCAGAGATTGAGTAGTCGAGGTCTCCACCTTCGTCCGCTGCCTGATCCTCTTTGCAGAGGCTCCTCGTGTATTTTTCCCTTATATTTTGCTTTCCATGTTAATTCTTGCTGGAAAAGGAAAGATAGTGACAATATCTGGAGGAACGATGAACAAGGTGCAATCTCTGCATCTTCACAGGCTCCATTTATTAGTGGTATGCAGGTATCTGAATTCTTTTGTTTAAATTCAACTTTCTGCCTGTTAGACTGATGCAGTTTACACAGTGTGCATCAGTCTGAGTCTGGAGTGACCAAATCAAAGAAAGGTAGTTGAAGCTTGCAGGCTAACAGGTTTCAAACCCTCCTTATTTCTTGATATTTAGCTTTCAGTGAGCCAGGCTTTTTTTCCCAGCTTATTAAGTTTGTGGTTCTGATTCAGAGAACCTTATTAAACCTAATAGGCAATGCATTTGTAGCCTACCAGTCCATACATTCACTTTCAACTAAAATCACTGATCACTTTACAAAAAACACAGTATACGTACAACAAATGATAAACACAGATAACAAATAAAAAGCAGCATGTCCTAAATACAGATCAACAGTATATCAAAAATCATTTCTTTAAAGAAAAACTGCAAAAAAAAAAAAAAATCCAGCAGGAAAGATACATTGGATCCGAATATTGCACCATCCTCTAGTTGATCAAATGGTGTATTGCATGTTTCCACATAGCACTTTAGATATCACCTTAGTTGATGCAAAAATTTTATAGATCTGTTTAAAGAATGTGAATCACTGCCTAAAGCTTCAATTTGCTAAGATGTCTGTTATCTATAGACAAAACATGAGACTTTTTTGTCTAATTGATTTAGAATGGAATAATCCTTTAATTGTCCCTCAGCAGGGATTTTAGTGTATCAGCAGGAAAGTGACAGGAATTAAAGCACACTCAGACTAAAAATTTTTAGTCTTAAATCTAATTAAAAATAGTACAGTTATACAAAAAATACAACTATAAATGTATAAATATCAGATGTAGATCCTAAAATATACACATTTTTAAAGTAAGAACTGTACAGCTAGTGTCATATATTTGTGCAAAAACTGACTATTTACAGGTAAGAGAAACATGAAAATAAATATCCCTCTTAAAAACTAGGCCTGGTACAATAAGGCTGCCAAAGAGAAAATTTAGCACACCTTCATAAAGCTGATTTTAGAGATTTACATAAGTATGTCTGCTTAGAAATAAACGATAAAGAGAAATTATACAAGTAAGATAAAAAAATCCCTCATAACACAGATTTAGATTTTAAATGACAAGAAGTTCATTTCTGATAAGAAACAAAACAGGCATCTGTCAAAAAGATAAGACGATATAAGAGGCCCAGTTTAAGGATCAGTTTTTATTTACATTTTAATAAAAAAGGCCATGTCAAAAAATAATTGACAAAAGGTTATTGACATTACAGCAATCAAACCCTTCTTCTAATAACTGGCCAGATTTTGTCTGTTTCTAGTGATATTCTAAATATTTATCTTTTGTTTTGAGGTTGGAAGGCCTCTTTGTCATCACCCTAATCTTTAGTTCCTTCCACAGATTCAGGTCAGGACTCTGGCTCAGCTGCTGCAGAATCTTATTACTTCTAGTCAGAAGGAACAAATTGATAAAATGAAAAGATTACTGAATATGAATAATTCTAAGCTTTAATGTATTTTAATGACTAACTTATTTTTATTTTATTAATAAAGTGAGGCCGTTTCTATTTTTCATCCAGAGTCAAGCAAATATTATTCTTCAAATGTACATATTTACTGTATTTAAGTACCATGACCCAAATATTTGTGCTCCCATATATCTACATTAGTGTATCACAAATTTCTGTAAATGTTTCATGTTTTAGGAGAGTTTTGCCTGTTCATTAAAATAAAGTGAAATAAAAAGTTAATAATTTACCTCTATTCATGTCTGTCAGGACGGTTTGTCTACCGTTTCCTGAAAAAAAAAAAAAAAAAAAAATCAGATCTATTTTCTGCGTGTCTGTATATTCAATAAACATAAGTGTATTTACACTGCTGAAAAAAATAAAGGGACCACTTAAACAACACAATATAACTCCAAGTAAATCAAACTTCTGTGAAATCAAACTGTCCACTTAGGAAGCAACACTGATTGACAATCAATTTCACATCTTGTTGTTCAAATGGAAAAGACAACAGGGGGAAATCTTTGGTGATTAGCAAGACACTCAATAAAGGAGTAGTTCTGCAGGTGGGGACCACAGACCACTTCTCAGTACCGATGCTTTCTGGCTGATGTTTTGGTCATTTTTGAATGTTGGTGGTGCTTTCACACTCGTGGTAGCATGAGACGGACTCTACAACCCACACAAGTGGCTCAGGTAGTGCAGCTCATCCAGGATGGCACATCAATGTGAGCTGTGGCAAGAAGGTTTGCTGTGTCTGTCAGCGTAGTGTCCAGAGCCTGGAGGCTCTACCAGGAGACAGGCCGGTACACCAGGAGACGTGGAGGAGGCCGTAGGAGGGCAACAACCCAGCAGCAGGACCGCTACCTCCACCTTTGTGCAAGGATGAACAGGAGGAGCACTGTCAGAGCCCTGCAAAATGACCTCCAGCAGGCCACAAATGTGCATGTGTCTGCACAAACGGTTAGAAACCGACTCCATGAGGATGGTATGAGGGCCCGACGTCCACAAATGGGGATTGTGCTCACAGCCCAACACCGTGCAGGACGCTTGGCATTTGCCAGAGAACACCAGGATTGGCAAATTCGCCACTGGTGGCCTGTGGTCTTCACAGATGAAAGCAGGTTCACACTGAGCACATGTGACAGACGTGACAGAGTCTGGAGACACCATGGAGAGCGATCTGCTGCCTGCAACATCCTTCAGCATGACTGGTTTGGCAGTGGGTCAGTAATGGTGTGGGGTGGCATTTCTTTCTCCATGAGCTCACCAGAGGTAGCCTGACTGACATTAGGTACCAATATGAGATCCTCAGACCCCTTGTGAGACCATATGCTGGTGTGGTTGGTCCTGAGTTCCTCCTAATGCAGGACAATGCTAGACCTCATGTGGCTGGAGTGTGTCAGCAGTTCCTGCAAGATGAAGACATTGAAGCTATGGACTGGCCCGCCCGTTCCCCAAACCTGAATCCGATTGAGCACATCTGGGACATCATGTCTCCATCCACCAACGTTACGTTGCACCACAGACTGTCCAGGAGTTGGTGGATACTTTAGTCCAGGTCTGGGAGGAGATCCCTCAGGAGACCATCCACCGTCTCATCAGGAGCATCTCCAGGCGTTGTAGGGAGGTCATAGAGGAACATGGAGGTCACACACAATACTGAGCCTCATTTTGACTTGTTTTAAGGACATTACATCAAAGTTGGATCAGCCTGTAGTGTGTTTTTACACTTTAATTTTGTGTGTGACTCCAAATCCAGGCCTCCATTGGTTAATAAATTTGATTTCCATTCATGATTTTTGTGTGATTTTGTTGTCAGCACATTCAACTTTGTACAGAACAAAGTATTCAATCAGAATATTTCATTCATTCAGATCTAGGATGTTATTTATTTTACCATTATTGTCAGGTGATTCTGCTCCATCTGAGGGGGCAAACATACAAGTCAGATAAGCAAAAGACATGACTCACTCAAAGTGAGGAGTTTGTGTTCAAAAACTTAATGTGCCAAGAAAGCAGAAGCTTTAATGAACCCACAGATGTGAACATGTACAGCTTACCTGTCTGCTCTTGGTGAGCTCCAATGCCATTGTCTAATAAATATGTTGAAGAAACTGGACATGATGAGCAAAAACAGGCTCTTATTCTGCTTTAAGTAAGACCTGTGCTTAGCTACTGGATTTTCACAGCCAACATCTTTTCCTCATCCTACCTGCAGAATGGGAGGTATCTGAGTAAGGCCTGGCCAGTGATTGGTCAGATCCAGAAATCAGCCAGGTGCCGTCTGCTCCTGATTGGTTAATGCTTCCTGCTGAGTGATTGAAGAAATGTTCACCAGGAGACATGAAGAAGAATGTAATGACTCATTAAATAAATATTTATTTTACTCTGAAATAAAATCAAGGCTGAACTGGCTAAAAATGTTCTTCTGACACACGTGGAGGAGATTTCAGTACCTGCAGGTGAGCCCAGGATGCTCTGTCCACCAGGTGGAGGTACTGTCACACCGGTACCAATCACTAAAGCATAAACATTGATTACCTGCCTAATAATGAAACCTGATAAGTTCTTTACCTGCTCAAATGATACCCTGACTAAAAACAGAAGAAACTGAAGATTGGTAGATGCTGTACCTGAGAAGTCATGGTGAGTTGGTGGGGTCAAGTGAGCTATCAGAATAAAAGACAAGTTTCAGGGTCTAGTTTCAGAGTTCAATCATCTGCTTCATCAGGGGGAAATCTGAGATCAGACCTTGAATGTTAACATGACCATCTGTACTGAAAGGATCCACCAAACCACCACCTGAAAACACAATAACAATTAACATTCTTGCAATAAAGTGTGTGTGAAGGAAAATTTACTATTTAGAAAACACTATTTGGTTATGGGCAACATATCACACATCCACAGACTAACTGCCTTAAACACTGGGCGCTTTGTTGGTGAGTGAGACGGAACTTCACAACATCTAGGTCACCTCCAACCCTTCATCATTGTAGTTTAGGAAGCCAAACTTGTACTTTAACAGATTTTCATGAGTGATTGAATATAAAGTTATAAAGCTCCTTAGGATCCATGACATATGCATATTTCTGATGTGGACTGTTTTGTATATTATCAACACTTGTCATTGTGTCACTGTTTTTTTTCTCTAATTAATTTAATGATTGTCAAATCATCTTGGACTAAGAGTTTAATGCCCTTTACAACTGGTTGTACAATTATTAGCTGAAATAATCAGAAAAAAATGTCCAAGTCTTAATTGTTCCCTGAATTGAATGAATTCATCAGCACAGACAGAGTGCCTGCATTATGTAGCATGGGAGGTAACTGTATTGTTGGGTCATTGCGGTGACATTTGCACAGTTTTTATGTAAGTTTCATCACAGTGGGACCTATCTGTGGTAAATCTGGCATCTTGAAGGTGTGATGCTGATACCATGTAATCTTTCAACTTGCCTAAAATATAAGTGGTGGCATATGTGGGTGCATCATGTTGTGGGAGGACATAATGTGTAGATGCATTTGCATCACATTCAGACATCAGGTCAGTGAGATATCTGTACACCCCACAAGATGACCAACTGCATGATGCTACTCCTGGCTATCGTGTAAACCCACATTGTGAACCCCATTAGCTTCTTCTGCTGTCTAATGTGTTTACAAAGCATCTTCTCTGTTTGGTGACCTTCACAGACCATCATTCTATAGATGAAGACACCATTGACCTAGAATAATAAAGCTATCTGTTGATGATGTGTAATGCACCACTTTATTTCCTGATTGGACCATTTTTCTTTTAGATGTCATACTTGATGCTTGCCCTTCTTTGTCTCAGGGAGTATCTATGTTAATGCTGACAGTGTAGCAAAGTATGGAGTCTAGATATAAAACAAGGCAATATCTTTATATCTAATTTTGACTAAAGTATGTCAATCTTCAAGCAAGGTGAACTAAAACATTTGGATCAGACCAACTTACCCATAAGGTAGTCATGACTGGATGGATCGATGATTCCTGATGAAGCACAAAAATAAAAATAACTGTAAGAAGTTAAAGTGAAAGTTAATTATTAAGTGGTTTCAGAGTTTAAACCTCTTTATGGTACCTTATTATAAAGAGATATACTGCAAAACCGGAGCATACTATAGATTTGATCTCTTTTTTGCATAATTAATAGTTTATAGAAACTCTCGATCTGCATTTTTTGGACTAATATTTTTTTTCTGATCCTATTTGTGCTCATTTTGGTTTCAAGATCCAGTTTTGTCTCTTAACTATGGTTATTTAAGCTCAAACAAATTACTACATGTACATAGTTCAGTCCTCCTTTATCTGAGTTTTAATTAGAGTTTTGGTTAAATTGTTGCCTCTTCAGGTTTAAGGAACTAAGTAAATTTGATTGATAATTACCCTAAACTTCCTTCAATTATACGGTAGCAAAGTTGGGGTTCTCCTCATTGGCACCAAATCCACCTTATCCAAAGCCGGTAGCTTTTTTTCTATTGATTATTCCACTGTCTCAACCTCCTCCCAAGTTAAAAGTCTGGTTGTCATCCTTGACAGTACATTATCTTTCCAATCCCACAATAACGTCACCAGGTCAGCCTACTTCCAACTATGAAACATCAATCGCCTCTTCCCCTCCCACACTAATGCCATCCTTATCCACAGTCTCGTCACTTCTCTTGATTATTGTAATTCTCTTCTCTTCTGTCTTACTCATAAATCTCTTTGTAAGCTTCAACTGGTCCAGAATTGGCTGCCTGCATCATAACTCGAACCTCCTCGTTCCACCACATCACTCCTGTCCTTCAGCTGCTTCACTGGCTCCTGGTACAGTCACGTATCCAAATCAAAATCCTCCCATTAACATTTAAGGACACTGATAACCTTGCCCCTCCATATCTGTGTGACCTTCATATTTCCATCCCCTCCCGCTACCTTAGATCCTCCTCCTCCGTACACCTGTCTGTGCCCTCTGCCCATCTCACCACCATGGGGATCAGAGCATTCAGTCTCTCTGCTCCCAGATCTCTGGAATTCATTACCATCCCAACTCAAACATTGATTCACTGCCCCATTTCAAATCAGAACTCAAAACACATCTTTTTATGACCTATTCCATCTGATGGCCATTGCTCTGTCTACAGGTCCTTCTCAAAATAATAGCATATTGTGATAAAGTTCATTATTTTCCATAATGTCATGATGAAAATTTAACATTCATATATTTTAGATTAATTGCACACTAACTGAAATATTTCAGGTCTTTTATTGTCTTAATACGGATGATTTTGGCATACAGCTCATGAAAACCCAAAATTCCTATCTCACAAAATTAGCATATTTCATCCGACCAATAAAAGAAAAGTGTTTTTAAATACAAAAAACGTCAACCTTCAAATAATCATGTACAGGTCCTTCTCAAAATATTAGCATATTGTGATAAAGTTCATTATTTTCCATAATGTCATGATGAAAATTTAACATTCATATATTTTAGATTCATTGCACACTAACTGAAATATTTCAGGTCTTTTATTGTCTTAATACGGATGATTTTGGCATACAGCTCATGAAAACCCAACATTCCTATCTCACAAAATTAGCATATTTCATCCGACCAATAAAAGAAAAGTGTCTTTAATACAAAAAACTTCAACCTTCAAATAATCATGTACAGTTATGCACTCAATACTTGGTCGGGAATCCTTTGGCAGAAATGACTGCTTCAATGCGGCGTGGCATGGAGGCAATCAGTCTGTGGCACTGCAGAGGTCTTATGGAGGCCCAGGATGCTTCGATAGCGGCCTTTAGCTCATCCAGAGTGTTGGGTCTTGAGTCTCTCAACGTTCTCTTCACAATATCCCACAGATTCTCTATGGGGTTCAGGTCAGGAGAGTTGGCAGGCCAATTGAGCACAGTGATACCATGGTCAGTAAACCATTTACCAGTGGTTTTGGCACTGTGAGCAGGTGCCAGGTCGTGCTGAAAAATGAAATCTTCATCTCCATAAAGCTTTTCAGCAGATGGAAGCATGAAGTGCTCCAAAATCTCCTGATAGCTAGCTGCATTGACCCTGCCCTTGATAAAACACAGTGGACCAACACCAGCAGCTGACACGGCACCCCAGACCATCACTGACTGTGGGTACTTGACACTGGACTTCTGGCATTTTGGCATTTCCTTCTCCCCAGTCTTCCTCCAGACTCTGGCACCTTGATTTCCGAATGACATGCAGAATTTGCTTTCATCCGAAAAAAGTACTTTGGACCACTGAGCAACAGTCCAGTGCTGCTTCTCTGTAGCCCAGGTCAGGCGCTTCTGCCGCTGTTTCTGGTTCAAAAGTGGCTTGACCTGGGGAATGCGGCACCTGTAGCCCATTTCCTGCACACGCCTGTGCACGGTGGCTCTGGATGTTTCTACTCCAGACTCAGTCCACTGCTTCCGCAGGTCCCCCAAGGTCTGGAATCGGCCCTTCTCCACAATCTTCCTCAGGGTCCGGTCACCTCTTCTCGTTGTGCAGCGTTTTCTGCCACACTTTTTCCTTCCCACAGACTTCCCACTGAGGTGCCTTGATACAGCACTCTGGGAACAGCCTATTCGTTCAGAAATGTCTTTCTGTGTCTTACCCTCTTGCTTGAGGGTGTCAATAGTGGCCTTCTGGACAGCAGTCAGGTCGGCAGTCTTACCCATGATTGGGGTTTTGAGTGATGAACCAGGCTGGGAGTTTTAAAGGCCTCAGGAATCTTTTGCAGGTGTTTAGAGTTAACTCGTTGATTCAGATGATTAGGTTCATAGCTCGTTTAGAGACCCTTTTAATGATATGCTAATTTTGTGAGATAGGAATTTTGGGTTTTCATGAGCTGTATGCCAAAATCATCCGTATTAAGACAATAAAAGACCTGAAATATTTCAGTTAGTGTGCAATGAATCTAAAATATATGAATGTTAAATTTTCTTCATGACATTATGGAAAATAATTAACTTTATCACAATATGCTAATATTTTGAGAAGGACCTGTACAGTTATGCACTCAATACTTGGTCGGGAATCCTTTGGCAGAAATGACTGCTTCAATGCGGCGTGGCATGGAGGCAATCAGCCTGTGGCACTGCTGAGGTCTTATGGAGGCCCAGGATGCTTCGATAGCGGCCTTTAGCTCATCCAGAGTGTTGGGTCTTGAGTCTCTCAACGTTCTCTTCACAATATCCCACAGATTCTCTATGGGGTTCAGGTCAGGAGAGTTGGCAGGCCAATTGAGCACAGTGATACCATGGTCAGTAAACCATTTACCAGTGGTTTTGGCACTGTGAGCGGGTGCCAGGTCGTGCTGAAAAATGAAATCTTCATCTCCATAAAGCTTTTCAGCAGATGGAAGCATGAAGTGCTCCAAAATCTCCTGATAGCTAGCTGCATTGACCCTGCCCTTGATAAAACACAGTGGACCAACACCAGTAGCTGACACGGCACCCCAGACCATCACTGACTGTGGGTACTTGACACTGGACTTCTGGCATTTTGGCATTTCCTTCTCCCCAGTCTTCCTCCAGACTCTGGCACCTTGATTTCTGAATGACATGCAGAATTTGCTTTCATCCGAAAAAAGTACTTTGGACCACTGAGCAACAGTCCAGTGCTGCTTCTCTGTAGCCCAGGTCAGGCGCTTCTGCCGCTGTTTCTGGTTCAAAAGTGGCTTGACCTGGGGAATGCGGCACCTGTAGCCCATTTCCTGCACACGCCTGTGCACGGTGGCTCTGGATGTTTCTACTCCAGACTCAGTCCACTGCTTCCGCAGGTCCCCCAAGGTCTGGAATCGGCCCTTCTCCACAATCTTCCTCAGGGTCCGGTCACCTCTTCTCGTTGTGCAGCGTTTTCTGCCACACTTTTTCCTTCCCACAGACTTCCCACTGAGGTGCCTTGATACAGCACTCTGGGAACAGCCTATTCGTTCAGAAATGTCTTTCTGTGTCTTACCCTCTTGCTTGAGGGTGTCAATAGTGGCCTTCTGGACAGCAGTCAGGTCGGCAGTCTTACCCATGATTGGGGTTTTGAGTGATGAACCAGGCTGGGAGTTTTAAAGGCCTCAGGAATCTTTTGCAGGTGTTTAGAGTTAACTCGTTGATTCAGATGATTAGGTTCATAGCTCGTTTAGAGACCCTTTTAATGATATGCTAATTTTGTGAGATAGGAATTTTGGGTTTTCATGAGCTGTATGCCAAAATCATCCGTATTAAGACAATAAAAGACCTGAAATATTTCAGTTAGTGTGCAATGAATCTAAAATATATGAATGTTAAATTTTCATCATTACATTATGGAAAATAATGAACTTCATCACAATATGCTAATATTTTGAGAAGGACCTGTATTTTAATGGTTTTGTTTCTTTTTATTGTTGCTTCTTCTCATTGTGTATGATTGTGCAGTGTCCTTCAGTGTCAAGAAAGGTCCCTTCAAATAAAATGTATTATTAATACATTAATAAAAATCACAACTTGCTGAATAAATAATTATTATTATCATTTAACATCAGATTTCCCCAATTAGATTATGTACTAGAAGTGGCATTTATATAATTTCTTCATCAAAGTTTGGTTTTTCTACTTTGCCTAAAGAAGTTATATTTGTGAAAATTTATTTTAAATGTTTTTCATTTATTTATATTTGTAAAAAGATAAAATAGATTTTTTTATTTTAGATATTCTTAGGTAAATATTTTCATTTATAAACAAATGTAATATTTTTTTGAAAATGTATAAACTGTATTCAATACCATAACTGATGGATTGATTATTATACTGTTTTTTTGGCATCACACACTTTTAAAATTTTGGAGATTGAAATGGTGAAAATATAATTTCCAAAGTCCAAATGCTATTTCATATAATAATTGCAACAACTGGTTTGAGTGAGTGGTGAAATCAGAGTCAAAAACAAGATTCTCTCCATTTACATGAGTTTCTCACTCCTGCTTAACCCAGGTGAGAAACTCTGACCCCTAATGATCTTCAAACACAGCCCGAAGGAGATAATATATCCAAACGTGGACTTAGCTTCTGTTGCTGAGTGGAGGAATTCCTTGCTTTAACTCATTTTATTTTAGTAATTTATTGAGGGTATTCTTGTTCTAATGTGGTTGAATATTTTTTTTTCTGCAGTTCAAATTTTCAAGGCTTGTTACATTTTCAATGTTCAAACTACTAGTCAGGTTATATTCAGGTCTTCTGGATAAACAAACTCATCAGTCTGGATCCATCCAAGTAATAATTTGATGCTGGTTATCAGTTTTTGAACAGTGAATATGTGTGGGTCTATATAAAATAGGAGCACATCAGAAAACAAATGGATGCTTCCAAAAACTAAATCCTAATCTGTTGAGTTTTTATTTGCCTTGAGGTTTAAAATAAATCACTGCTTTGAAAAGATGTTTGAGACATTCAGTTTTTCTTAACTTATTCAAGTTTCCATGTTTTTCCACTCATCCATCCCACTGCTCACCGGTCTGACTGTCGACTCCGGCCCCACCTCCTCCACCGTTCAGCAGCTTCTGTCCATTACCTGTAAATAACAGCAATAAGTAACTCAACTGATTTTCAGCCTTTATGAGATTTCCAAAATTTTTAGAAGTCCTGATGTTTTGTGTTCCTTTAAGAAACAAACTACCACAGAGTACACCATGTTTTTAAGTCATTTGTAGATAAATTTACCATTGGTCTCCGAGTCTACTCCATCAGGACCTGCAGACACAAACAATGCTTTAACATCAGAGAGATTTGTAGATGGCAAAGTTAATCAGTCAGTTTTGTACCTGCAGGCAAATGTATTAATCAAAAGGGACTAAAAGGAGTTGCTGGGTAAAAAAAAAAAAAGCCTAATTTATTGACTTCTTAGTTTTTGTACTTCCTTGTTTTACATGTTTTTTTGTTTTATCATGCTATTAGAATTTAGAGGCAAGAAATGAAGGTCACAGCTGAAATACCAATAGTAATCTGACTCCAGCTTGGTCAACCCTTCGTGCCTTATATTCCACATCCTCCCCAGTCCAGCCTTGAGCTGACCATCTTTTTAAAATAATTTTTCTAACCAACTGGTTAGAATTATTCTACGAAGGGCAAATCAAATTTTGACCATGCACCAAACAGCTCCTATTGTGTAACTACACCAAAAGTGAAACGACCAACATGAATTTTTAGA
Organism: Girardinichthys multiradiatus; assembly: GCF_021462225.1. Taxonomy (NCBI): domain Eukaryota; kingdom Metazoa; phylum Chordata; class Actinopteri; order Cyprinodontiformes; family Goodeidae; genus Girardinichthys; species Girardinichthys multiradiatus. Next base: position 40,611,538 of record NC_061806.1, on the reverse strand, counting down.
TATTTTACCGTTTATGTCCGTTTTAGATGAACTTGGTAGGTGTTCAGCTCCTACAAGAACAAAATGACTTTTACTTAACAGTTGCAGTTGATTTAAACCAGTATATTTATTCATATGACCCTGATTTCTATTAGATATAGCCTCATGATTACCTGCTGAGTGAGTTTGACCTGCAGAAACACCAGAGATTTCAACTGCTACAGAACCTGGAGATCCTCCAGAATGTACAAAACCTGCAGAGTCTACAGAACTCGCAGACCCTCCAGAACCTACAGAGCCTGCAGAACCTACAGAACCTGCAAACCCCATGGAATCTACAGACCCTGAAGAACCTGCAGATCCTGCTGAGCCTACAAAACCTCCAGATCCTGCAGAACCTACAGAGGCTGCAGAACCCATGGAACCTTCAGAACCTGGAGAAACTGCAGAACCTGGGAGATCAAAATCAGAACAATAACAGGTTACTGTTGGAGACGTTCTCATCCAAATGTTAAGTTGCAGTGCAACACGTTCAGAGTCCGATTCTAAATGGAGAGTAGTATTTTCTTTGTTTCAGAAAAGTTTTTACACTGAATTGCACAGAAAAATTAACTCGTGGACATTATTTTATTTATAAAAAACAAGAAAAATTATTCATTTAAGTCAGCTGGGATATTTTATTAGGGTAGGGTTATGGGGTAAGGATTATGGTTACATTTTTAAGGTTCAAACTACAAATCAAGTTATATTTAGGTCATCTGGATTAGCAAACTCAACAGTCTGGATCAATCAAAGTGATATTTTTCCAGCAAACTTTAAAAAGGTTTATGTAATACAAAATAAAAAATACATAACGCTAAAGTTGTGATCTGTATGGACTGAACCGGTGGATTTACCTGAGGAGCTGCCTGGATGTCCACCTGCTATACAAAATTAAACAAACATTTCACTAATAGCTTATTTTAATGTAAACATATGGGCCCTCACTGTGGCTGCAGCGCCTCTTGTGGTGGCTGAAGGATATAACATATTTAGCTGTAGTACAGCTACAAAGGAGAGCTGAATTTCAAATAACAGCTGATACTAAATATGCTGTGTTTAAGAATTAGTTAGCCTCAGCACTGCCACACAGCTTGCTGCAACATAGCATTAAATCTTAAGCGATTGCTCAGAAGTTGGAATTCTCAGTGTTTTTCATACTGGTTTTGTTTAGGATGTTGTTTTAGGTTCAGACTTTAAAGGTTACAGTAATAAATGTTCCTCTAGTAATGAATAATAATCAGCCAGTTTAAAGAATGAGCCTGTTTGTTTAAATCTACAACAATCTTTCTTAGTGCAACATAGATTTTATTTTTTTTAACTAGTGTATTAACAAATACAGCAGACCAAAACCTCTCTAATGTAGGTCATACGTAATGTTAATGTTTAATGCTGATCATAGTAACATTTACATAGTTATAGTCATACAAGCCCCTTCATTCTATGGTTATGATATTAATATGTAGTTAAGGTCATTCATACAATAAGTCTTCAATCAGTGATAAAATTTATCTTATTATTTTATGACAGATGTCCCTAGTGGGTGAATGTTTCTTTTTGTCTCATGACTGAAGAAATATGGCTGACTGGTGAACCACAAGGTCAAAATCACCTGCAAAGTTGATAGAGGAGAGATCACCTCCGTGACCTGAGAAACAGAAAAGACACTTTTAAATAACTAAAATCTACAAGGAACGCTTATAACTGTACTCCGAAATGTAGCCCTAAAATATTAAATACTAATTCAGTTCATGACAAATATAATTGATAGTAAGAATGTATAATTGTATTACTAAAATAACAGTACTTATTGAGTAATTCAAATAATGATTGGTTTGTGTTTAGTTTTCGTTATCTTGACATCCTAACAGTCATGTCCTAACTACAGAAACAAACGATAAAATATTTACCACACTAACCTAAGACCAAAAAATATTCATCAATCAATCCCTAATTAACCAATTAGTCGAACATCTATCAAACCAACAGCAAAATGTCACCAAGACACCAGTTACATGATCTTCAACCACCACGTAAATACTAACAAAAACAACAAAATCAAACATTCAACTAACAATCAAATATTAATGAAATACCTTCAACTACCTGCTAAATCCTGACCAAACGCCTGCTGAAAATGAGCTATCAAACATCAGCTGAGAAAAAAAGAAACAAAAAACCTGCCAACCATATGAACAACAATCAAATATTCACCAAACACCATAATTAACCAAACAAACCTACAAAACTGAGGCGCTGTGTGGTGTAGAGGTAGAGGACAAATATACGGAGGCTATTTGTCCTCAACACAGCAGTCCACGGTTCGATTCCCAACCTGGGACCTTTGCTGCATGTCTTCCACCTTTCTCTCTTAGCCCAATTCCTGCCTAAAAACTGTAAATAAAGGCCACTAGTGCCATAAAACCCTACAAAACAAAATCAAATATGCTCCAAACACCTGGATCAACCCAACATCAACAGGCACCAACCAACAATACTGAAATAAAATCAGCCCATTTTGTCAACCAAAATATAGTTACAAACTGACCAAATATCTGGCTATGACCATCAACTACCAACCAAACCTAATTTAAGCAAACTACCAGCATTTTTTAATAAACTTAACATTGAAAATAAATCAACAGCAAATAAATTTTACTAAGCAACTATGCATTGCAATTAAAACACCAAATATTCTCCCAACACCAAATTGAGAAAAAAAACAAACTACCAAAAGATAATTCAATTAGAAATATAATCTTCAGCAGAACTAAACAACTTGAGTAACTACTTGACAAATCAGACTGGATCCCCTAAGATGTTAAACATGAATTATTACACTGTTCATAGAAATAAACCTAATACATTTCAGTAATTTTGTTTACCTGTAGAGCTTCCAGCTGCTCCAACATGTGGTCTCATCTCTAGGGACTGGCCACTGGAAGCTGACAAACAAAATTCCCATCATGGCAGACAGAAACAAGTGATTTTTTTGTGTAGGACACACATTGATCACAACTTGAAATACTAGAATATTACAGTAAAGAAAACAAATCTTTTGCAGTGGGCAGGGCTGAGTAGAGTGCTTCAACTCACCTGTTTCTGATCAGCCCTCAGCTGGAGTCTTAAAGAAGCTGGTTGCTGGTCCTTTGATACTTGAGTATCTCTAACCCCCTTGCTCTCTTTGTATTGAATACTACCCAGAGGTTTTCGTTAATACGTGCCATTTATACACTTCCAAGGTTTCTGCCCTTCCTGGTTTTAACTTTCATAAAGCATTGTGGAACCATTGTTCAGACCATCTCAGGCCAGTAACCTCTGGATCAGTCTGCCACAACTGGCAACCATCCTCCCATATCTTAAGCTCAATCTCCAACTAGACCTGTTTGTCATGCTCTGCTGCAAGTACCATACTGACCTATGTTTCTGGACTCTGCCTTCACCTTTCAAGCTCTTCATCCTTCCTCCTACCCCATTAGAACCATTTACTCTCAATTGTTACCTGTTGCTGTTGCTCTGCTCCTCTCTCTGCTTCCTGGTATAGAGATCTGCCGTCCCCTAAAGCAGTGGTTGTCAATCCTGGTCCTCAGGACCCACTGTCCTTTGTGTTTTAGATGTGTCTTGGCTCCAGCACACCTGAATCAAATGATTGCATTACCTCCTCAGCAGCCATCAAGTGCTGCAAAGGCCTGTTAATTGCCCATTTATTGAAGTCAGGTGTGTGAAGGCAGGGAAACACCTAAAACATGCAGGACAATGGCTCCTGAGGAGCAGGCTGAAAACCACTCTGTGACAGCAACATTCTTGTTTATCCAAATATTCTTTTTTTTTTTTTAAGTTATTTTTTTGGCACTAGTAGCCTTTATTTTTCCATTTTCTGACAGTAGGTAGACAGGAAAGAGGGGTAGAGAGAGGGGGAGACATTCAGTAAATGTCACCAGGTCCGGGACTCGAACCCCAGACAGCTGCCATTTGAGGACTGTAGCCTCTGTATATGGTCGCGCATTTTCACCCCTACACCACCAGCGCTGCCCAATATTCTGATATTCTTATCCATGCAAATAGCATAAAGCAAAGACTCATTTGGTGTCAAATTTGATAGTAAACCGTTTAAAATATAGAGACAAAAGGTGAACTCATCACTCAGATGTTGAATATTTATGGAAACAGCTTTGAGAAGAACACAAAACGCGATCTTTAATTGTGGTGATTTTTTGATGTTAAGCTTTCAAACTTTATATTTCCTAGAAAGGTTTTTAACAAAAGATTTGCAGTTATTTAATAAAACCTTCAAATCTCAACTGTTATACGAAGTGAAAAATATTTCTTGATAAAGAGTAAACAGACATTTAAAGTTTAAAATATCAAACTTTATATCAACCAGAGGCAGTGATATTGACAGTATGGTTTCCATCTAGGGCCTTTCTGTCAGGATCACTTAAATAAAACTAAAACAAACAAGCTACAGGTTTTTTTTGCATGTCTAAAGGTCATTGCCTATTAAATGCACGGTAACAAAATCTGGCTGTAGACCACTGCTGATTAAGACATTTAAGATGTTTTTTGAGGAATATGGAATATTTTATTATCTCTGGTTTAAAAATCTAAACTACTTGGATTGGTCAAATTTGAACTACATAACATTACATTAAATGCAGATTATCATTTTTATAAAACATTTGTATTTGTGAAAACATTTTTGATGTGTTTTGGCATTAGAACAAATGTAGACTGAGATAATTATGGAAAAAAAGAAAACGAACTTTTTCACGTTCTTATTACAACCACAAACTTCAGCTATTGGGATTATTTACAAAATAATGAAACATTCAGAAGTGGACAGAAAATAATACGTGTTTTTCAAAATTGTTGATAAATGAGAATGGAAAGAAATGTGGCTTGTATATGCATTCACCCCCATGTCTTAACAGTTTGTAAAAAAAAAAAAAAACACCTTTCACTGCAATTTGAGCTTCAGTTCTTGTGGGTTGTCAACACTACGCTCAGTCAGACTGGATGGAGAACATCAGTTTTCAAGCCTTTTTAAAATGATTCAGTTAGGTTTATATTTATGGGAGGGGTCTCAAACTCCAGTCCACATTTTTGCTATGTTCTTCACGTGGTTTGTAGCAAACTCCCGTGGAGACTTCTTTTGGCTTCCTTTCAACAATTCAACAGGCTAGCTCATCAAATCCTAGTCCAACTAACAGCTTCTCACTGAGCTTTGCAGTTCTTCCATAATTACCACGGGCCTCTTGGCTGCTTCCCTGAATAAAGCCTTTATTGCCTGGCCTGTTAGTTTAAGTCGACAACCATGTTGTTGTCTGTAAGATGTTTAAAACTTATTTTATAACCCAACCCTGCTTTAAACATCTCCATATACAGTATTGCTCCCTGACCCGTCTGCTGTGTTCCTTGGTCTTCATGATGTTGTTTGATCACCAATGTTCTCTGAGGCCTTCACAGAACTATATTTACCAATTAAATGAATTTTGGAGACAGCTGGTTGCACTGGATGTCATTCAGGGTTAAAAAAGTAAAAGGAGCCGAATACAAATGCTTGCCAACGTTTTCAGATAAAAACGTGTAGTTATATATCGAAGTTTCTCTGCTTTACTTCAGCTATGCACCACTTTGTGTTTGACTATTACTAGAAATCCCAGTAAAATGCAATAAGGTTTATTGTTGTAATGTGTCAAAATGTAAAAAAAACTTTGAGGGGTTTGAATACTTTTTCAGGGCCCTGTATACGGATGAGTAAAACCTGTATTCTGTAAAACACGCAGGTTTTATTTGTGAAACCAAAAAAATGCAATGAAAATGAGGTTCTGATTTTTCCCAAAATTGTGGATTTCTTAGATTTTCTCCAGGATTTTTCTTGAGGCAACATCCTTCCAAGAACAGCTGAACAAAGCTTGTACATTTAAAACCTTTCACTAAATCAAAGTTTAATTGATACAACTTTTCAGCTTCCACATATAATTTTCCTTGAGCTTTTTTATGTCGTTTTTCTGTACATTTGATCAGAAATGTTAATTACATAGCTTTAGCCTTTCCCCTGTACTTCTTTTACAGCAGGTGGCACTGAAGCTTTAACACCAGCGTTGTGCTACAAAGGTGGACGTGTCTTCACAATGTGGATTGGACTGAATCGGGTTAATCCTGGTAGGAATACCAGCCAGTTAATCTGGATTAAATATGAGACCAAACTGGAAACAAACACACTTTTCAGGAGGGAAAAACCCGATCAGGGCTGACTCACCTGAACCTCCGGCTAACGCTGCTGACACGGTGGTCTGCTGAGCTCCTGCAGGAAGGAGGAGGACATAGGATCAGGTGTCCAGCATGAATAAACCTTCTGTTCCATCAGCTAAAAGAAAGTCTGGGTTTATTAAAATTAACCAGGGATCTGTTGCATTAAATCTGAAGGGAATCCTGCAGGAAAACACTGAATTTTTAAGTTTAAAATTAGTAAAATATCTAGAAAAGGGTTTATAAATCAGGCATTTCAAGTTGTTTCTGGGAGCAAAAATGTTATTAGTTTCTTCACTAAAAAATGAAATTTCAACAAGACGACTGTAGTTTTAAGAGTTGAATTACGCTAAAGGTTTGTGAGAAATTCAGGACATCTTTAAATTTTAATGAAATAATTTGGTTTTGAGGTTTGACTTTAAATTTAGATTATTTTATTTATGCAGGTTTATATGTAAAGGTCATAATGTTTTATCTGCTCACCATCAATATTATCCTGACTCTTGGAGTCATCATCATCATCTGAAAAGAAAAAAAAATCCAACATTTATTTCTCTAATTAAAAAGGGTTTAACATCATTTTTAAAGATTCACGTTAGGAAAAATCTTTATTGTCTGGTCTTTGGAGGATGTTTGTTTATTTGTTTATTTATTTCAACTTAGTGAAATAAATTAATTTCCATCAACATGAGTTATTTTCCTTTTATCTTTTTCCCTTGTTCGTCTTTGATCCTTGATGACTTAAATGAGGACCATTTGTTCTGTTTAATAAAGCAAAGTTTATTCCATCTAAGTCTTTATACACTGTTTCTTTATACAAAGTGAAAATTGTTCTTAGAAACACAGAATGTATAAAAATGTTCAAAACCATTGAGAAAAAGATCCAAAATGTTACAGTTAATTTGCCCCTGGCCTGTTTGTGGTTATTTAAAGAACTCATTCAAATACACATCCTCATCTTCAATAAATTACAATATGAGGCTCATTTACCAGATAAAAAGTACCTTTTGAATATAACAACCTTTAAGCAGGTACTACAAATTCATTGGGCCCACATTTCTGTAATTAAAATGTTTTATTGGTCTGATGTAATATTCTAATCTTAAATGTCATGGTTTCATTAGCTGTAAGAGGAAAATCATTATTAACAGAAATAATGGCTTAAAAACATCAGTCTCTGTGTTATTAATGTATATAATATGTATGAAAAAAATGAACTTTTAATAATATTCAGATTTATAGAAAGGGTTTGTAAATAAACAAAGCATAGGTGTGGAGCTCATGCTTAAAGCTTGCTGTTGTTGCGTCGGAGGTGTTGGGGCTGAGAGTAATGGCTGATATTGGTTATCTGTACAATAATCCAACAATTAAAAACATGTAAAACTGTATTTGCAAAAGAAATCAAACCATAAGCAATAAATCAAAGAAATAAACTAAACAAAATAAATAAATCATGAAAACATTGGGGATCTGGCCCCACATCTCAGCATTAAGAACCTTTTCAAAAATATCTTTTTAATACTCTAACAATAAACAATTGTTCAGAAAAGCTGCACATTTATGCGTTTTTCTCTCCTTATCAGTTTGTGACTGCAGATCATCTGCCATTATAAGGAGACAATGTAATCTCAGGTACAACCTTGATCTTCATTCACTTAAAGAAAAGCCACCTTATTTTTAAGGTTCTGCAATAGAAAACAAACACATGGTGTGTTTAACATGTCAGAAATCCATCTGTTGATGAAATAACTCGTCCATAGTTTGATAACATCGTCTCGCAAAGACATTTTGAATTATTCTGTTTTTAAAGGTCTTAATCTCTATTTAATATTCAGCATGTTGCATATCTACCTTTAACGACATTCAACTATAGTACATTTTAGAAGATGTGTTTTCTATTCTGATCTGCATTGCTGTCTTTCTCCTCTCAGTGAAGTCAAATCCATTTTCCCTGACACCTGACCAAATAGTGGAAAAGGCTCCAATGTCTATGTCTCTAATGTTCTCCTACACCTAGACATTTCTTGTTGGTTTGATTAAAATAAAAGCACAATAACTGTCAGAAAAAAGCTGTTAATGTGACTTATCATGGTTGGAAAGGAAAATATTTAACTTGTCATAAAAAGAATGGTGGTGCAGCTGAAGTTTAAATATTAATATTTTGATATTTAATCAGTTTATCTGCACAGTTTCATGCTTTTTCAAGTTTTTGTCATTTAATAATATGCAACACATTATCATGTAACAATAATTTAAAAACAATTGCAAAAGATTTTTTATTCAGTGTAGTTTTGTGATTATTATTTGTTCTGCACTTTAAATGAAGATTAAATTTAACCTTTTTGCTCTTCAGTAAAAATATTTAGCTTTTTTTCCCTCACACACAGGCCTACCCTCCTCCTCCTCAGACACCTCCCCCTCCAACATCTCTGTGGCCTCCGTTTCCACCTCCTCCACCTCCTTCTCTGGAAGACACAACGCAAACACTCATCTCCACCGGCTACAGAACCAGAATAAAAATCAAACAGAATGAGTCAAATAAAATAGAATTTTCTTTTTTACCCTCCACAGGTGCCGTAGATGCCGTAGTTGCCAGAAGGATGACTATCGACACAATCAGTAGGTTTCTGTTTTAAAAAACAGATGAATGGAGTATTCAATGATATGGAACAATACACATTTTTATGGAGATTTGCTCAATTGTCTTTATGGGAAACACTATTAGAAAAAAAGCAGTATACCAATAATCCACTTTAGCATTATGAGACATTTCTGTTCAAAAATCTATTCATCATTATCAATAATGGATCAATACAATGTAAGCTTTAATATATTTGATAACCTCAGCTGCAACACAGAGAGTGATCTGATTGGACAGATCAAAAACAGTTTGACTAATTACAATAAAGAGAGAAAACACACTATTTCTCTACCAATGTAATGCTGTTTTTTCATTAGATGCACTTTAACCCATTGATTATATGTAGAAAGGTAGAAATTAAATTAAATTTTTCATAAGTCAAATTCAAAAACAGTCCCTATAGTTGTTGCCCCACTATTTGCAACAGGAGGAATGTATAACCAGGATGAGATATTATAAATACAACAAAAAACACAACAGTTACTCTGCATGACAAAGTTGTTTCCTAAACATGCCAAAGATTAACATTATAAAGACTAATCAGGACTAATAAAATCCACAAGTCCAGTAAATCACAATATAAAAATTGCACCAACAATAAGCAATACAAAGAGCAACTTTTTCCAATCAACAGCAAACTAAAGATCGACAGAACAGAAAATTAATGGTCTGAGATATTAATAATTCTCAGTATAATCAGCATTACTCACGGTGGCAGCATGCTGCTGTCAGTTTTTCTCCTGAAGCTGAAGAGCTGCAACCCCTCCTTCAAACCTTCAAATTTATACACAGATACAGATGGGAGGGGCTGCTCATGCTACCTCTAAAAACTACAAACACTTCAGCTAACACAAACTACAACTCTGCATGAAGTTCATGCCCTGAAAACGGTGAAAGTACAAATTAATCTTTTCCTTTTTTTTCCCCCCTTATTCTGCTACTTTTACTCTGCTTGTGTTGCTTCTTCAGTCATGCTTAAAGTTCTGATTTTATCCAAGCATAACTTAGGGGCTTCCCATCATGCACTGGTTGTAGGGGCAGGATTCACCTGGACAGGTCACCTCTAGCTATCAGAAAGGGCTGATGGGGAACTCCCTTCAAGCAGACAGGCCAATGTTTTGTTTTTGTTTGCAGAAAATGTTTGAAGAATCTGCCGAGTTTTGCGTAAATTATTTCCCAATTTAACAATTAAAGTCTTCAACTCCAACCAGCATGGTGGCTGTTATAGCCCCTGATCCCAGTTCAGTCTAGAGTTGTGTTCACTCACAATAAAATGAAAGAAAAAAAATTCAGAGTTTTGTAAAAGAACTAATTTGTTTTAAATCTTTGAGAGAAACCAGTTGGCTAGTCTGAGGGCAGTCAGGTCACACAGTGTTCCTGCTTCCAGAACCAAAGCACGTATATTAGATTTATTCTGAATGCTTTAAAGCAAGCTGCATTTTCATCAAACTACTTATAGACAGTAGATTCCTTTGTCTCCACTCTTTACCATGTCACCTTTGCAGTTCTGACCTTTTCAGTTATGAAATAGTCAGAACTAAAGCAGGACGTTTCGCTCCAACCACGTGTTAATTTATACAAGCAAGGGAGGACATTTTTTACTCGCTTTGACAAGAGAGACAACCATTTTACTATCTGCACATATGCCAGGGAATGAATAAGACTCATAAGCCATTGATCATCATCTGTATCAATTGATTTACTACTTTATTATAATTACACATGTAAACTCATATCAGTCCGATTAGCTTAAATGTACAGATTCATTCAATAAATGAGAGTATTACTGAAAAGTTAATTTATTTCAGTAACTTAATTCACTAAGTGAAACTAAAGTATTCATTTTTAATACCTGCTTAAAGGTTGTTATTTTCAAAAGACAGTTTTAATCTGATAAACAAGCCTCATCAGAACGAATACTGTAAATTACTGAATATGACTGTATTCATTTTATCAGTTTAAAATCTTTCAACTCAAAATTAACTGACACCTGTGTTCCTTCTAGAAGGGAATGAGTTTTAACCAATCAAGAAAAGAACATACACAGTAAAAAGCATATTACATGTATTAAATGCATCCAAATAAACAGTTTACAACAGCTTTATAGTCTAAAGTATTTGGATAATCTCATAATCTGTAGTTTGTGGAATTAAGGCTAATCGTCAGATTGATCTGTCACGATGAAAGCGTTTTTAACAGTCTTGGTTAGAGCGATGTGTATATATTCATATGTACAAGGATGTTTGGGACCTGTTTTTTGCAATTGTTAAAGCTACATAATTTACTGTAAGGAAATGCAGTTTGTGTCGTTAAAACCTACCAGGAGGAAGTCAGCTGGAGTTATTTTGGTTTAAACTGGATCCTAACCAGTCATGTTTTCTAAAAGTCATCAGTGATATTCTCCATAAAAGCACAAACATAAGTTAGCAGACTGCTGTTAATGGCTAGATCTTGTTCCAATAAGCACAAGTTGAGTAACAGTAATCTGTGGGAATAATAAAAAAAGATCTGATAGAGGTAATACAAGCACTAGATTAACACCGATCGATATATTGACTAAATGGATGAAGGAGAGACAATTAGAAAACACTATCAGCTATGTGATGTAAAACAAACTGAATTTTAAACAACCAAAAGACAACCTTACTCTATCAGTCAGGATGACAGACAACAACAATTCATTAAAACAAAAGAAGAAATACAATAAAATAAAGACAACTGAATTCAAAAACAAACATGGACACAAAAACAGACCCAGGAACTGTAAAACATCAACAGCAGAAGCTAAATAAAGTACCTCTACAAACAGCCCAACAAAAAAAGATTTAACAAACTCAGATACTTTCAGATGGAAAAAAAAAAGCATCCAAGCTGATTTTTAAATCCTTTTTGCAGAGACAGAGGAGAAATATCTGTAGGTCACCAGTTTTAAATTGGAAACCACTCAGGATTCTGGATCGGTTTGCGGACTCTGAGTTTGTGACATCGAAAATCGAAACAAAATCCACGAGTCCCACTTATTAACCAGGACCAGCATTTGATCTAAATGAGCAGTAGTATCAGATCATGTTATGTATTATCATTACGTTTCTATCTGATATTCCTTAAATAGCCAAACACTCTACTTTATTTAAAACAAAGTGTTCCCTAAAGCATAATTTATTTGATGATTTAAAGACAGAGATATTTCCTTCCTCAGTTTTTACCTTTTTGTTTAAACATAGTGACATTTATTTCGCAACAACTGGAAAAGGAAAGAAGAAAATGCATATTTTTAACTTTATGAAGATCTTGTCTGGGCCCTTCACCTTGTCTCTCATGATTAAATGTTTGGCCTCAGCCCCAAATTTAGGATCAATTGATCTAAATGACAACTATTATACTCAGGGCAATTTACGTTATTATTTTTTACTTCTTTACTGAATATCTAAATCTGCCTTAATTCAACAGCAGAAGTCTACCTAGAATTAAAATTCAATTTTAACAAATGAAGGCTATTTTTTTAAAAGAGATAATGAGAAAAAACACTCTTCTATTTCTTCTATCCCAGAGCATCTTCGCCATCCTACCTCATAAAAATTTACATAAAAGTTACAATTCACATAAAAAATCATTCTTATACACATTCTTTCATTTAGATAAATTTTAAATAGTTTTACTCCGTTTTTGGAACCAATATTCTGGACCATACTGTGTATTTTATATTCAAAAACAAAATGATCTAATCTAAACTCCCAGTTCAAGTGCAACATCTGGGATCTTCCACTTTCAACATACAGTACAGACCAAATGTTTGGACACACCTTCTCATTCAAAGAGTTTTCTTTATTTTCATGACTATGAATATTGTAGCTTCACACTGAAGGCATCAAAACTATGAATTAACATATGTGTAATTATATACTGAACAAAAAAGTGTGAAACAACTGAAAATATGTTTTATATTCTAGGTTCTTCAAAGTAGCCACCTTTTGCTTTGATTACTGCTCTGTACACTCTTGGCATTCTGTTGATGAGCTTCAAGAGGTAGTCACCTGAAATGGTTTTCACTTCACAGGTGTGCCCTGTCAGGTTTAATAAGTGGGAATTCAAGCCTTATAAATGGGGTTGGGACCATCAGTTGTGTTGTGCAGGAGGTGGATACAGTACACAGCTGATAGACCTACTGAATAGACTGTTAGAATTTGTATTATGGCAAGAAAAAATCAGCTAAGTAACGAAAAACGAGTGGCCATCATTACTTTAAGAAATGAAGGTCAGTCAGTCTGAACAATTGGGAAAACTTTGAAAGTGTCCCCAAGTGCAGTCGCAAAAACCATCAAGTGCTACAAAGAAACTAGCTCACATGAGGACCGCCCCAGGAAAGGAAGACCAAGAGTCACCTCTGCTGCGGACGATACGTTCATCCGAGTCACCAGCCTCAGAAATCGCAGGTTAACAGCAGCTCAGATTAGAGAACAGGTCAATGCCACACAGAGTTCTAGCAGCAGACACATCTCTAGAACAACTGTTAAGAGGAGACTGTGTGAATCAGGCCTTCATGATAAAATAGCTGCTAGGAAACCACTGCTGAGGACAGGCAACAAGCAGAAGAGACTTGTTTGGGCTAAAGAACACAAGGAATGGACATTAGACCAGTGGAAATCTGTGCTTTGGTCTGATGAGTCCAAGTTTGAGATCTTTGGTTCCAACCACCGTGTCTTTGTGCGGCGCAGAAGAGGTGAACGGATGAACTCTACATGCCTGGTTCCCACCGTGAAGCATGGAGGAGGAGGTGTGATGGTGTGGGGGTGCTTTGCTGGTGACACTGTTGGGGATTTATTCAAAATTGAAGGCATACTGAACCAGCATGGCTACCACAGCATCTTGCAGCGGCATGCTGTTCCATCCGGTTTGTGTTTAGTTGAACCATCATTTATTGTTCAACATGACAATGACCCCAAACACACCTCCAGGCTGTGTAAGGGCTATTTGACCAAGAAGGAGAGTGATGGGGTGCTGCACCAGATGACCTGACCTCCACAGTCACCGGACCTGAACCCAATAGAGATGGTTTGGGGTGAGCTGGACCGCAGAGTGAAGGCAAAAGGGCCAACAAGTGCTAAACATCTCTGGGAACTCCTTCAAGACTGTTGGAAAACCATTTCAGGTGACTACCTCTTGAAGCTCATCAACAGAATGCCAAGAGTGTGTGGAGCAGTAATCAAAGCAAAAGGTGGCTACTTTGAAGAACCTAGAATATAAGACATATTTTCAGTTGTTTCACAATTTTTTGTTCAGTATATAATTCCACATGTGTTAAATCATAGTTTTGATGCCTTCAGTGTGAAGCTACAATATTCATAGTCATGAAAATAAAAAAACTCTTTGAATGAGAAGGTGTGTCCAAACTTTTGGTCTGCACTGTACATCACTATTACTTTGCATAAAAACAAAAGCTAATTTGTGCTCTTGACCATGGCTTAATCTGTAGGAAATTAAGCCTAAAATGATCCTTACTGATTTAAAATTAAATTCTCTTCTTATTCTTATATTTGCTGATCATCTTTTTACATGTTTTACACTTTAATTTTAAGTATTAATTTTAGGCGATGAGCTCCAAGTTACTGAGGTTGGAAGACCTGCTTGTCATCACCCTAATCTTTAGGTCCCTCTACAGATTCTCTATCAGATTTAGGTCAGGACTCTAGCTGGGTTGCATCAGAATGGTAATTTTATTTTCAGTCAGAAGAAACATGTTTGTCATATATAACGTCATCTTCGTCGTGTTCCGCTTCATCTGGGACCGGGTCAGCAGGGGCAGCAGACTCAGTAGAGACACCCAGACGTCCTTCTCCCCAAACACCTCCTCCAGCTCCTCGGGGGGGGGGGAGCCCAAGGCATTCCCAGACCAGCCGAGAGACATAGTCCCTCCAGCATGTCCTGGGTTGTCCCCTGGGCCTCCTCCCGGTGGGATGTGCCTGGAACACCTCCCAAGGGAGGCAACCAGGAGGCATCCGATACAGATGCCTGAGCCACCTCAACTGGCTCCTTTTGATGTGGAGGAGCAGCGGCTCTACTCCGAACTCCTCACCCTATTTCTAAGGGAGTGCCCGGCCACCCTGCAGAGGAAAGTGCTGGGGAAGAGCGTCGTGTTTATATAACATCCAGGAGATATTTTGTCGATAGCCAGTTAGCAGAAGTTGCCAAGGCCACATTGGGGAGCCAGATTTAGAAAAACAATAAATGTTGTGGTTCAGGCAGTTGTGAATATCCAACTACCTTAAGAGTTTTACTGGTATGTCTCAATTGCGAATCCAAATAGCCAAATATCTGATACTTTCAACAGATCTTGAGCGTACAACTTCTCCAAGATTATATCCTTTAACCCCTGAGTCCAACCGCTGCCAGGCTGCGATTCTGTTCAAGAATCGTGTCCAGCTTGCGATTCTGCTCTCTTAACATTTCAGTCTGAGTGTTGACCGCTCTACAGACTCCATCTAAAATCGCAGGCAGCTTTAGAACGCTTTGAAAAGCTGCCCACGTTTTGGGAATGACTCGATAAGCCAGGTAACCACCAACTCCAAAGAGCAGAAATCCTGTTATCAAAAGTCCAAATATATACACATCTTCTATGTCCTCAACCGACATTGTAGTCAGGCACACAATCTTCCACTGCTGCCAAGAATCCATTGTGTATCCAGAGAAGAACGTCCCGTCTGGACAAGAGGGTCTCCTTTACCCTGTCTTCCCGTAATTTTTTTAAATCAATTACATTGAGAGTCCAGCTGATCAAATCCATAATTTAAAATTTTGGTGGATATGCAAAGCGAGGCTCTGAGAAAAATACAGAGAAAATGCAGAAGCAGGGGTCAGCAGGGAGGGGGGGAGAAAATGCGTGTGTCTTCCACCGAGAGCAAGAGAAAAAAAATAAGACCCCGTGATACTTTCTGTATCTCCAACCTGAAGAGGGCAAGCCACCCTTTTCTGGTCAAGAACCATGACCTCGGACTTGGAGGAGCTGATCCTCATCTCACCTGCTCCACACTTGGCTTGGAACCACCCCAGTGCATGCTATAGGTCTTGGCTTGGGGGGGCCAACAGGACCATGTCATCTGCAAAAAGAAGCGACAAAATCCACTGGTCCCAAACAAGATCCCCACTGACCCTAGAAATCATGTTCATAAACGTTATGAACAGGACCGGTGACAAAGGGCAGCCCCGTTGGAGTCCAACATGCACCGGGAACAGGTCCGACTTAGTGCCGGCAATGCGGACCAAACTCCTGCACCGATTGTACAGAGACCGGATGGCCCCTAATAAAGGGCCCCCGACTCCGTACTCCTAGAGCACCCCCCACAGCGCACCACAAGGGGTACAGCTGAATACCTTCTCCAGGTCCACAAAACACATGTGGACTGGTTATGCAAACTCCCATGAAACCTTCAGCACCCTGTAAAGGATGTAGAGCTGGACCAGTGTTCCACGCCATGGACGAAAACCACACTGCTCCTGCTGCAGCCGAGGTTCGACTATCGGCCGGACTCTCCTCTCCAATTCCCAGGTGTAGGCCTTACCAGGGAGGCTGAGGAGTGTAACCCCCCTGTAGTTGAAACACACCATACCCAGTCTCTGCTTCCACCAGGGAAGGCGTGATGGCAGGATTGAGGAGATCCTTGAAGTACTCCTTCCAGCGCCCGATAATGTCCCCAGTCGAGGTCAGCAGCTCCCCACCCTCACTGTAATTAGTGTTGGCAAAGCACTGCTTCACCCTCCTAAGGTGCTGGACGGTTTGCCAAAATCTCTTACAGGCCGGGCGGTAGTCTTTCTCCGTGGCCTCACTGAACTCCTCCCAGGCCCGAGTTTTTGCCTCTGCCACAGCCCGGGCCGCGGCACGCTTGGCCTCATGGTACCCATCAGCCGCCTCAGGAGTCCCACAAGCCAACCACAGCTGATAGGACTCCTGTCAGCTTGACAGCATCTCTTTCTGCTGGTGTCCAACACCGGGTTTAGGAATTGCCGCTGTAATATAACTTCAAACCTAAGTATGCCAGTGGTATGTGTAATTTTGGTCACCCGATTGACTTCTGCCCAATTTACAGCAAAAAATTAAACCCTCATTTGGCAAAGTAAATTTCCATCTTAATCTAAAAATGAACAGAAGCTGAGAAACAGAAACCAGCAAATAATGTAATGGATAACATTAAAAGTTAAGAAACTAAAAAATGTGTTACTGCCATACATTTGTGCAAAAGTAGGAAATTGAGGTGTTGTCTAATACAAATGAATAAAACTGCCATCTTTTTTGAGAACTCACGATTTTGTCTTCCTTTGAAATCTAAATATTTGGATATATTAGACAGGAAGGCAATAAAACAGTATCTGGAGATTTGACTCATGAAAAAGAAAGTGTTTGCAAATTTTATTTTTCTTAATTTGAGCTGGAGAATGAAACAAACTGTTTTGGCTGATGACAGATGATTCACTGGGAGTAATCTGATAAAGGGAGGCGGTTCAGTGTTAACTGTCAGCCAATGGAGGGCATAGCTAACCTGCAGATCAACATGCATGCACACAGAGAACATGCCTACATGCAGTTAAACACATGCAGTTCAGGACAAATGTATTAAAACATGGTAAGAACATCTCTCAGAATGAAGATATTTTTAAATATTATGGAGCAGAGAATTTATTCAGACTACAACGTGTACGTTCAAATTACTTTTCCTCCTCTTGTATGCTCCTCTCTGGCCTCCACTCAATTTGACTTGATCGTGTTTCATTTGTAATTAACTTCTTGGTTGGAACAGGCAGGTATTGTTCAGCTGAAAGATGAGACTTTGTCTGTCCGATTCCAGAAAAAGGAAAACGCGTACAACTTGAAGATCCATGGAGATCTGAAACATTTCAGAAGACACTTTTTAAACATTTTAACTATAAGTTCAGACAGACAGAAAACAAAACAGAAAAAGCTTCTGTAATACAGGGGTTGGACAATGAAACTGAAACACCTGGTTTTAGACCACAATAATTTATTAGTATGGTGTAGGGCCTCCGTTTGCGGCCAATACAGCGTCAATTCGTCTTGGGAATGACATATACAAGTCCTGCACAGTGGTCAGAGGGATTTTAAGCCATTCTTCTTGCAGGATAGTGGCCAGGTCACTACGTGATACTGGTGGAGGAAAACGTTTCCTGACTCGCTCCTCCAAAACACCCCAAAGTGGCTCAATAATATTTAGATCTGGTGACTGTGCAGGCCATGGGAGATGTTCAACTTCACTTTCATGTTCATCAAACCAATCTTTCACCAGTCTTGCTGTGTGTATTGGTGCATTGTCATCCTGATACACGGCACCGCCTTCAGGATACAATGTTTGAACCATTGGATGCACATGGTCCTCAAGAATGGTTCGGTAGTCCTTGGCAGTGACGCGCCCATCTAGCACAAGTATTGGGCCAAGGGAATGCCATGATATGGCAGCCCAAACCATCACTGATCCACCCCCGTGCTTCACTCTGGGCATGCAATAGTCTGGGTGGTACGCTTCTTTGGGGCTTCTCCACACCGTAACTCTCCCAGATGTGGGGAAAACAGTAAAGGTGGACTCATCAGAGAACAATACATGTTTCACATTGTCCACAGCCCAAGATGTGCGCTCCTTGCACCATTGAAACCGATGTTTGGCATTGGCATGAGTGACCAAAGGTTTGGCTATAGCAGCCCGGCCGTGTATATTGACCCTGTGGAGCTCCCGATGGACAGTTCTGGTGGAAACAGGAGAGTTAAAGTGCACATTTAATTCTGCCGTGATTTGGGCAGCCGTGGTTTTATGTTTTTTGGATACAATCCGGGTTAGCACCCGAACATCCCTTTCAGACAGCTTCCTCTTGCGTCCACAGTTAATCCTGTTGGATGTGGTTCTTCCTTCTTGGTGGTATGCTGACATTACCCTGGATACCGTGGATCTTGATACATCACAAAGACTTGCTGTCTTGGTCACAGATGCGCCAGCAAGACGTGCACCAATAATTTGTCCTCTTTTGAACTCTGGTATGTCACCCATAATGTTGTGTGCATTTCAATATTTTGAGCAAAACTGTGCTCTTACCCTGCTAATTGAACCTTCACACTCTGCTCTTACTGGTGCAATGTGCAATCAATGAAGACTGGTAACCAGGCTGGTCCAATTTAGCCATGAAACCTCCCACACTAAAATGACAGGTGTTTCAGTTTTATTGTCCAACTCCTGTGCATGTGCCCACTGTCAACCCATGGCCCTCCACACTCTGCCCTTTCATTGAGAGTAATGGAAGTCCTACTGCTCTGCGGTCAGACCACCATCCGTACACTTTGTATTGCTGAATTCTCCATCACAGTTTGTTATAAAGGTCTCAGATGAAGGTCACAAAACATTTTTTTCCCGACCCAAACATTTCTAAAATTTCACAAAAATGTTTCAGATCATGTGAGTCAAACTCCAGTCTTTGAGGTCTGGTGTTCTGCAAAAGAAAAAAACGACAAAAGAGGAGAAAAATTAAGAAAAAGGCAACAAAAATATGTTACTAAACTTAAATGTTGAACCTGGCTACATGCTGAGGAGGTAATTAAGCTATCTGATTCTGGTGTGCTGGACCAGGGACACTTCCAAAGGTTGTAGGACACCAACACTTAAGGATTGGAGTTTGACACTCATGTTTTACATCGTAGGATAAAGAAAGGACAGGAAGTGACAACATTTTAGATACAAAAGTCTTTGTTTAAAATAAATTTGAATATCATCAAAAAGTCTATTCATGTCAGCAATCCAATTGAAAAAGTGAAACCAGTCATTACTAGGGCTACACAGTATATCCCAAATGTATCATTATCACCATATCCCTGAATGAAATATCAATATTGTGAAGAACTGCTTGAGTTGTAATAAGTGTTTATACTTTTAATGCCTGCAATACTTTTGGGGACCCTTGTAGTTTAATGAAAAAGTTCTTTAGGAGGTAAAGAGGTGTTCAAGTTCAAGTTGTTTCAATGCTTAATCTCCTCTTTCAGTAAAACCTTGTTGTTAAGATGAAAATATTGAATTTTATTCTTTGTTTCCAGGAGCAGAATATATGTTTGCATTTAACTCAAAGAAGAGACATTACTGGTTTTGAATAATTTGTTGAATTTTTGCATATCGTTATTGCAGCATTCACCAATTTAATTGTGTATCGCATCTTTTCCTAATATTGTGCATCCCTTGTCTTTAAACACAGTGATATCTTTTATGCAATGATTTTTTATTAATTTGAATGATTATGGCTTATTATGGACAAAATTACGATTTCACACATTTGTAATATTACTAAGCAAAGATTTTGTCTTATGGCCTACACAATAATGAGGAAGATTGTTGACGTGACAGTGGTCCACCAAAATCCTCCACAAGGATGAAAAATGGTAAAAAAATACTTTTTAAAGTAGCTAGCTGTTCAAAGTCCTGTATCCAAGCATATTAATGGAAAGCTAATTTAAAGAAAAAAACTGTGGTAGAAATAGGTACACAAGCAATGGGGATGAGTGAAACTTTGAATGAATTGTGAAGCAAAGCCCACTGAAGAGGTTGGTGGAGATTCACAAAGAGTAGATGGTGGCTAAAGTCAGTGGCTCATGAACCACCAGACACAAACGTATTTATGAAATGGGTTAAGTCCTTTTGGATCACCAAGCAACAGTCAAACAAAAGTAATTTTTTTACTGCAACAAGAGGAGTATATTTGTATAAATGAGTCAAATCCTTCTGATCGTTTGAATTTTCACATACCTCAAAATACTGGGCGAGGAAGAGAAGTAGCAACCATCTTTAAGTCCGATTTATTGATTAGTCCCAGACCAATTAATAGCTACAAATCTTTTGAATATTTAAGCCTTCCAGCCAAATTGCAAAGCACTAAAGCCAGGGGTGGACTCGGACAATAATCCAGGCTGGGAATTTTATACCATTCCAGCAGGCCACCACCAGCAAATTAGGACAAACCACCAAGACAAAGTTAAACTGAGCACACTTTGAATGCATGACGTCTGTACACATGTCATCAACTTAATACTTACAAAACAAATGTTTCTGCTGTGGTGCAGTATTATTTAGATCTGCGTACTTTAAAGCACAATGTTAGAAAATTGAAGAGAAAATTGCGGTCTACACACCTAGAGGATTCCTACTTAATCTGGAAAAATAGCCTACTCCTGTATAAAAAGACACTTCGCCAAGCCAGAACAGCTTATTTCTCATCATTAATAGAAGAGAACAAGAATAATCCTAGGTTTCTCTTTAGTACAGTTGCTAAACTTACACAGAGTCATAGCTCTGTTGAGCCATCCATTCTCTTAGCTCTTAGCAGTCATGACTTTATGGGATTCTTCCAAAATAAAATTGATTCTATTAAAAATAAAATCTTTGACATACTCCTGAAGGTGATTACTTCATCCTCAGCAAGTGAGACAACACTGGAAATAACTGCAGAACCTGATCTGTGTTTGAACTGTTTTGATCCTGTGAAGTTTCCTGAGTTATCAGAAATATTAGCTTAATCTAAACCTTCAACTTGTATGTTAGACCTAATCCCAACCAAATTATTTAAGGAAGTGTTCCCTCTGATTACCAGCCCCATTTTAGGTATGATTAACCAATCCTTAGTAAATGGATATGTACCACAGGCTTTTAAGGTAGCTGTAATTAAACCTTTACTTAAGAAACCTTTGCTTGATTGAGATGACTTAATAAATTACAGATCTATATCCAATCTTCCATTCTTATCTAAAATTCTTGCTAATCAAATGTGTGAGCATTTACACAGCAATGACCTGTTTGAAGAGGTTCAGTCAGGCTTCAGAGCTCATCATAACACTGAAACTGTTATGATTTGGGGTTGTTTGGTTTCTGGTTTTTTCTTATATGTTCACACAGTTTGTGAATCATGCTTCTGTTTGTTGTTTTTCTGGTCATGCTTTAGTTTTGTCATCTTGTTCATGTTTTGTCAAGTTTGGTTTTTGGATCTGGTTATGCTTTTGTTTCATGTTTTTCTAGTTTCTGTTACTTTGTGTTCAAGAGTCTCTGTTTTGCTCCAGCCACGTTTTGTTCTTCTGTCAATTAAGTTTATTCGGATCACCTGCACCAAGTTAATCTGTCTTCTTGTTTCACCTGGTCACACTCCATTAATACACACCTGTTCTGTCATTCCGCACGGAAACATTTTTCATGCTCAAGTCTTGTTTTCGGATCATGCCATTCCTGTCTCGCCTTCCCGTTTGTTGTTTTGTTCCTGCCTCCTGCTGTGTGTTTTTTTGTTTTTTGTCATTAAATCCTTTTTCACTTACCATCACGCTGCCTGCTCATCTGCATTCTGGGGTTCTATTTCGCAAGCCTTAACAGAAACAGCTCTGCTGAAAGTCACTAATGATATTCTTATGGCCTCAGATAATGGACTTGTGTCTGTTCTGGTTCTGTTAGATCTCAGTGCTGCATTTGATACAGTCGATCACAATATTCTCTTAGAAAGGCTGGAATATGCTGTAAGGATCAGGGGAACAGTGCTAGGCTGGTTTAAATCTTATTTATTTGACAGATTCCAGTTTGTTCATGTAAATGATAAATCATCTTTAAACTCCAGGGTTAATTGTGGAGTACCACAGGGTTCAGTACTTGGGCCAATTCTCTTTACTATTTATATGTTTCCAATAGGTAAAATTATCAGGCAGCATAGGATAAATTTTCACTGTTACGCTGATGATACTCAGCTTTACTTATCCATAAATCCTGATGAGCCCAACCAGTTAGATAGACTACAAGCATGTCTTAAAGACATAAAAACTTGGATGACTTTAAATTTTCTGCTTCTAAATTCAGACAAGACAGAAGTTGTCTTTGGACCGGAGTCTTTCATCTCTGGAACATTGCCAAAATTAGAAATATCTTATCCAGGAGTGACGCTGAAAAACTAGTCCATGCATTTGTTACTTCAAGGCTGGACTATTGTAATTCTTTACTATCAGGATGTCCAGAAAATGCATTTAAAACCCTTCAGCTGATTCAAAATGCTGCAGCAAGAGTTCATATTTCTCCTATTTTAGCTTCCCTTCATTGGCTCCCTGTTAAATCTAGAATAGAATTTAAAATTCTCCTCCTCACATATAAAGCCCTTAATGATCTAGCTCCATCATACATCAGAGATCTGATTGGTCCATATGTTCCTAACAGAGCACGTAGAGTGGTGTACGCTATCTTCCTTATTTTTACCTCTGCCTTTCTCCCTCCCTGTTGGATGGAGTAAGGGGGAGTCAGGTTTAGCCTAAACCGGCTCAGTTATGGTTGAGGTGCAAACACACCCTCCATTTCTGCTACCTGTATGACCTCTTCTCTTTTCCAATGGTTATAATCAGTCTGACAGAGATAGGTATCCCAATCCTTGTGGTTTTTAGTATAACAATGGCCAGTTTGATAGATGGACAAACTTTATCAGTTTATTATTTTACTTAGTAGCCCTACATGTGGCCTGTTCTGGGGTGGCCAGGCTCTGGCACTCGGTGGTTTGGTCTGGCCTCCCCGGTGGCCCCGCGCCGTTCTGGACCCTTTGTGGGGTGCCTTGAGACGGCATTGTTGTAAATAAGCACTATATATAGAAATAAACTGAAACTATTTCTGTAGTTATGCTGCTATAGGCTTAGGCTGCTGGAGGACATAATGACCACTTTCACCCTCTTCGCTACATTCTCACACTACTCTCCAATTTTGCATTATTTGCTGTTATTTCAGTTTTTAACTTTATGTTCTCTCTCTTTTCTCTTCCTAGAAGCTACACCTGGCCTGACTCTGTGTCTACCCATGACCTTTCTGGAGAGGGACATTGTCCAAGCTTCTGCTGGCAACAACTTAATGCTCACCTTCTACAGATGATCCACTTGGCCCTGTCTTTCAGTGTTTAACCCTTTCTCTCTCCTAGACATAGCTACTGAATGAGCTTTTACTGTGACTAACTCTATGGGCTCTCTTTCAGACTCTAACCTTGAAAACTGGCTCAGAGTATATCTGTTCTTTCTTTCTAGAGGAAACGACTAAAGGAGCTACATCCATTAACATTTACTTTTCCTTCCCATAGAAAGTACTCCTGGATCAGTGCTTCTTTGTTCTTTTTGTGTCTCTGCTCTGTTCTCTCAAACCCCCAGTTGGTTGTGGCAGATGGCCGCTCACACTGAGCCTGGTTCTGCTGGAGGGTTCTTCCTTTAAAAGGGAGTTTTTCCTCTCCACTGTCGCTACATGCATGCTCAGTATGAGGGATTGCTGCAAAGTCAACGCCAGTGACTGTCCACTGTCTCTACATGCTCATCCAGGAGGAGTGAATGCTGCAAGTCACTGACTGGATGCAATCTGCTGAGTTTCCTTAGATAGAAAAACGTTTTATCCAATTTGAATAAATAACTGAATCTGACTGCACTGTTTAATGATTAGGATTAATTGGAATGTATGTACCTGACTTTTGTGAAGTGCCTTGAGACGACATGTAACGACATATAAATAAACTGAATTGAACTGAATTATTATGAACTTAAATCACCTAAACTGAAATTATGTCCACCTACATTATGCCATGTATTTGTTACGGTTTACTTGATATTGGACCCCAGAATGCAGACGAGCAGGCATCGTGATGGTAAGTGAAAAAAGGTTTAATTACAAAAACTCATACTCAGCAGGAGGCAGGAACAAAACAAACAGGCAGGCAAGACAGGCATGGCATGATCAAAAAGACAAGACTTGGTTTGCGAACAAGACATGAGCATGAGAAATGTCTCCGCGACGACTAACAGAACAGGTGTGAATATATGCCGTGAAAACCAGGTGGAGCAAGGAGACAGATTAACTTGAAGCAGGTGAACCGAATAAATGTAATTAACAGAACAAAACGTGACTGGAGCAAAACAGAGACTCTTGAACACAAACTAGAAAACATGAAGCAAAAGCATAACCAGATCCAAAAACCAAACTTGACAAAACATGAACAAGATGACAAAACTAAAGCATGACCAGGAAAATAACAGAAGCATGATTCAAAATCTAAGAAGAATAATAACAAAATAACGAGTCAAAACCTTAACTGTGAAAAACATAAGAAAAAAACCAGAAACCAAAAACCAAACAACCCCAAATCATAACAGTATTAACCCTTTTAAACTCATTAATATGACAATCAATCATAGTATCATACAACAAATGATTTGGAATTATTATTTGACTTGTCTAATTTGGGTGGTACTGAAAAATAAATCCAAATCTTTGGAGAGAGGGTGGGAAAAATAATCAAATGGCTTCTATTGACTTTCACAGTCAATCAATTAATGTGGATGGCATCAAGTTGGCCTATGATAATAAACTAAAAACCTTGGTTTTAATTTTGACCAGGACATTTAAATCCCATATTAAAAAAAGGTTTCTAGGATTTCCTTCTTTCACTTCTGGAATATTGCCAAAATTAGAAACATCCTGTCGAGAAGTGATGGTGAAAAACTAGTTCACGTATTTGTGATGAAAATTAAAAAGATAGATCATATTTCTCCTATTTTAGCTTCCCTTCATTGGCTCCCTGTTAAATCCAGAATAGAATTTAAAATTCTCCTCCTCACATATAAAGCCCTTAATGATCTAGCTCCATCATACATCAGAGATCTGATTGGTCCATATGTTCCTAACAGAGCACTTCGTTCTCAGACTGCAGGTTTACTGGTGGTTCCTAGAGTCTCTAGAAGTAAAATGGGAGGCAGATCCTTTAGTTATCAGGCTCCTCTCCTGTGGAACCAGCTCCCAGTTTTAGTCTGTGAGGCAGACACCCTGTCTACTTTTAAGGCTAGGCTTAAAACTTTCCTTTTTGATTAAGCTTATAGTTAGAGTGGCTTAGGTTATCCTGAGCTATCTCTGTAGTTATGCTACTATAGGCTTAGACTGCTGGAGAACATAATGACCACATTACTAGTCTTCTACATTCTCCCACTACTCTACAATTGTGCGTTATTAGCTGTTTCTTGCACTTGCCCACACTGCCAAAAGTATCAATACCAGGTTCAATGACCATGATGTCACTGTTCTTGATAGGTCAATATACAAGCCTGACATAAAGAGAAACTATTGCGTATTGTCAAGAGGATGATGAGAGAGACCAAATGCAACAATCCAGATGAGCTGAAAGCTGCTGTCAAAGCAACCTTGGCTTCCATTACACCCCAGCAGAATCACAGGCTGATCACCTCAATGCCATGTATCATTGATGCATGAAATCATGCAAAAGGAGGCCCAACCAATTACTGAGTGCATATACTGTACAGTACATAAGCAAACCTTTCAGTAGGTCGCCATTTCTGTATTACAATATTTTTTATGGGTCATTGATGATATAATTGTTTTGGATAAACTACCCAAAAATTTATTTTTGGATAAATGTTTTGTTTTTATTGTTCCTAAAAAATTAACAGAAATATTGAAAATACAACACTGGTTGTGTAATGAATTTCTATATTGTATGGGTTTTGCTGATGTTCTAATTTACTGAGAAACACCTGCATTTTTATTTATTTTGTCTGATCTCTTGTTTGGGTTTGTGTCACTTTCTACTTCTGCCATTTGTAACTCATTATCTTTTCTTGATGTGTATCAGCTGTGTTCACTATACAGTGGCTCAGTCATTTTTTTGTCATGCTAGAAATTACACATGTAATATTTTTTCATTTATTAAATATAGCTCTGGATATTTGCTAGTGATGACTAGTGAAATTTGCTATCCCAAGCTTTAGCATGATAATGCTAATGGTTTGCTCACCGTGCCCATCCTTTCATGAACATACAGGTCCTTCTCAAAAAATTAGCATATTGTGATAAAGTTCATTATTTTCTATAATGTAATGATGAAAATTTAACATTCATATATTTTAGATTCATTGCACACTACCTGAAATATTTCAGGTCCTTTATTGTCTTAATACGGATGATTTTGGCATACAGCTCATGAAAACCCAAAATTCCTATCTCACAAAATTAGCATATTTCATCCGACCAATAAAAGAAAAGTGTTTTTAATACAAAAAACGTCAACCTTCAAATAATCATGTACAGTTATGCACTCAATACTTGGTCGGGAATCCTTTTGCAGAAATGACTGCTTCAATGCGGCGTGGCATGGAGGCAATCAGCCTGTGGCACTGCTGAGGTCTTATGGAGGCCCAGGATGCTTCGATAGCGGCCTTTAGCTCATCCAGAGTGTTGGGTCTTGAGTCTCTCAACGTTCTCTTCACAATATCCCACAGATTCTCTATGGGGTTCAGGTCAGGAGAGTTGGCAGGCCAATTGAGCACAGTGATACCATGGTCAGTAAACCATTTACCAGTGGTTTTGGCACTGTGAGCAGGTGCCAGGTCGTGCTGAAAAATGAAATCTTCATCTCCATAAAGCTTTTCAGCAGATGGAAGCATGAAGTGCTCCAAAATCTCCTGATAGCTAGCTGCATTGACCCTGCCCTTGATAAAACACAGTGGACCAACACCAGCAGCTGACACGGCACCCCAGACCATCACTGACTGTGGGTACTTGACACTGGACATCTGGCATTTTGGCATTTCCTTCTCCCCAGTCTTTTTCCTTCCCACAGACTTCTCACCGAGGTGCCTTGATACAGCACTCTGGGAACAACCTATTCGTTCAGAAATGTCTTTCTGTGTCTTACCCTCTTGCTTGAGGGTGTCAATAGTGGCCTTCTGGACAGCAGTCAGGTCGGCAGTCTTACCCATGATTGGGGTTTTGAGTGATGAACCAGGCTGGGAGTTTTAAAGGCCTCAGGAATCTTTTGCAGGTGTTTAGAGTTAACTCGTTGATTCAGATGATTAGGTTCATAGCTCGTTTAGAGACCCTTTTAATGATATGCTAATTTTGTGAGAAAGGAATTTTGGGTTTTCATGAGCTGTATGCCAAAATCATCCGTATTAAGACAATAAAAGACCTGAAATATTTCAGTTAGTGTGCAATGAATCTAAAATATATGAATGTTAAATTTTCATCATGACATTATGGAAAATAATGAACTTTATCACAATATGCTAATTTTTTGAGAAGGACCTGTAGTGTAATCTTCCTCTACTGGTACTCATAAGGTGCATCCATAGCTGGATTTCAAGTTGGAGATTCATTACACAATGTTATTTGAACATCTGAAGAACAAAGACATTTTATTATTTTGGGATATGTCACTCACTGCTTTTTGTATTCAATTTATTACTTAGTATTAAGATTCTCAATGCTTTCGGTTCGGTACTTCAATATGTTATATCTATTTATTTTCTATTCTTTGTTCCAGGCTTTAGTTAAGGATATTCTCGCATATCTTTGTATTGGTTTTAGCAAGATTAGAATATTACATCAGACCAATAAAAACATTTTAATATAATCAATCAATCAATCAAGCAAAGCCTTATTTATTTGACTTCAACATACTATAAGCCAACTATAGTGCTGCATAGGTGAATAAAAATAAGCAGTAAGCAATAACGCCACAATAAAAAAAAAAGACATAATTAAAGGCAAAAGACAATATAAAGACTATACTAATCCCGCTTTCTGCAGTTAAAAGCCAGTGTAAAAAGATAGGTTTTTAAAAGAGATTTTAAGAAATTAAGAGTTCTGGCAGACCTCACAGAAAGAGGGAGACTGTTCCAGAGTTTAGGAGCTGCAGCTGAAAAGGCTCTGTCTCCCCTGGTCACATGTTGGCTCCTAGGAAACACCAAAAGCATTTGACAGAAATGCCGGCTTAATAAAATATGTGTTTAACATCAGCTTAAAGGCTGATAAACGAGCCTCATTGGAATGTATATTCTGATTTATTGAATATAACTGTACTTCATGTTTTGCTGTGGCTCCTGTCTCTTTGTTACCTTTTTGTTTGAACCTTGATTAGTTTTTATGTTGGGTTGCTTTCTATTTCTGGTTTCAGTGTCTGTGCTTCCCTGGTTCCCTTGTACTCCTATCAGCATATTTTTTTCACAGACATGTCTTCTGCTAATTTTCCCCGTCGGTGTTCATTCTAGTAATCATACTCCCCAGTATTTAAGGGTGCGTTGATGTCCTCATCTGCTGGATCCCTCTGTTGTACTTGTCCTGGTTTCCTGGTTTCTCGTTGATCTGTAAGTAGATTACTACTGTAAGTAGTAATTTTCTGTCATTAAATTTATTATCCCTCATTCACCTTCCACTCTCCTGCTGTCATTTGGGTTCTCACTAACACAAAAACACCACAAAAAATGTATCTAAAGAAGGTATGAACGCTTCAAATCGAAGCTTCTTTGGTGTACAGTTCAATGAGTTTTAGATGCATTCTAATATGTGCAGTTTCATTACACTCTACAGTAATGCTCAGAAACTTAGGGAAACTTTTAACAGCCAAATTGATGTTGAAGCCTACAAGTTCCCCTTGTTACTGCAGAGTCAGAATGACTTTGCACTCCTTCCTCACACTGACATACAGCCCCTGACATGAAACATAAGAAAAGTGTAAATGCTCGAAAGACGTTACTGAGCTCGTTACACTTAAATATCTTATAGAATCTGATTGAAATAAATGTGATATAAGGGAGATGATCCATTTGAGAATCCAGTTGATTTTATCCTCAGCAGCGCATTAATGGTGTTTAGTTCCATGAAGAAAAATGGGCTGCTTGTTTCAAGCTTTTTGCTGGTTTCACCTCAGCGAACCTTCAGTGCTGCAGCTCTTTGTTTCCGTGTGTGCTCAGGCTTAGAGGACGTATAGAAAGGAAGCTTTATTAAAGTGATCGAGAGCTGCAGAGAAACGGTTGCCAACATTCCTTGGAAATACATCCATAGACGACGACCCACACCCCATTGCCCTCTTCTACCCCCATCTGGCTCTGCCTTCTTTTTTTCTTGACTTCCACCTTTTCTTTTGTTCTGACCAGGGAGACAACACAAAAAAAAACACTTAAATATTTTTTGTTGGAGTCAATTTTTTAAAATATATAGAATTACAATAGTAATGGTAATATATTTAAATTTTACCAGAAAGCACACAAGATACTGCCTTATTAATCACTGCTTCTAGTATCCGAAGCAAAATTAGACTTTTAGACCTAAAATTAAACCATTGCAGACACATAAGATCCTTCAGGAGACCAGTTTAGAAACTGAAAGCCTTTATTGAACAACATAGAGTGGAGTAAATAAATGTTAAATATATGTTGAAAAACTCTCAGACAATATATTTTTGATGAAGCCATAGACATGAAATTTCCACCATACTGGCAACAGAAATAATTGGTTTATAAGTTTAGTCTGACAGAGTGAAATGAAACAAGAAATAAGTACTTAAAAAGAAAAAAGAAAAGAAGCTGCAAAAAGGCATAGAAAGCCAATGAAAATATCTGAAATGTAATACCACCTGGTTAATTCCTAATTGATGGCCTATAAATATATTTCTCATCAGCAAAGTATGCAACAACAATAATTTCATAATGAATAAAAAAAATGTGTTTCCTTAACATTAAAACACAACACACGGAATCATCATCATCTGTCAAACAGAAACATTTTGACTAAATGTTACTTATAGTAGAGTCCGAATGCAAATGGTTTTTAAGGGAAAGACGACACATTTCTCTGTATCTGTGACTTTGAGTCTACAGTTTTTGGTCAAAACAAAGTAAAACACTCCAGTGTGCTGCAAAACCCAGTGACCTTCTTTGCTGTTATTTTGAAATGACATTCCCACCTGTCTGTGTGAATCAGGGCAGAACATGAGTTTGCATCAATCTACTGCACCATGTCCTGAAATCAGAACCGAGCTGGAACAAAACTCCGGACTCCGGGATTGGGTCCAGAAGAAGAATTAGGGGAACTTTTAAGGCACAGTGGTCTGGTCCAGCCTGGTTCTGAATGACTGGAGCTCACCTGGACCTTTGATCCTGATCTTGGCCTGAAAGAAAGAGCTCTGGGACACCTGAGGAGCTAGAACTGGGAGTTGGATAAATGTTCTTAAAAAGATTTCATAAGTGATAAACTTTAGATGAAAATAAATTAGGTCATTTTACCTCAAGTAAAGAGTGTAGGGAACAAAACTAATTTGCATGAAAAGTGTTATTGTTGCGGTTGAGTTAAGTATCAGGTCACATTTGCTGAGAATTTTCATAATTTTATGGTGGGCATAAGATTGCTGTTGGTTAGCTGCAGAAAGCAACCAGAACATGATGTACTTCCACACCTGCTCAGGTCTGCACGTCTCAGGTGAAGGTAAATCCCTTCTCACAGATATCGACCCATCGGCTGGTTGTGTGTGAAACTCACTTGAACAAAGCTTTATTTTACATTCCACCCCAACAGACAGAGACACACATACATATCAGTCAAGGTCCACTAAGTTGCCTCCTGCTGCTGGCCTCAGTCGTGACCCCATTAACCAATCAGGGAACATTTTGAAACAAGCCCTCTTTATCTGTCAGGAAGAGGCCTCCTGCCCCCGTCTTCTGTGGTGTGTGTGAATAAGTTAACCTCTGCAGACCTGCAGGCCAGCTTTCATTTATCAAATGAGAGAAACTTCATCGTCTCCATCTCAGGAATCAGTCTTCCACAACTTCAACCTGCGGTACCAGGTAACCTGACTCCTCCTACTTCTACACACCGGTAATCATCTTCAGGTGATCAGCCCTAATGTTTAAAGACCAGAGAAATGTTTGCATTAGTAACAACAATTAGGGGGCAGCAAATTTGGAGAATTGAATTAAACTTATGTGACTTCAGTAGAGAATAAAGATAAATATTAGATTAAATTCAGTCTTTGCACCGTCGATGTCCTCATTTGTTCTCTTCTAGATTCCTAAAAATGCTTAAAGTTCTTGTAAATTCTGATATCACAACCAGTTCAGCGCTTGCTGATAATATTCATTAAACTCTATCAGTACCTAACTTGACTCTGCACACCTCTTTCTAGGTAATCTGCCTGGGACACCTAGAACAGTCTTAGGTGCCTTCACATTGTGTTCATTTCAACCATAACAGACAGCAAATATTTAACTGTGAAACAGCTTTGTTAAATTATCTAGCTGTGAGCTTGTATTAGAGGGCCTTGGTCTCTAAGTGTCACAGACTCACCGACAGCTTACACTTAGCTCATTGCCAACCAAAAACAACTGATGACAAATATTAAGCAGTGTCAGTCTCATAATTTCTGACAGTGTCACAACTACTAATGGCTCATTGTTGTTCTCTTTTTCCATGCACCAGTGGCGGTTCAAGACCAAATTTTCCAGGGGTGGGTGAGGCCTATTTCAATACATCTGAAGCTGAAAGTGCAACACAGGCATTTTTAAAAACTGTTAAAATAAAAAATAAAGTTCGTCCATGTGACCAATCAGTTATGCTTTCTGTGCCAGCGGATATCATCATAAGAAATTTAGTATTATGTCTTCAGCGCTTTGAGTGTCTCGTTACTGAAAAGCGCTATATAAATAACCTTACCAGCACAGGGGCCATAACAAGGGCCAGGACCAGTTCTAGAGGGCCAATGGCCCATGTTGGCCCATATCTAGAACCACCCATGACAAGCCATTCTAAAGCTGTTCCCTTTTCCTAAGACTCATAAAACCAAAGTCCATATCGGCCTTGTATGTCAAGGGAGTAGAGCGATACAGAATCAAAAGTAAATAATGCTCCGGCATCACCTTCCTCCACATTTGGTGCTGTGGCATACCCTATTTCATCATCAGGTAGGCTCATAGCTCAAGCTGCTGCAGCTTTTTTGAACAAGTCGAAAAATTCCGATGCCAAAAGCACCACAATTCACCCATGCACCACTGCTACAAGACACAGTTGCTTCCAAAATGTTGTAGCAAAGATTGGATAGAAACAATATTTCATCTCATGCAACACTGCAAGTACTCCACCTGCAACAATGACTAAAGATTCACTCACCTCGGGTTGCAGAATTCTTGAAGCTGAACCTGACTAATCATTATCTGGCCATGTGGGGGCCGTCATGCAGATTAAACTTTAATTGTCAGCTGAATCTTAGATATAGGGAGAGTTGGGTGACATAACAGCAAAGGTAATGTACCTTATCCAGGTGCAGTTAAATGCTGTGAATGCCACAGTCTTGATTCCAATATACAGGTCCTTCTCAAAATATTAGCATATTGTGATAAAGTTCATTATTTTCCATAATGCAATGATGAAAATTTACTCAGTGAGAAAGGAAAATGAAAAGATGCAGTGCCTAAAGATCAATGACTTAATCGATTTCTATCCATTAACATCTTACATGAAGTGTGGGTACCAAATGGTTCCATTGAAACATTGTGTACTGTCACTGTAATTGAGCTGTAGGTACTGATAAAACACTGTATTATACAGGTCCTTCTCAAAATATTAGCATATTGTGATAAAGTTCATTATTTTCCATAATGTCATGATGAAAATTTAACATTCATATATTTTAGATTAATTGCACACTAACTGAAATATTTCAGGTCTTTTATTGTCTTAATATGGATGATTTTGGCATACAGCTCATGAAAACCCAAAATTCCTATCTCACAAAATTAGCATATTTCATCCGACCAATAAAAGAAAAGTGTTTTTAATACAAAAAACGTCAACCTTCAAATAATCATGTACATTTATGCACTCAATACTTGGTCAGGAATCCTTTTGCAGAAATGACTGCTTCAATGCGGCGTGGCATGGAGGCAATCAGCCTGTGGCACTGCTGAGGTCTTATGGAGGCCCAGGATGCTTCGATAGCGGCCTTTAGCTCATCCAGAGTGTTGGGTCTTGAGTCTCTCAACGTTCTCTTCACAATATCCCACAGATTCTCTATGGGGTTCAGGTCAGGAGAGTTGGCAGGCCAATTGAGCACAGTGATACCATGGTCAGTAAACCATTTACCAGTGGTTTTGGCACTGTGAGCAGGTGCCAGGTCATGCTGAAAAATGAAATCTTCTTCTCCATAAAGCTTTTCAGCAGATGGAAGCATGAAGTGCTCCAAAATCTCCTGATAGCTAGCTGCATTGACCCTGCCCTTGATAAAACACAGTGGACCAACACCAGCAGCTGACACGACACCCCAGACCATCACTGACTGTGGGTACTTGACACTGGACTTCTGGCATTTTGGCATTTCCTTCTCCCCAGTTTTCCTCCAAACTCTGGCACCTTGATTTCCGAATGACATGCAGAATTTGCTTTCATCCGAAAAAAGTACTTTGGACCACTGAGCAACAGTCCAGTGCTGCTTCTCTGTAGCCCAGGTCAGGCGCTTCTGCCGCTGTTTCTGGTTCAAAAGTGGCTTGACCTGGGGAATGCGGCACCTGTAGCCCATTTCCTGCACACGCCTGTGCACGGTGGCTCTGGATGTTTCTACTCCAGA
Organism: Girardinichthys multiradiatus; assembly: GCF_021462225.1. Taxonomy (NCBI): domain Eukaryota; kingdom Metazoa; phylum Chordata; class Actinopteri; order Cyprinodontiformes; family Goodeidae; genus Girardinichthys; species Girardinichthys multiradiatus. The sequence goes on along the minus strand of NC_061806.1, from coordinate 40,577,208 downwards.
CTCAGTCCACTGCTTCCGCAGGTCCCCCAAGGTCTGGAATCGGCCCTTCTCCACAATCTTCCTCAGGGTCCGGTCACCTCTTCTCGTTGTTCAGCGTTTTCTGCCACACTTTTTCCTTCCCACAGACTTCCCACTGAGGTGCCTTGATACAGCACTCTGGGAACAGCCTATTCGTTCAGAAATTTCTTTCTGTGTCTTACCCTCTTGCTTGAGGGTCTCAATAGTGGCCTTCTGGACAGCAGTCAGGTTGGCAGTCTTACCCATGATTGGGGTTTTGAGTGATGAACCAGGCTGGGAGTTTTAAAGGCCTCAGGAATCTTTTGCAGGTGTTTAGAGTTAACTCGTTGATTCAGATGATTAGGTTCATAGCTTGTTTAGAGACCCTTTTAATGATATGCTAATTTTGTGAGATAGGAATTTTGGGTTTTCATGAGCTGTATGCCAAAATCATCCGTATTAAGACAATAAAAGACCTGAAATATTTCAGTTAGTGTGCAATGAATCTAAAATATATGAATGTTAAATTTTCATCATGACATTATGGAAAATAATAAACTTTATCACAATATGCTAATATTTTGAGAAGGACCTGTACACAGATAATTCAAAATGGGAGCACCTCAAAAGTGATGCATACAAGGTGAAGGGACTCGGTGTTCCACAAAATCTGCTTCATTTGCCAATGTTTAAACACACATTTTTCAGAAAGCACACATGACATGATAGAAATAAGTGTTACTGTCATGGTGTGGTTTTGGTGTGGACCAATATGCAGACAAGGTTCTGGATGCGGCTTTTCAAAAACAGTCTTCAAACTTTATTTTAAGGATTCCAAAAGAGCAAAAATGAAAGCACTGCAGGTACGAACATGATTAATCCAAAACTTACATGTGTACTCCTTGCAGGAACGAAGCAAACATAAAACAGAGTCCTGGTCTAGCGAGCGGGCAGAACAGAGTGAAAATGATCAACAACAAGGAACCAGCAGGGAACAAAGAGCACAGACCAATTCATATACAGCAGGATGTGAGAGGAGAAGAAAGGACAGATAATCAAAAAACACAGAACAGGTGCGGCAAGGAGACATGGAGGCCGAAGGGACAGGTGGAACAGATTAACCAATAAGGAGAAACACAAACCCAAGCAGAACAGGAGACTACGGTAAAATAACCAAAACATAAGAAATCTAGAATAACCAGAAAATAGAAGAAACAGAGGAATCTGGAAGGAACAGGAAAAACAACAGAACGTAAGGCCTAAGAAAAAGGGGACCATAAAGAAACCTTGACTACAAAAGAAAACACTGAAAGAACAAACTGAGAATGAAACAGGAGAAATGATGATTAGAATAAAAGTAAACATTAACTAAAGCTAACCTGTTAAAGGAGGAACTGGAGAATAAAGATAAACAGAAGAAAACAGAGCAAAGAGGGACCATGAATGTAAAGGGAACAAAAACTGAGTAATTAACAACTAAAAGAGGAAAACTAATGATGAGAGGAGAACAGACAGGGAGGCAAAAGGAAACCAGAATTGTCAGAACACAAAAAGCAATGAACAAGAATACAAAACTTCAAACAAGAGCATCTAGTAAAACAAAACCCCAAATCACAAACAAAGTCCAAAATCTCACATCCTGACAGTTACAGTGGCTTTATCTTCCTGTTCTAGAGTTCTGATTCTACTTATAATTATAATGAATGCATCAAAGCAGTATGTGCTAGTTATTCATTGGTCACACTTTGATTCTTTGTGGTAAAACAAAAAACTGTCCAACATATAATAAATATTACACTATTACAGTGGTGACACAAGTTACTCTCAAGATCCTGTTATATCCAGCTTGGACAATGTAATGTGTTCAAGCTCGTTAAAATATTTTTTCTGTGGTTAGTTGTTTGAGTTTATGGTATCAATTAAATTGGTTCTGTTTGTTTAGCAAAGAATGAAGATAATTGTTAGGCTAAATTTAGAATTTTTGCCTGTATTACCAAGTAACCTGACTCCTCCCACTCCAGTGCACCTGTAATGATCTTTGGGTAATACATGAAAATGTTCCAAGATGTTGGATATTTATGACACCAATTACACAGAGTGCATCAAAGATCCAAAGATATCCATTAAAAATGGTATTTGGGGAGGGAAAAGAAGATAATTTGTTCTATGTGTTTAACCTCCTGAAGCATATGACCTTTTTTTAAACACTCTGATGCATCAGTAGTCATCATCAGGTAATATTCCCTATATTAAAAGACCTTACAGTTAGTTACATTTATGACAGTTAAATGTGTGCAGCTACAGTAAAGATACCATTCAAAAATATTTTTTCAGCAGGAACAAATATGATGGTAGTTGGGAGGTGGAACATGCATCAAATACATCTGCAGAAGTTATCAAATAGCTTATTAGGGAAAAAGTTAAATAATTTAACATAGAACCAAGAAAATGCATAAAAAAGCTGATAAAAATGTTTGATTTAAAGGAGTTGATACAAGTGGCAAGCAAAGCATGACTTGCTTTGGAACAGCTTTATTAGAAGTAGTATACTTTTATTATCTGCAGTGTGCTACAAGATTGATAACTGTTTTTAAAGCACATTAGGCTTTGTCTGGAGCGGTTGGCCTGCCCAGCCCGATTACCCGGCTGGTGCATTTTTCCCTCTCATGGACTGACGGGCGGGGCTGCTGGCACTGGCCAGATGGTTGAGTGGGCTGGCGGTGTGCTGCTCTGCTAGCTGTCGTGTCCAGGGGGGGATCGGGGCAGCGGGCTAGAGGGTGGCATGGAGGGGCTGCAGTGTGTGGAGGCTGTGTCCTCTTCTTGGATGTGGGGTCACCGGCATTTGGATCAGCTGAGTAGTGATGGTAGAGCTGAGCTGGATAGCGTTTCTCCCTGGGCTATCGTTGCAGTGGCAGTGATGTGGTGTGTTTGTGTGGTTGCGGGAAGCGTGGTGGGGGACGCCGTCCCCGGGTGCTTGCTGCTTGCTGGGGACCTCTTGCCGGGTGAGTTTGTCCCATCTTGGTGTGGGGCCGGGGTTCTGTTGTGGGCATGGTGCTTGGTGGTGTCTGCCGTGTTGCGCCTGTAGGCGGGGACTGGGGTAGTGTTGCACAAGGCCCTTGCCTTGCCATTGCGGCACGCTGTGTGGTGGGGTTGCTTGAAGCAGGGCTGTGAATGTGGAGCTTGTGCTGTGTGGTTGTGGCTTCGTCGGCTTTTCAGGGATTGAGCTCCTGGTTGGGGGGTGGCCCCTGTGGGGAAATTCATGTTGGCGTTCATTGGGGGTGGGAGGCTCATGGGGTTAGGATCAGAATTCATTGGGAGGTTGGGACTGTTTCATCCGGTGGCGGCTCTGGTTGACGGGCTTGTTTGGACCATGTAGACCCCTCTTTTGTACATGGCCCCCTCTCTGGATGAGGATGGGGCTTGTTGGGGACTGGGGTCGGGGCGGGGGATGGGGGTCCAGGCCGTGGTCGCTCAGGTTCAGGCACTAGCCCAGGCTAGCCCAGCCCAGGTTAAGGTGCTGGGGCGGTCTCCACCCCCAGAGGGAAGGGGTACACCTCCTAGGTCCGGAGGCTGGTTGCCCCTATGGGGTATCGGCACCTGAACCTGGGAGTATAGAGTATGTATGGGGAGTGTGAGAGAGTGTACGGCGTCCATTGTTGTTTGTCTTTACGTTGGGTGTGTGGGTGTGAGTGTTTTTATGTATACGCATGAGGGTGGGAATGTGTGATTGTGACTGTGTGTGCCAGTTTTTTGTGTCAGGTTGGGTCTTGGACTGTTCCCTCTCCTGGATGAGTTTAGACCCCCCATCAAATGTGGGGCCCACTTCCTCCCTGCCACACTACCTGCCGGTGGTTGGTGTTTCTACCCACTGGTGTACTCGTGGTTCTCGGTATCCGGGGCTGGGAACTTTGGTGTGTGCTGGCTCACTCCCAGTGGCTGCTTGCCTCGGCTTGGACCCCTGGGCTCTGTGGGGCCTCTGGTTGGGGAGTGATATGTCCTGGGGTCCCCGCACCCAGCAGCACTGTGGCTGCTGGGTGCTTCCCCTGGGAGTCTCCCCTGCTCTGGGGGGCCTTTAGATGTCTATGGCACGGATCTCCTCCGTATCTGTCCCAGGTCCAGGGGGGCAGGTCTGTGGCTCCTCACACTCACTATTACATGTTTTATGGAGAAACCCTGTCTACACAAGCACGTTCACACTCAGATCCACAGGTGTTTAGATTCAGGTGTTAACAGATCCACAAATGTTCTATATTGAGCTGCATTTACCACTAACTTCCTCTTGCATTCATAAGTACTGTGCACTTTTTGGTAATAAAGCTGTTAATATGTTTCTGCAGGTGTAGAAGCAAGCAGGGTGTTGTCTTGTGATCTCTTCATCCTTCTTTCTCCTCTCCGTTCTTTTTTCCTTCTCTCCCCTTTTCCTTTTTGTCCCACCTCTCTCTCTTTCGTGCTTCTTATTATTTTCCTTTTCGTTTCTGTCTCCATTTCCATAACAATTGAAATAATCTCAAAGCAGTTTCTAAGCATAGCTTTAAAGCGTTAGCTGTAATGCTCCAGGTGTGAAAGTAAATCTATTAGGCTTTTTCTTGGCACTCAGACAGAAGTTCTGAGCGTGGGTCTGCTGGACAGGACACAGAAAAAAAAAAGCACGTTAGTAAAAGGAAGTCTAAGATGGGTAGCTTGGAGACATAACATTACCAGCAAACTACTCAAGAATCTAAACGCTCTCATGTTGAGTTCAAGCTTCCTGGTAATGCCCAAACTCACCAAATGAATGTTGAGAGAAAAACTGTATTTTGAAACCCTAAAAGTCTAGCAGGATTCAGACAGATGCTATAATTACTGCTTCTGTTCTCACCAGCATTATAACTTTGACCCATCGTGGCAGGAAATGTTGAACTAAACTCACAGTTTCCTGATTTTCTGGACAATGACTCCTCCTCATAGAACAACAGTAACCGCAGTTGAGCAGATTTAAACTAGTGTATATCGTTAAAGTGAAGATTACAAGAGTTATTGAGTAAGATACTGACTTGGTATAAACCTTTGTCAGGGCTCCAATACAAAATTCAGGAACTGTCCCTTTAATCCCACACACGATGATTTGAACATATATTTGCACAAATCTCTGTGTTTAACATATTTGGAACTGCTACAATATCTGTGGAAAGATGAGGAGCTGATTTGTAAATATTTGACATGGTGAAGACAGGTTTTAAGAATTGGGGCTTTAAAACTGCTAAAATTCACAATTTCTTTCATTCAAATTCCATTTGAGATTCAAGAGAAACAGTCAACTCAACCAGTGTTCTCTGGCTGTTTGAGGCATAGAGTATTGCTTAACTTTCCCTCTGAAGCTCTGAAATGTCTCCCTTGCTTATCAGAAAGACAAAGTCAAATATTTGCAAGTATTTTAAATTGCAAAACTATTATTATTGGTGTGGAAACTAAAGGAGCCCCACCCTTCTCTCTTGATCAGCTTTACAGCTAGTAAGCTATAAGATACGTGTTTGTAAAGTTGGGCCCATATCCTTGTGTGAGTGCAAAGAATCCTAAAAGTAGCTTCTGGTGATGACTAATAATATAGAATAAAGAATATCTTTTTAAATGAACAATAATACACAATTGACTTTACAATAGAATAGAAGTGAGATCAGTCCAAGTATGCATGGTGTTGTTCTGGACTCTGCCTGTAAAGAGTTCATCATAGAAACAGCCTAGGGGAAGAAACAGTCTCTGTGACGGCTGGTTTTAGCAGATGGCTCTCTGTAGCGCCACCTGAAGGTCAAAGCCTAAACACTTTGTGTGCAGGGTGTGTGGGGTCTGCAAAGATTTTAGCTGCCCTTTTCCTGACCCTTGACCTGTATAAGTCCTGGATAGAGGGAAGTTCAGCCCTGATGATTCTCTCTGCAGACCTGATTGTTTGTTGCAGTCTGGACCTGTCCTGTTTTGTGGATGAACCAAACCACACTGAAATGGACGAAGACAGAACAGACTGAATGATGGCAGTGGAGAAGATGACCAGCAGCTTCTGTGGAAGGTTGAACTTTTTGAGTTGCCTCAGGAAGTACAGTCTCTGCTGGACCTTCTTCTGAACATTGTCTATGTGTGAGGACCGTCTCAGGTTTCGAGAAATTGTGGTTCCTAGGAACCGGAAGTGGTCCACAGCAAACACAGAGTTGTTGAGGATGGTGAGGGGTGTATGTTGGGGTGGTGTTCTCTTAAAGTCCACCGTCATCTCCACAGTCTTGAGTTGCTTAAGTTCCAGGTAGTTCTGACAACACCAGTGTACCAGCTGATTCACCTCCTGTCTGTATGCAGACTCATCACTGTCCTGGATCAGTCCAATAACAGTGCTGTTGTTGGGACCCCAGCCATGGGTACAACATGATGGGCCAGTATGAACTTTTCTGGAACTTTCAAAATAAATCGCATTAATCTACTTCCAGCACAGCCAGAGAGCGGACTTCCCGTGACGTCACTGTCCAAATAAAAACCCCGCTTTTGCAACAAACAGATCTCTTCCACGCAGGTCCCCAGAGGAACTGGACGGAGGGACACAGCGCGCTAATGTCTCTTTGTTGGCAAACAGACATAAACTCTTCAAAATGGATCCAAGAGTGTCATACGATCACACGATCATATGCACTAAGTTAAGTAGGAATGAACTGCTGTTTGTGTGTCTGGTTTTCATTTATGAACGGGGTAATTAAGCTACAAGCGTGGCTTGACTTTTCTCTCTGAGGTCTACAGAAGCAAACTGTGATCCAGAGAATTCCCAGCAGAGACCCTGTCTCTACGACGCCGAGTGGAGCAGTTTCCCGGTCTGAAGGAAGGACAACGGGACCGTATCACCGTGGCTACAGCAGTAACGTGCAGTTTGGACGGCCGACAGAATGAGCCGCCCCTCCCAACAGCTACGGAGGTTAGCTGCAAGCTAACCCTTTGTTCACTGTGGATGCTTTTTCAAACCTTGTTGTCCTGGACAACTTTTCCTCAGCACGGTTTGTGTAAGAGGTTGTATGTTGGGCAGAGAGAAGTAGTTTAGAATTAAATAATCTAAACATTTTTCATTTTATGACGTTTGGTTTTGTTGTGTTGAAAACTCAGTCATCTTAGTGCTAGCAGATTATCTGCTCAGCACATGTGCTCAGTTTGTGTTCTGTGTTTGTGTTTATATTAAAGTTAAGACAAACTTTATTTAAAGGGTGATTTTAAACACAGAAGATCGGCCATAACGCGCCGTCCACGCTTAAGCATTTTAACCCTTTTATTAATGGTATTTTAAAGGTATGTTTTTGATTCTGATTATAAGCTATAAGCCTCTTTTGTTAGCTTTAACCGCTAACAGCTAAGAACTCATGCTTGCCTATGAAAGATCACTTACCCAAAAAGGTTGTTTGTTTTCAGTCTAGTAAAATAATATTTCCCTAAATATTATTTTACTAAACTTGAAAACGAAGTAAACACCATTAGGCCCCATTTCTCCAGAAAGATTTGGTTCTTATTCAAAATAATATTTCTTTAAATATTATTTTAATAAATAAAGGCAGCTAATTAAACACTGTTGATAATTGATCATCCAGAAGGTTGGTTTTATTCAGCAGATCATTCTTTAAAATATTATTTTATTAAAATAATGTTTTATCTGATCTTGCATTGTGAATGGTTGTCTAAACGTTTGCTGATTATTGTCTAAGTTGGTTCCAAGACTAACTTAACTTCACTTCCAGATTTTTCAAGATAATCCTTGGTTCTCAAACATAAACATTGCATGGTAATGTTGCATCTCTCTTATGGTCATAATTTTCAATCATCTTTAATCAACTTGTTTATATTGTACATAGCCCATTAGTCTTCGTTATTCTTTAATTCTGCTTGGTAGTTTAGTTGAATTGTTTTAGCAAAGTAAAGAGTTTGTTGATTGAAATATGTTTTACTTTAAGTTGAATTATTTTTGTTAATAAATTCTTGTATTTTAAGAAATTGTGTGAAGTCATTCCATGTGTGTGCAGAGTTTATGCTGTTCAATAATGTCAGAGCTCGTCTCACACCTTTCTATTTTGTCCTAATACCATCACCTTACTGGGCTGGTATTCACAGGACAACCCTTAACAGACCGAAATATTATTTAATAAATATTAAAATATTAATATTAAATATTAAACAATATATTCATATTCATAATTACAACAGCGTCATCTGCAAACTTCAGGAGTTTCACAGACGGGTCCGTTGAGGTGCAGTCATTTGTTTAGAGAGAGAAGAGGAGTGGGGAGAGAACGCACCTTCTTGTATGGGAGAAGATGCTCCCCAGCCCCACCTGCTTCTGCCGGTCCTTCAGGAAGCTGGTGATCCACTGACAGGTGGAGGCTGGTACTGTGAGCTGGATGAGCTTCTGGTGGAGGATGTCTTGGTTAATAGTGTTGAAGGCTGAGCTGAAGTTCACAAACAGGATCCTGGCGTAAATCCCTGGGTGGTTGACTGCAACATCTGCCAACCTGTTTGCCCGGTAGGCAAACTGCAAAGGGTCCTGGGATGTCCTTCAGGTGCTTTAACACCAGTCGCTTAAAGGATTTCATGACCACAGACATCAGGGCGACAGACCTGTAGTCATTTAATCCTTTGATGGTGGGTTTCTTGGGTACTGGGATGATAGTAGAGCGTTTGAAGCAGGAGGGAACCTCACGCAGTTCCATTGACTTGTTGAAGATCTCAGTGAAGATGGCGGAAAGACAGAGAGAAAGGAGAGATATTTCCGAACAATGAACAGTGAATTAATAAAACGCTACTGACTCGATCGTGCAGGGATCCACTTCTATAACTATCATTAAAATAGAAACAAGAAACTTTATCATCCACATAGGGTGAAATTAAATAGCTTCAGTAGCAGGACAGGTTAAAGGTCAACCTCTAGTAAGGTAATATTAGGAAGGATAAATAAATAATGGAAACAATAATAAATAACCATGAATAAAAAGTGAACAAAATTGCCAACAATATAGTACAAGTAAAGTGAATCAGTATTTGATGAATTGTACACGTTGATGTCAGCAGCCTCAGCCTAAATGATCATCTCCAACGCTCCCAGTATGTGGAGAAGTTCTCTGGTGTGCTGCTATCTCCTCTCTAGCTTCTAAATGCAGCAGGTACCAGAGCTGCTCACATCTCAGGCTGGTGCTGAAAGCAGAGGGAACGACGCATTGATCTGCTGGAAATGCCTGTTGGTTCCCACCGTGATCCCAGGACCAAACCTACCTTTCAACACTCCTCTCTTCTCCTCCACCAGCAGGCTCTGCTCATCTGTTCAGTTTGGTTTTCTCCACCTTTTCTCTTGGTTTGCTTTGGTCAATTTACCAAACTAAACCTCATTAAACAGGAAGCAGATCACAGTAAAATGCAGATTGTTTAATGAAATAGATGCTGTATGAAAACGATCAGCCTAGCAAGTAAACAAGCAAATCAAAAAAATGACGAGAACGAAAATATGCTATGTTTAAACATGTTGATGCTGTGTCACAATTTCATTTGGCCAAGTTTCATCATCATGATTTACATTTTTCTGAATCCAGAATTTCTCCGCATTGATTTCTTGGAGCGTACTTTTTTTTATTTGTTTATTGGAACAACCAATCACAGCTTTTAGAAGACAGCATCACACCTAAAACGGGATCCACCACACCTAGCAACAGGGTCAACCCCACATCGTCACTAAGATAGGAATTTCTGTCGTCTCTGTCGTCTTGCTTACAGTCGCTCTCAGCAGCGAGCTGAATCACTCGCAAGCTAGGAGTCCTCGCCAGGGATTTTTAGGCCAAGATAGAAGCTCTCTGAGAATCTTTGTGAATACGAGCCCAGATCATCAGTCATTCACCCATTCATACACACGTTCACACACGGACAGTGGTAAGCTACATTGTGGCCACGGCTGCCCTGGGGCAGACTGACAGAAGTCAGGCTGCTAAACAATCTGCACCATTGAGCCCTCTGACCACCATCAGCAGGCAAGGCAGGTGAAGTGTTTTGCCCCAGGACACAATGAGACGGACCGATTACCCACTGATTACAGGACGAATCCCTACCACAGTCACCCCACTCTACAAAAATTATTCAATAGCTTAAATTTTAAAAGTTACCTTCTCCTTTGTTTTGGCACTTCTAATCTGAAAAATCAATATTGTACATCCAACATGTAGAATAAAGCAATAAAAAATATCGAAATTTATATTCACCAAATGATAAAAATAAAAAAAAACAGACAAATTTTTTATTCCCAGATTCACTTATGGGAAAAAAAAAGACTTAGGTCGTTTCTGACAGGTCACACTTTATTAGCCATTTTCTGTGTACAGTGAAGAATTGAACAACATTCAATGTCTTGTAAAAATAATCATTAATGTTTGTAAAGTAAACGATGGACTGTATGTACACATTAAAGTGTGAAATCAGACACAGAGCAGATCTGAGATCAACAGCTGGTTTAATATTTCTGCAGACAAGTGGGAAAATTAGCTAAAATTAAAGGACAACTTAGAGGAGACCCATGGAGGAGAAACAGGGGAGGGCAGATATTTTCTAATTTCTCTTTATGAAAAATAAAAGCAGCCTCAAATCAAAATGAAACTTGCTGAAGAGAAGAAACAAAGAGGCAGCTGATGTTAGTTGCAGTTTAGCTTGTTGTCATGGCAGCAGTAATTCACCGTAGAGGCTGGTGGTTCATTCTGTCAGGAAACAAAATCAAAATGCTCATTTATAGTTAAATAGTAGGCCTGCACTCAATGTTAACTTGTTAACTTTATAACTTTCTAAAAAATTTTACTTTTTTGAATCAGGGAGGCCAGTTTTTAAATTACACAACAGACAAATTGAACCATTATTACATAAATATTTAACAAAATGGTAAAAGGCATGTTGCTGCGTATTTTAGCATTATAAAATATTGCAAATTGGTTCATAAATCAAAAAGATTCAGATTCGTATTTGTAAAGGCTTTTTTAAACCATGCATCATTTCGCCTTATGCTTAACAGTCGTGTAAAACTACAAAAATCTCCAATAAAATATACTGACGTTTCTTGCTGCAACGTTATGAAATGTAAGAAAGAAAAAAAAAATCTCAAGAGGTGTGAATACATTTGCACAAAACTGTGGTTTGTGTTCAAATATTGTCTTTCGTCTTAAATAAAACTGAAAGGAGGGTCAAAGTTAAATGACCATTTCTTTAAAATTTTTGTTTCTCAAAAAGCTGATCCTTTCTCCTCAAATCTTTACACCAAAACCATTTTATAAACCATCAAAAAAGGTTTCATTTCCTATTCTGGGACATTTATACCTGGCATCGGAAAGCTTCCACGGTTCAGAGACTGAGCTTTTATTTCCCAGCTGGAAGAAAACAGAAGTTTACTTTTGTTAGCAGGACAAACAAATCTCAATAAAATGTTATTTTTTCTTGTTATATTTTAGCAATATAGAACAAACAATTAAATAAAATGTTTATTACTGAAGTTTAAAGTAATAGATGCAAATGAAAATGTTAAAAACAATAAGGAAATCTACCATCTGTGGGAAAGGAGTCATCAAGTTGGTCCATGAAGTCAGAAGTTGGTGCTGCAACAGAAAAAAACAAAAGAAATTCATAAGAATGCCATGTCCAGTTTGGACTGTTTTACTTTTAAAATCATTTTGCCTTTAAATATTTTAAGGCAATATTTAATTGTGGCTGGAATATTGTTTAATTAATTTGCCCTCATTTCTTTTGAGAGCCTTAAAATTATTCACACATACCAGACATTAGGTCCTTCACTTTCCTTCCAATGAAAACAACAATCACTACAGGCACTGCTGCATTGTATTACAGCTTTAATCATGGTTAGGTCACAAATGTCTGTGTAGCTCAAAGGCAGACAAAATTGGGATTTTCCAGTAGATTCGTTTCGGGTAAAGTAATATTTATACAACCATGATGACGTGAATTTGAACATTAGTTTTCTATTGACTTTATTGATGCCAATTTTAAATTATAAAAGGTTTCAGTAATGGTGAATTTGATGAATGATGTACGTTAATATTTATTGTCTATTAGTCTGCCATTTTTACCTTAGATGTTTTTTCCTCTTTCCCTCTCTTAATGTGTCACGAAAAACAAATATTTTCTGGAAAGATTTAAGTTTGTCTTCATATCTATCCTTGTGTGAGTGCAAAGGTTTTTATACCACTTGATCTGTGAACCTCTGCAGTTCCTCCAGAGAAACCATGATAAGTTTAGTTGGACATCCATGTCTTGGTAGGTTTGCAGTTGTGCCATGCTCTTTCCATTTTCAGATGATGGGTTGAAAAGAGCTTCTTGCAGGGTATTGTGTTATATCCCAATCCTGCTTTAAATGTCTCCACAACTTTCTTCCTGACCCGTCTGCTGTGTTCCTTGGACTTCATGATGCCGTTTGTTCACTAATGTTCTTCACAGAACAGCTGGATTTTTACTTAGAACAGATTACACACAGGTGGGCGCTATTCACTAAGTGGACTTCTGAAAACTATTTCTTACACTAAATTTCATTTTGAAGTAACAGATGGAAAGGAGATGAAACCGAAGCATGGCCTGATTTTGTATTTTTAATTGCAAAAAATGTCAAAGTATTATTTTTGTTCTTCAGAGTTTCTCACAATTTTGTCTTCATATCTATAGGAGTTCGAGGTTAACATATGTACGCTGTGAGGGCTTGAAACCAAAGTCATGGTTATGGTCTTTCCTGTAAAATCCTACTAATTTACATTGAAGTCTGTGGTTCTAACATGAAAAATATAAAAAGGCATAAAGGGTAAGAATACGTAAGCAAAACTCTGTATATTCTCTGCAATGAAGTCTGAAACCTTGATCTGTTCACCTTCACCATTTACCTTCAGTGTCTAGACTCGGGTCATCAGTTTCCAAGTCATCTTCAAAAATGTCCTCCTCGGTGGTGTCGGATTCTGGCATGTCAAGCTCATCTTTGTCTTTATCCCCCTCACTGCCAGTTTGACTCATCTCAGTATCTTCACTTAGAAAATCATCAGTTAGGTCTTCATCCTTGCTGTCATCCAGAGAATTCAACTCCTCACCAAGCATATCTAAAGAAATCTTCTCTGAAACATCTTTCTTGATACCGGCATCACTTTCTCCATTCTCCTCATGTACTACTGTATCACCAGCTTCATCATCATCATCATCATCATCAATATCTACGTTCTCATCAGTTGGATCTTCAGAGCTCTGGTCGATTTTGTTAACTGGAGTGTCTGTGGATTAAAAGTAATATTTGGTATAAATAACATAAGAAATCTGTTATTTAAGGCATTTTATATGCAAAGTTCTTTAGGAATTAAAATATTTATAGAATATAAGACAAAATTTATCTGTTTAAAAATGTATTTTAATCCTCCAGCTGGCGTTACATTCTGGATGTTGATTTATCTTTTGGCCTCTTTCTTTTGACACCATTCTCTCAATTTCAGCATATGAAAGCATCTAGTGCTGCAGAAGCCTGTTAATCACCCATTTATTTAAGTCAGATGTGTGGCAGAAGGGAAACACCTAAAACATTCACGACATTGGTTCTGAGGACCAGGGTTGAAAAACACTACTCTAGGGCAGGGATGTCAAACTAGTCCTCAAGGATCAGTATCCTACAAATTTAAGATGCACATTTTTGATTATGTTCCAGTACATCTGAATTGAATGGCTGAACTAGCTCTTCAGCATGCAGTTAAGTTCTACAAAGTTCTGCTAGTGGCTTAATTATATGCTTCTTGTGTGTTGAAGCAGAGATGCAGGACACCAGCCCTTAAAACTGGAGCTTGACCTGTGTGCTCTTGAAATTACACATGGAGACTGCTGCTTTGTAATGCTAGCCATGCTAATTTTCCAAATCAGTAGATTTAAATGATTTTACAACCCAGTAAACATGTATACAATGCAAATATAGATCCTCACTGTTGTGCTGTTCACATTTAGTCTCATTCACTGTCTGCACAGAACAAATGTTTAATGTTTTTACCACTGTAACTCAGCTCAGAATCTTTACCCAGTTCATCTTTATCTTCATCTAGAGAGAGAAAACAGGTCAATTAAATTTGAATCGCACACCTACAATGTAGAGTACATCTACAGTGTAGCAATAAAATACAATATAAAATAAATCGTAAAATATTAGTTAAACTCAAAAGAATGAATAAAAACTCTTGAAGCTAAGAAACTTTAGAGACTAAAGCTTTAGAAACTAGCAACTCTTTGTGCATGAGGGTTAGGGTCACTCTTCTAAGGCAAACAGGCAGTGGTGCTCAAGGGATGCAAAAAACCAACAGTATTAACTTTAAAACAGTTTATATTTTTAAACACAAAAAAAGGGAAGAGATAAATATGTTGTATCTCTAATTTGCATTAAGAATAGGCAAATCCAACTGCTTATCTGATTTGCACCTAGAGGGTGTTCAACTCAAGTGGGTGCCCCAGATAGACGACAACAAACGACCCGACAATGAAGGGACAGAAAACAGGAACTTCTTTACAAATGAGGTGAAAAGAACTACAAGGGAAACAGGTGAGTGTAATTAACAGAAACAAACAGGTGAGGAAGTAAAGGTTGGAGCAATCAGAGGTTTGTTATTAGAAATAAACACACACATCTTTTGAATTAAACGTGGCCACTGAAAAAAACAAACATCTTCATTTGTTAATGCTTGGAATCGTTTCTGTCTATAGTAAGAGGTGTAGTGGTAACATGCTTTGGTTGTAGTAGCAGGAATATTAGTACTAATGATGTCAGGGGCTATAATCAAGCAGCCGTAATCAAGTGTGTGTATATTTCTTTACTGTTGCTTTGCTCATATGTGAGGAACGTGAAATAATTCAGTTGTTATTAACATTGATTTACCACCAAGTGCGGCATCAAGCTCCTCTTCAAACTCATCACTTTTTGAATCTACATGGGAAAAAAGCAGAGGACAGGTTAGAGAAAATCTCAGTTCATAGGAAAGATGTACAGTAATCAACTGATTTATAGTTTTATCTGGCGAAAACTGGAAAAAAAGAGAATTTATCTTCCATGAAGAACCTTAGATAAGTACTACCAGCTGCTTGTGACAGCTCACAACACTGTGGAAGTTGTTACGGTTCTAACAAAACCCAAAGGATGGCATTTTTTTTTACTATGAGCAAGGTATTACTCAAAGAAAGCACAGAGATAGAAGAAGCCATTTAAAGTAAGCTGTATTTTCTGGGGAATGTTGAGATATGTCTGCAGTTCATTTAAGCATCAAGAGAGAGCAAGACTTTCAGCAGCTAACAGCAAGGCTGAATATGGTCTGGTAAAATCTTAGAGCTTTGAATGTCTGCTTCTGTGTTGGTTCTGGACATAGAAATGTTGACAGGGAATTAGGCACAGAGTCTGCCGTTTTAGTAATGCTAACCATACCAATGTATTCTTTAAAATGTGAATCTGTATTTATATTGTATTTGTGTTCAAACAGTAAAACTGTTTAGCAACAACTGCTCTCTCACAGACACGGCGTAGCGTCGCCCCTGCCACAAATCATATCAATGCTGTTCTTCTGTAATAGCTCTAAAAAGTTTGTTTCAGCAAGCTTTACTGGGAACAAATTTAATCAGTGCATCTGTAATTATAAAAAACATGCAGCCAAATGGATCCTAGCATGCAGACTATTCACCAGGGTTCAGCCTCATGATTCATTATACAACTACAATGGAAGAGAAACTTAAAGAGAATTATTCATGTAAAACTTTTCTTGTTTTATCTTGTATAAGCTGTGTCTAAATCATCTCAATTGAACAAAAAGCATAACATGTTGTATCACATATTAAGGACTCCACCACAGTTTTGGTTGTACAGATTTCATTGTTACATAAAAAATAAAATAAAACTGAGTTTGAGGAAGTAAAAGACTCAAAAAAGGACAGCAGTGTGATAACAAATGAGCTCTGAATTATAAAATCTTTCAGAGCTTAAGGGATTCTAGCTCTGATTTAAATCTTTTTTTTATGTGACATTTCCTCATTTAGACATTCTTACTTAAAAGTAAACCTTTCTAGATTTAATCCACTAATTTCAAATAAAACACAAATGAACAAGTGCTGATTATCGAATCTCTCATCTCATTCAGATTAGATGGGTCCTGAAATGATGGCATGCAAGAGAAGGGGGAAGAACGTTTACCTTCAGATGGATCTTCTGTGAAGACAAACATGTTGGACAGGATGAGACATCTAGTAAATAAGTAATCTACTTTCTTTTGGATTTCTAATATAATTAGATAACAATCAAAGTGCCTGTAGAGCATAATATTTGCAGGAAACATGAGTTATAGTTCCTTTTGATTAAACAGAATAATGTTTTTACCGGTAACAGAATCAGCTTCAAGAGGCAAATCCTCATTTAAGTCTGCAGAAACAAAACACCAGTTTAATGGTTCTGATGGCATCTTCTACTATGCATGGGCAATTTTCTTTAAATAAATAAATAAATAAAAGAAAGGAATTTTAAACTTAAAAAACATTGGTTACCTTCAGTTTCTTCAAAGCTGTTGTCAGCTGTGGAAATAATTCAAATATGTTAACATTTTTACTTTATGATGGAGCACATTTCTGCCTTTCTGTTGCTTTTGAGGGCATCATTTGGAATCACAAAGCAAATGCAAGAAGCATTAGTACAATTAGTGTGAAAAAAAAGTACTCAACATTACATTAAAAGCCTAGGATTAATATAATTAGTTTATGTGACTCGTACAAATGTATACACAGTTCTTCACAATTATTGCCCCCTATGGTAAAAAACCCTAAAATAAATCCCTCTATAATAGTAGCCTCATCTCACACTGCAATGTTCTGATAAATCCAATTAGTAGTTTAAACATTCATATTGTCAAGGAATTCATTTCTTACAAAAGCACGGGTTTTACAGTTAATTAGTTACCCCAATAATTCCCACAAAATAAATGAACAAGTGAAACTAAATGCTTGTTTATTTAAATTTATACTTTTAAAGGTAATCAGAGTTTCTAGGAACTTACTAATCTATTATTTCCTGCTTCCCTGGGGAATAAATCTAATGTAACACAGGGACTTGTTTCTACCAAATCCTCAAAATCAAAAAAAACAAGTGAGCTATTGTAGCAAACAGGCTTTTATGTTGCCGCCACACATTTAAATATGGTGGCGGACATGTAATGCTGTGGGCCCCGTCACTTCCAAACACCGTAAAAGCTTGTTAGAAGGGCTGCATCAGGAAATGAAAAATAAAATATTGGGATATTGAAAAACCTTGTCTGTAGGACTACTGATAATGTATTATTAGTTTAACTGACAAATGTCCTCAAATCAAACGTAGTTTTCTAAAATGTAGTTTTACTGTGATATATATATTTTCAGTTTATTCATTTTTTTGTGCAGTGGGCCTATTCAGTTACACATTAAAAATAATCAGTAATCTTTAACCTGACCTTCAAAGTTCTCCTCTGACACTTCATCACTGCTGTGATCAGAAGCAGCTGGAAGAAAAAAAAAAAACATTAATTACACCATGAAAAAATATATTAACCTAAACTATAACCACCTAAACCAACATCAGTGGAATAAATGGATTCTTGATCTGACCTTCAGAGCTGTCCGCTGACAATTTAATGTTGACTTCTTCAAAAAGAATAATAAAAAGATTTAATATACAAGTTTAAAACCAACACAATGTGAAACAGTATCAATGGAATAAGATGAGGCTCCCGAAGTTAATTGCAGACGACCACAGTGATGACTGATGTACTGTTTCCATAGATGACACAAAATTCAATAGCTACCGCTGCTGTCAACTGCTGTTTGTTTTTCTAATATAGAAAGTACTCCTAGACCAGTGCTTCTTTGTTTCTGTCCCAGTCGATCTGAGCCTGGTTTTATTGGAGGTTTGTTCCTGTAAGAGGAGTTTTCCTCTCCACGGTCGCCACCTGCTTGCTCAGCAAGAGGCAAAACTGCAAAGTCACTGACGATGCAGTCAGCAGGGTTTTCTTAAATAAATACGTTTTTGCCACCTGGCATTATGGTTACAACCAGTACTGAATTAGAAGGTATGCATTTTAATATAACGTAATCTGTCTATATGACTGATGACATTCCTATGATATTAAAATGATCTGATGATATATTCCTGGAATATGAATTGGATGTATTTGTCTTCTGCATTGAAATTACATTTATTGTGAATTGGATAAATATAAATGAACTAAATTCAAACAATCTTACCTTCAACTTTGTCCTCTGAAATCTTGGTGTTGGTTTCTTCTGAAACAGCTAAAAGAAAAAACAGATTTGAAATGTATAAAAAACACAATAATAAAACAAAAACATAAAAAAGTTTTTAAGAAATAAGTATAATCGTAATCTTACATTCTGATTTGTCCTCCGACATGTCACTGTCAAACTCTTCCATTAGGGCTGATAGAAAAAAAATAAAAAACTGATTTAAAATAAGTAGGAACAACATAAAGCAGCTTCAGTGAAACGAAATCTGACCTTTAGAGACATCCTCTGAGTTGTCATCAGAAACACCTTGAAAAGAAGAGAAACATATTTAAAATGTCCATCCATCTTCTCTACCTGCTTATCCTTGCAGGCTTGTGGGGGTCCGGTGCTCGTCTCCAGGGGTAACCGAGCCAGAGGCGGAGTACATCCTGGACCAATTACCCTAACAGTTACATGTTTGGATTGTGGGAGGAGACCGGAGTACCCAGAGACAACTCAAGCATAGATGTGGAGAACATGCAAACGTCGTGCAGAAAGGGCCCAGGCTGTGATTCAACCAGGGGGCTTCTTGGTGCAACCATTTGAACCACTGCTCTACCATGCAGCCATAATCAAAATGTGTAAAAGTAAGATTTACCACAAAGACAACATTAAAATGTAAGGATGAAATAAAAAAAAGTTTAATGTGACCTTCGGGTTCGTCGTCAGACTCTTTGCTGTCCATTTCATCAGAAACATCTTGAAAAAGAAAGAAACAAGGTCAGAAGTAGAAATAATCACGTTGATATCAAAATGTTGTCTATATTTTTGTTGTTTCTATTACGTTTCTCTTAGTAAAACCACTTGTTTCTGAACGGACAGTGAAACACCATTTGAAGAGATACATATATTAAACATTACATTCTTACCTTTAGACTTGTCTGTCTGCTCAACATCTTCATCTGAAGCAGCTAGCAGAGCAAGAATACAGCGTTAGACATTGTAGCAGTATAACAGCATTCAGTACTGAAAATGACAGGAGAACTTTGGACTGACTCTTAAAGGGTTCCTCAGTTTCAGCTGATTCTGAAACACAAACGTACAAGAACACAGTTAAACTCACAGGTAGATAAAATGAACGTACAGTAAAACAAAGAATGGGCCCACAGGTAAATATAGATTCAGGTAAACCTGAATATACTCACTTTTACCGGCAGAATCGGTGGTATCGTCTGTGAAATCAAATCACATTTTATTTAAATTGTGACATGGGATTGCAGAGGCAGTAATATTAATAATAACAGTTGATGGAATGCTGTATGTGCAGTGATTTAATATACGAGTACAAGACTAGCCTAAAGGTATAGATCGCCTATTAAAATGTTAATTGATAATTTGGGAAAGTTTCAAGCAATTTATAGAAATAGAAAATGAAACATGTAAATAAAATACAAATAAAATGACAAATGAGTATAATTATGTTCATGAACTGAAACCTGCTTTTTAATGAAAAGTTTTTGTGGTGTGCCTCTGTTTTTAATGGGCACACCTTTTTCTCTGAAGTTTAATCAGCTCAGTCTTCTCAGAAGTGGACGGATTATGAAACGAGAATCGTCAGAGCGAAGCCTTTTTAAGCTTTCTCCACAGCTGCTCTACTGGATTCTCAGCGAGTCCTGACCTCTGATTTCAAGTTTCATCAGGGAATCACATGAAGCACAACTGAACCACATTCCATTTCCAAGTTAAAAAACCAGTGGGAAAGATTTCTCTTCGCTAAATACTAGAATAATCAGCATGGGATTTGTTTAAAACTTTCTCTATAATTAGACATTTACACACACTTTGGTGGAATTGCCTTTTAAACTGTATGGCTTGGCTAAAAACACTTTACGGACCCTTCTACAACCTTCTCACAGTAGTTTGCTGGAGTTTTGGCCCATTCCTTTAGACACAACAGTCAGGGTTGTAGGGTGCCTTGCTCATCCACACAGCCACTCCAAGACATTTACTTTTGTGTCCTTTAGTCACTTGGTAACAAATTGATGTATGTTTTGGGTCATTATGCATTAGTGCTTGGGCTTCAACGTCCTGGCTAATGTGTTGAGATGTTACTTTGACATTTCTACAAATGTCTTTCCTTATGATGTCATCTATACACCCAGTGGTCACCGAGGTGTAGGCGGGGTGCACCCTGGATAGGGTACCAGTCAGGGGACATTGATTCCTTAATAACGTTTTACTCATTTTGTTTTATTCTTTGAAATACCAGAATTTATAAATAAATTTCTATTTGTCCGTCTGATTACACAATTTTTACAAATGAAAAAAGATGATCAAACAGTTACTCAATAATTGGGTAGTTTATTTATTTATTTTTACCAAATACTCTTACCTTTACTTGAGTCATGTTTAATGGAAACTTGTTACTTGTACTTGAGTAAAAATTGAAGTATTGCTCCTATTGAGTACAATGTTTGGTTGCTCTACCAACTTGCAATTACATACAATAGTGGTAGGCTAACTACTATTAGCAATACAAGCTAATAGTATATTTCTTAGCATTCGCCGATAAACAGAGGTTGTATTGTATGTTTGAAAGATTTAATGAGACCTAAATAAACTTGTTTATTAAATGTAGTTATTGGTGAATTTTATATGCAAGGCAGCTATTTTGGATTTTGAGGTCAGGGTAGGTAAGAAACCAACAACACTCTTGTTCATTTTCAAGACTTAAACTTGGAAAGTTCTGCAACTGAGGTTAAAGTTAATAAGCCACATTATATCAGACCTGCAGATTTACACTGATTACTTAGTATTAATTAGGCCAATTTGTGTTAGCAGTTAACTGAAAAAGGATGATTAATGTTTTCCTCAGGATGTTTATTTAAAAAATAAAAATCCTCATGTTTTGTTAGGTGAAAAATTAAATTGATTTGCATTCATTAAGAAATGAATGAAACCTTTACTACCTTCAGTCACAGAAGAATTTGGATCACTGTCTTCCGTCACAACTGGAAGACAAGAGAGATAAATGTTGTAATCAAGCCATGTTGTTCTAAAATACAAAAGCAAATATATGAAAAGGAATTGTGCTTTAAAATTTTAAAAAGAAAACATTTCCTTTACACTTAAAAAAAATTACCTAGAATTTTAGGGACTTCATCAGAGCCTGAGGGTGTTCAGAGACAAAAACTATTAGGTCATTAAATATGGAAACAATAATGCAGGAATTTATACAAATTGCTATATATAAAAGTAGGTAAATATGCAGAGAAATGTGACAACACAAACAGATACTGGCTTATGCAAAAGAGGATTTTAAAAAACCCTACCAACTATATGAATTCTGCAATGCATTTTGCGTACAGCGTGTTAAAACTATTTCCTTTTCTCGTTATACACACTCACACACACACACACACACACACACACACACACACACACACACACACACACACACACACACACACACACACAACTTTTGAATTACCCGACAATGAAGGGACAGAAAACAGGAACTTCGTTACAAATGAGGTGAAAAGAACTACAAGGGAAACAGGTGAGTGTAATTAACAGAAACAAACAGGTGAGGAAGTAAAGGTTGGAGCAATCAGAGGTTTGTTATTAGAAATAAACACACACACATCTTTTGAATTAAACGTGGCCACTGAAAAAAACAAACATCTTCATTTGTTAATGCTTGGAATCGTTTCTGTCTATAGTAAGAGGTGTAGTGGTAACATGCTTTGGTTGTAGTAGCAGGAATATTAGTACTAATGATGTCAGGGGCTATAATCAAGCAGCCGTAATCAAGTGTGTGTATATTTCTTTACTGTTGCTTTGCTCATATGTGAGGAACGTGAAATAATTCAGTTGTTATTAACATTGATTTACCACCAAGTGCGGCATCAAGCTCCTCTTCAAACTCATCACTTTTTGAATCTACATGGGAAAAAAGCAGAGGACAGGTTAGAGAAAATCTCAGTTCATAGGAAAGATGTACAGTAATCAACTGATTTATAGTTTTATCTGGCAAAAACTGGAAAAAAAGAGAATTTATCTTCCATGAAGAACCTTAGATAAGTACTACCAGCTGCTTGTGACAGCTCACAACACTGTGGAAGCACAGATATGGAAGAAGCCATTTAAAGTAAGCTGTATTTTCTAGGGCATGTTCTAGGGCAGTTTTATGAATGAAAACGTTGGGAGAAAAAGATGCACAAGCAACAGGGGTATCAGCAGTTTGGGAGACTTGTAAACAAAAGTCATTCAAGAGTTTAAGGGGAGCCATGTAATCTGCTGGTGTTGGTCCACTGTGTTTCTACAAACCCAAAGTCAATGTAACCATCTACTAGGACATTTTTTGCTTCCTTCCTGACAAACTTTATGGAGATGCTGATTTCACTTTCCAGCAGGACCTGGCATCTGCCCACAATGCCAAAGGTACCAATACTGTCTTTAATGACCAAGCTACCACTGTGTTTGATTGACCAGCAAACACATCTGACCCAAACTGTATAGAGAACCTATGGAGAAAGACCAGAGACACCCGAGCCAGCAATGCAGACGAGCTGAAGTCCACCATTAAATCAACATTGACTTCGGGAACACCTCAGCAGAACCACAGGCTGACTTAATGACATTTTGCTCTGATTTCGTAAATCAAAGCAAATAGAGCCCCGAGCAAGTACTAAATACAACGCTGCAGAATATATGAACAAGCTTTTCAGCAGGCTGACATTTCTATGTTAGAGTATTTTACTGGTCTGATGTAATATATATTCAAATTTTCTGAGAAGCTGAACTTTGGGTTACATTAGCTGCAAATAAAAACCTTAAGTACATCACTTTGTGTTTAACAAATCTATTATACTATAGCTTTTTGTTTATTTAGTTACTAAAATACATCACATCAACAATAACCAAATTCTTCGGAGATTCACTTGGAGTGACCGTTTAACAAAATAACAAAATTAAAAGTAATGGCATGGAGCAGAAATCATGCCCTAATCACCTTGACTGTTGTCAGTCTTGGAAGCATCTGCATCAGGTTCCTCTGACTCAACTTAAAGAAACATAAAGATAAAAATGAATGCACATGTACACAATAAAAATAAAGACATGGATAAACCATTGCTCTGAATTTATATTAAATATTAACTAAAGAGTTTAAAAGTTAAAATACGTCTGCCAATGATTTAACATCTTCAGCCCAATTTTTGAGATTATGTCTATATAACATATGCATACATGTGAATAACTGTATTAGTAGCAGTAATAGTGGTCGGATTTACATTTCTGCCTTACATATTTTATCTGTGCACAGTGAAAGTGTTACATTTACACCATCTCATGTTGAGGTTTTCTGTACATTAAGGTTGCATTAAAATAAATTTAAAAAGTGTGGTTTGCTGGAAATGTGAAAAAGTAAAACTAAAAGTTGTAAATCTCCTCATCTTTAAAGAGAGAGAGAGTAGTTTTACTTTTGGTAATGCCAAAGAAAATGTACACAGCTGAAAAAAAAAGATTAAAAACACAAAAAATAAAGATATATGTAATATTTATACTACCTTCAGTCACAGAAGCATCTGTTTTAGCTTCCTCTGACTTAACTTGAAGACACAAAAATCCTTTTATCATTAAACCTTGGATACATAATTATATCTTGATATCTCAGTGATATATTACCCCATAAATCATACTGACCTGGAGTCTCAGTTTTCTCATTCGAATCTGAGTTCAAAAATACAAACGTATAAACATATCAGGTAAATCACTACATCTCTATATAACAATTCACTATGGAAACAGGTAGGCAGTTATAGAATCAGGTAAGTACAGTATAGGGGTTTGTAAACACTGTGATATCATTTGGCATTCAGGTTAGGTTGCATGCAAACAAACACAATGAACAGAAAAACCATGTGAGTCTTTGAAAGCACCTGGTGTACTGTGTGCTCAAGGCGTTTGCAGTTTCTGCTCTCTGTGTGTTCATTACGTAAGAGCTGTGACTGTGTTGTTACCTGGCTGTGAGGTCATAGGTTCAGCTGTCTTTTTCGCTATTGAAAAAACAAACACACACACACACACACACACACACAACACAAGATGATTAAAAACCCTCCACTGGTTTTAGTAAGTGAGGATTACTCATGACAGATTATTTTGCTGTTACCATTCAGGTAGGCCACCAGAGCTTCTCTTCTCTCTATAACAGAAGGAAAAGGGAACAAGATTTAGCTATGAGCAGAATTCTGATGGTCTTCAGAACTGTAGTGACCACCATAGCCTATAGGGGGCACTAACTACTCAATACTTTCCACTTCTGTTGTGATTGGCTGCCTCCTGTGAATTATCTAAACACAAAAAGTGATTGAAGTGATGAAGGCAGATATTTACCATATTCCGGAGGGCTCGCTGTAGGACGGAAAAAAAAATTAGAAAAAGTTCTTGATCACATAATAATTATCAAAACTTACAGTGTCCTTCACACTCCTTAGAACTCCATGGTAAACATGTATAAAAGAAAAAATAAATCAATCTTTTGTGGCAGCAGTATAAAATTACAATGGAAATTTTGAAAAATCCAAACTTTAAGTTTCGTACAGTTATTCAGTGGAAACAAAATTTGATTTTACAAAATTATTAAGTTTACCCAAATGTCTTGTACTCGATTTCTGACCCCCAGTATAATTAATTTCAATTAAATACAACTGAGGCATTTTTGTCATTTTCACTT
This sequence comes from Girardinichthys multiradiatus, assembly GCF_021462225.1. Taxonomy (NCBI): domain Eukaryota; kingdom Metazoa; phylum Chordata; class Actinopteri; order Cyprinodontiformes; family Goodeidae; genus Girardinichthys; species Girardinichthys multiradiatus. Next base: position 40,552,214 of record NC_061806.1, on the reverse strand, counting down.
CACTTTGTTAAGCTGATCAGAGAGGCACTTTTAAATAGTTATCCATGGCTTTCCGTTTCCCGGATGTGCACATCTAATGTGAAACAGGAGCTGTTTCTGTTAGTGACTCTTCAAAATAGGAAAGAGAAGAGCACATAGAAGTGATGCAAATGTGTGTTGATCTTAACAAATCAGAACACTATCTATTGGGTTAAACCTGTTTAATCAGAGCAATATAAAAAAATTAAAAATAAAACAGGAACCGTGACAAAATATGCCAGAAGAGCAGCCATGTTTTTCTTGCAACAATAAGGAAGAAGGCAAACCTCAAAACCCCTAATCTCCAAAGCTGACTCTCACCGAAATGCAGCTCAGATCTTATGGTCCCCAAGTTGTCATAAGACATCAAGACGCCCTTTACAGGCCAAAAAGTAGTTTTGTAGGGATGCCGGGGAAAACATGTCTTTCTCACCATCACAAATGTAAATGTGTGAAGTTTGCTAAATTCGTCTTGGACTTTAACTGGATGCTATGACTTGATACTAATATTGAAATAAATATGTTTTTTAGACAAATAAATGTGCTCAATTTAAAGACTAGATTTTTCTAAATGTGTTGCTTCTGCTGCTATGCAAGACACATTTAAAGGATTTACCAGGGTTTCCTAAAAAGTTGATAAATTTAGACTCGTAGATGTAAATCATAAAACATATGAAGCAAACGGAATGTGATTTTGATTGAAATTACCCCCAAATTTGTTTAAAATCAAATATTATTTAATAAAACCAGTGTAAAAGATTTCACATTTCTGAAAGAAATTATAGAAGATCTGTCCATGCATTACAATGTATTATTTCACAATAGTTGCACTAATTTTCCAGATTACGGCATAAATACAACAATGAACAATACTGGGTGCTGTTGATGACGTCACGGCTTACTTTGGAGCGGAGCTGCAAGAGAAACAGCCGCGAGGGCGCAGAGCAGGAGCACAACACATCTAAAAAACACAAAAAGAAACACCTCAGGACGTCTCCAATGCAAAGCAATCAGACTGATTTGACTGTAGCTTGTTTGAATGCTGTGTCCTTTTGCAATCAAATTGACAGCAAGAGAGAGGGGACATATTTGTAGTCTGTGTTCATTTGTATTTGACTGCATCAAAATAAAAAAAACATAATAAAAAATGTTGATTTTTGTAAAACTCCTTAAAAGAAATAAACATAAGAAAGGAGAGTAACTAATACATTGAATTTAGCAGAATAGATGGAAGAATGTCAACTGATAAATCTCAGGTGTGGTCAGCGGGGGCAACTATTCCCCAACCTGAAGGGTTAAATGGCTTTCTTTGTGTTTCTCTACAGAACAGGAGGAAAAAACTCACAAAGCGTCTCTTCTTTCCCAACGTATAGAGAGCTACACGCTGCAATAGAAAACCAGCGGGGATGTTCAAAGAGATGGAAATGCTCTTAGTTTCATGATGGGAATCGGATGTTGAGTGCTTCAGTCTGGAAACACTGTAGTGCTTTTTAGGGGGTTAAATTCAGAGCGAACAGACCAAAAATAATATGGTAAATAAAAAGCAACATTGTTCAAAAAAGATGCAAAGTTAATTTGATTAAAGAAAAAGAGCTAAGGGCAACTTTTCTAAACTCCGCCTGAGAAAAAAATACAGCATAAATGAATCACATTTTTTTAAACTGTAACATATTAATTTCAAGCAAATATTGTCAAAAACAACAAAAATAAATCACAGAAGGTTTTGGGCCAGAAACGTTTCAACAGGAAAAGGGTGTAAACTGATAACCTAAACACTTTGAGCAGAGCTATGAAGCCCAAACGTTCACTTTCATAAAGTTGCAAGTAAAATTTGCGAAGTAAAAATAAAAATGAATTCCTTTAGCTATTAGAAAAACTGAAACCTGACATACAATCTGGCAGATAACAGGAAAAAGCAGATTTATGAGCACATTAACTTAAGGTGTTTACTCACCGTCCGAACATGTTGCTTTTTCTCAGCAGGAAATGCAACTGGGTGAGAGGGAAACTTCAGTGAATGTCTGAACTCGGCTGAAGCGAAGCAGCAGTAATTTATACTCAGACTCTCCTCCTCCTCCTTCCCCTGCTTCCTCCTCCAGCTCCACCCTCTCTTCTTCCGTCTGATCACCTGAGCGTTTTCCTGTTAATCCACTTTGAAAACAATGATTCAGTTTGATTGTTTTAGAACAAATAGATGCTGAATCTACTGTCCAATCAATCTCATCACTCAGAGGAAAATGTACTTGGAGTTAAGAGTGAGAACAGTTTTAAGGGAACAGATGGGATTATTTATAATTCATCAGCATTTAATTAGAGGTAACAAATACAGTTTTCATAATTTACTAGAAGAAGCCTTTAATGTAGTCAATTGTTAAGTATTTTTGAGACTTTTGCAAACTATTGCAATAATGGCTATCTGTAACAAAGAGGTAACTTTGAAAGCTGGAAATTGGTAACAGATATAACTAAAACAGCTCAGCTACTGGTCATTTTGACATAAAAAGCACTAACCTAAATCTAATAAATTACATGCTTATCGTCACTTCTGACGCACATTCAGCGACCTTCCAAGGTTGGAGCATTTTGTTTTTGTCTGAGCACAAGCAGCATAAAAAACAATGACCTTAGTCTTTTTTAAACACATTCTCATCCCCTTGCATGTATATTTATCGTTGCCCCTAAGTAATTTAATCTTATTTACTTTGGGAATTTTTCTGATTGTCCTGTCCTTACTATCCTGACATTTTACCATAACTGTCAGATAAATGCACATGTTAAAAAAGCAACTATTATTTGAAATGCTATGATAAGATGTAGTGCTGAAGTTACAAATTGGTGGTATGTAAGCATATTTTCAACCACTGTTGGTGGTGACAAAATATAAACTGACAGACCACTTTATTAGGTACACGGGCTAGTACCAGGTTGGAGCCCCTTTGCCTAAGAACTGCCTTAATTCTCTGTTGCATAGATTCAGCAAGGTATCAGAATGACTCCTCTGAGATTTTGGTCTATGTTGACATGACAGGATCTCAATGTTATTGTAGATTTGTCGGCTGAACATTCATGATGTGAATTTCCTGTTCCTCTACGTCCCAAAGGTACTCTGCTGGATTAGGTTTTGGTGACTGTGGGGACACTGGAGAAAAGTGAACTTTCATGATAAAGAAACCAACCAAGTTTAAGATGAGCCAAGCTTTGTGGCATGGTGCATTATTCTGCTGGAAGTAGCCATCTAAAGATGGGTACACTGGTTAAAAAGGGATGGACATGGACAGCAATAATCCTCCGGCAGGCTGTGCCACAACCACCGGCTGACAAGCTGACAAGAGTGTGGTGCTCTGCTGCTGTAGCCTAGCTACTTCAAGCTTTAACGTGTTGTGCGTTCAGAGCCAGTATTCTTCATACCTTTGTTTTACTACTGGTTATTTGAACTTCTGTTGGCGTTCTATCATCTCAAACCAATTCCCTCTTTATCCTTTAACCTCTGACATCAGCAGGGCTTTTCATCCACACAGCTGCTGCTCACTGGATGTTTTCTCTTTTAGACCGTTCTGTGTGAACCAGAGAGATCAGTTCTTTTGGAAATAAGCCCGTCTGGCACCAACAACCATGTCACCTAAATCTTCTTTCTTTCTCATTCTGATGCTATGTTTAAACTTCAACAAGTTGTTTTCACCACTAAATACACTGAGTTGCTGAGTGATCTTCTGATTCGCTATTTGTGTTAATAAGCAATTGAAACGTGTGCCTAATAAAATGACCAGTGACTGTATTTAAGCTCAGCGATGATTCCCCCAAAGATGTTTACTCAAGGATGATGTCTGGAAGAAATAAAAAATATAAATAAAACAGCTGTACCTTAAGATGCTGCCACTGCTTGTTCATGGTGATCTATACTGTTTCTGTGGGATCTCTCAAATACGATGCCACAATGCATTAAAAAGGAAGTCAAAACTTTGTGACAACAGGTCCATAGATGTTAAATTCTTCCTCTGATTGTTACAAAAACTCGCACAGTGCAGCAAAGTCAGAATATTCACACATTAGCCAGATTGTGCAAAAGCCAAATAAGGGAATCTAAAAACGACATTTTGCAGAGATAAAATCGAGAACTCCAAACCAGAGCATTGAATGTTTAAAATGTGTTTTTTTGTGTTTCTGTCTGAAATGGTCAGATATAGCAACAAAAGCTGAAGGACACAGTCTTGGTTTGGGCAGTTAGACCAAGCATCTAATGCACTTACTGAATTCACTAGCTTTTCAAAGAACACAATTACTTCAGGTTTCAGTAAGCCCTCCTGATGTAAACATTTACCAGAGAGCACACAAATCAAACTTTGTCCTTCTCACTGTAAACTAAATACAGCCATGTTTCCAAGCAGAAAGTGTGGACCACTATATTCGCTACATCTGTGTGTGTGCATGATAAGGCAGTTTCTGGTATGAAGGTGAACAGGTTTGACAATAAACCAGAAAAAAAAAATGTCTTTGTAAGCATAGGGGGACAACATCTAACACATGAGCTGATTACAGGAAAGTGCCAGGACCTATGTGTCTTAATTTGTAAGGTTGCTAAATTAATTGAAACACAGTATCTCTTTGTACTCTGGAACATATCACATTAGGACATGTCTGTCTAACCTGATGTGACATACAGATAAGGTCATAATTATTCACACCCTTGGCAGATTGAGGTTTAAAGTCAGTTTTTACTTTAACATGTTGCGTCCGACTGTTCAATTGCTTGCTGATGTTTTGGAGTGAAAAATAGAGAACCCATGGAGGGAGCTAAGGATTAAGGTGAGACTTGGAGCCAAATATATTTAATCAAAATACCAGTGTAAACATGCAAAGGGTTGCTCAGCAATCATGAGAGGAGTTTGACTGCTGTAATACCAAATGAGGTGTTCATCTTACTGTTCTCCACTGATTATTGAAAGGGGTACAAATCATTCTCAACATGACATTTTAAAAAAAAATGTATCTAAAAACAGATCACCTATTTTTCCTAAAATTAATTCTACTTTTACCTTGTTTTATTATCTCCTGAGAGGCCCCTGTCTCCCATCAGAAGCAAATTTCTTGGTTGAATGAAAACCATTTTAAGTTCAAATTTGACAAGGTATGAATACGTTTGGGCTCAAATGTAGATGTTTGGTTGTGAATCACATTTTTAGATGTGAAATAATGGAAAAATTAAATGTCTGGTTTCAATGTGTGAAAATGAAAAAGCTGATGCATTTAAAATAATTGGTTTTTGCCATAATGATGCCCGGTACATTTATTTTAACTTGCTTTGTCTTTTACCAAAAAAATTGTTTTGTCTGGTTAAAATGTCTTTTAAGTTTTAGTCGAGTTTTAATTGAGTAAATCTTACTAGATTTTCATTGACTAAGTTGAATTGTAAAACTTTTTTACAAGCGTTTAGAAAATGTCTTTTGTCATTACATGTGAAATGTTCCCATTTGTTTTTTTCTTTTACTTCCTGTTTCAACAAGATTTTATTTTTATTTTTCATTTTCTGGCTGAAGATGAAGGTATCTCCATCAGAAACATTTGGCTTCCGTCTCTGCTGTCAATGGTTGTTTTACAAAGTCCCTTCTGTAACTAAAATCAGATCTGATTTAGTTTTTGTCCAGAAGAAATTCTGAGTCACCAAATTGTACTTTTTTCACCAGTCGCAACCTCAAAACCCAATTTGGCTGCTCTGCATATAAAACATACCAATTCTGATTTCTGTAGTAAAAAAGGTTTGTACTTTTGATCATTTTTGGCTTCACGAATCACTGGAGACCACTGGCTTAATCTGAGACAAGTGGAATGTAGGGTGAATGCGAAGACTTGCTGGTAGGTGTAGGCGAGCCGCAGAGGGGCTGATCACAGTCTCGATCTCGTATGGGCCGATGAAATGGGGCGAAAGTGTCCTAGACATAGACTTAAGTGGCACGTCTCGTGCCGATAACCATACTTTCTGACCAGGCTGATACTCGGGTGCAGGTCGGCATCTTCGGTCAGCGAAATGCTTGTTCTGGTCAGCAGTTCGATGAAGGGCTTGAACGGTTGAGTTCCAGATGGTTCGGCAGCGGCGAATATGTTGATGAACTGATGAAACTGTGATCTCCTTCTCGTCGGTCGAAAACAGAGGTGGCTGATACCCAAGAGATGCTTTGAAAGGTGAGCGTCCTGTAGCAGAAGATATGTGAGAATTGAGAACATACTCAATCCAAGGTAGGTATGAGCACCAATCTGTAGGGTTTGTGGATGTGAGGCAACGTAGGGTGGATTCCAATTGTTGGTTCAATCTGTCCGTTTGACCGTTGGACTGAGGATGATAACCTGAAGTCAGTGAAACCTTTGCTCCCAAAGCTAAACAAAACTGTTTCCAAACCTGAGAGATGAACTGTGGGCCACAGTCAGACAGAATGTGCTGGGGAATCCCATAGAGACGGAAAACGTGCTTGGTGAGGAGTCTTGTTGTTTGAAGTGCTGACGGAAGTTTTCTAAGGGGAATGAGATGGCATGATTTAGAAAAACGATCAACGATTGTGAGAACTGTAGTCATACCTGATGAGAGAGGCAGTCCAGTAACGAAGTCTAAAGCTATGTGGAACCATGGTCAATTAGGGATGCTGAGGGGTTGGAGAAGACCTGCATGTGGCTGGTTACTGGACTTGTTTCTGGCACATATGGCACAGGCCTGAACAAAATCTTTAACATCTTTATGTATGGATGGCCACCAAAACCTTCTCTGAACCAAAGCAATGGTTCTAGTCACACCAGGATGAGCCGAGAACTTGGCTGTATGAAGCCAATCAATGAGCTTTACACGTACATGAGATGGAACATAAATGCGGTTTGGTGGTCTTGTGCCAGGATCGGGTTCCTGCTGTTCAGCCCTGTTAATTTTCTCAATCTCCCATCTGAGTGCCACTACTGTCCAATTGGACGGCAGAATGGGAGCTGGTTCCTTTACTGAATCGTCTGCGGCAAACTGTCTGGAGAGGGAATCAGGCTTAGTGTTCTTGGGTCCTGGCCTGAAAGAGATACACAAATCAAAACGAGAGAAAAATAAAGACCACCGAGACTGTTGTGGATTGAGTCTTTTTGCTGATTGGAGGTAGGCCAAGTTTTTATGATCAGTCCAGACTTGAACAGGATGCTTGGCGCCCTCAAGTCAGTGGCGCCATTACTCAAGGGCCAGCTTTATGGCCAGTAATTCTCTGTCGCCCACATCATAGTTTCTTTCTGTGTTGCTTAACCTGCGAGAAAAAAACGCACAAGGATGAATTCTTCCATCCTCAGTGTTCTGAGACAAAACGGCCCCTACACCGGTGTCAGAAGCATCGACTTCCAAAATGAACTGTTTAGAAGAGACGGGGTGAACTAAGATAGGGGCTTGTGAGAACTTCTCTTTTAAGGCCTGGAAAGCTGCTTCAGCTTCAGGTGACTAGGAAAAAAAGATCTTGGAAGATGTTAGTGCAGTTAGGGGTGCAGTTATCAGACTGTAGTCCTTGATGAATCGTCTGTAGAAATGAGCAAATCCAAGAAAACGCTGTAATGCTTTTCGTGAGTCTGGTACAGGCCATTCCAGAACAGCTCTTATCTTCTCTGGATCAGAATGTACCTGTCCACCCTCAAGGATGTAGCCCAAAAATGTGACAGACGGCTGGTGAAATTCATACTTTTCGGCCTTAACAAACAGGCGGCTCTCCAAGAGACGCTGGAGTACTTGGCGAACATGTTTGCGATGCTCCTCAATATCCTTGGAGTAAATCAGAATGTCATCAAGATACATGAAAACAAAAATGTTTAAAACATCTCTGAGAACGTCATTGACTAAAGCCTGGAAAACAGCAGGAGCATTGCACATTCCAAAAGACATGACCAGGTACTCGAAATGGCCCAACGGTGTCTTGAAGGCCGTCTTCCACTCGTCCTACTGGGGGATCCTGACAAGATGATAAGCATTTCTGAGGTCTAATTTGGAAAATATGGTTGCACCATGAACCGGTTCAAAGGCGGAGGTAATGAGAAGAAGTGGGTATTTATTTTTAACTGTGATTTTATTTAAACTACTATAGTCAATACAGGGTTGTAATAAGCCATCCTTTTTACCCACAAAGAAAAATCCTGCCCCAAGAGGTGAGGAGGAAGGCCGAATAATACCTGCAGCCAAAGAGTAATTAATGTAATTTTCCATAGACTTCCGTTCAGGATGTGAGATATTATACAGCCTGCTAGAAGGCAGGGGGCACCAGGAAGAAGTTCATAAGGTCTATGGAGGGGTAAAGACAAAGCCTTATCTTTACTAAAAACCCTCTTTAAATCATGGTATATGAGACAAATCTATAACCTCGTCCTGTCCATTAACCTGTTTGGGGAAACTCGGGGTGAATGCTGACTGAAGACAAAATGAGTGACAACTAGAGGACCAGGACTCGATGCGACACTCAGACCAATCTAAGTGAGGGTCATGTTTCTGTAACCAAGGGAAGCCTAGAACTATAGAACCTTGAGATACTGGAAACATGAAAAAATATATCTCTTCCCCATGGTTACCTGACAGTAGTAGTTCAAGCAGTTTTGTTCGCTGAGTTATCTGCTGCAATTTCTTTCCGTCTAGGGCTAGTACGGAACGAGGTGAAGTAAGTGGTTCCACCTCAATGCCAGCTCCGATGACTAACTCAGTATCTATTAAGTTTTGCTCACAGCCTGAATCCAACAAGGCGGACAGAGTCAAAGTGTGTTGATTGAATATAATTGTAGCTGGTAAGCTGAATCTGGGAGCTTTGTATTTCTGTGAATGGTCCACCAACCCCCCCTTCATAGTTGGTGGACCCTGCTTTTTGGCTGCCCAGGACAAATAGGACAAGATGCTACGAAATGGTCAGGTGAACCGCAGTAAAAACATTGCTTAGTTAATCTGCGTCTCTGTCTTTCTTCAAAAGTTAAATGTGTGCGACCCAACAGCATGGGCTCAGGGTCAGATACTGATCGTTGAAGCGGAGTCTTAGCTGTGTGTGGAGACCTAGTTGTAAATTGTGGTTTATAATTAAACCTCTCATCTCTGGACCTCTTTCTTTCCCTTATCCTATTGTCAATTCTAATAGCTAGTGAAATAGCTTCGTCTAGTGTAGGGGGGTCATCAATCAGGACTAACTCGTCCTTTAAGGAATCGTCTAAACCATGAAAAAAGGTTGACTTCAAAGCGTCATTTTTCCAACCGGAAGCAGTGGCCAAAGTACGAAACTTGACAGAAAACTCAGTAAGGGATCTATTATGCTGTTTTAAAGCCCTCAACTGTCGACCAGTACTAGTTTTGTCAATAACAGGTGAGAATGTCTGCTTAAACTCTTTAACGAACTCTTCAAAAGTACAGCCAAAGTCTCTGCAATCTGAGAAACGGGCCTCTGCCAACTGTAAGGCCTTGCCTGTCAATAAACCAATAACATACGAGATTTTCACATCATCATGGGGAAAGGAATGTGGGGAACAGTTGAATACTAAAGCACGTTGAAGCAAAAATCCCCCACAATTACCAACCTCTCCAGAAAAACTTTCCAGGTTAGGTGAGGTGACGTCATGGACATGAGGAAGCTGTTGAGAGGGTGGTGGTGCCGCAGCGCCATTTACACGTGCGGCGGACTGAGTATTCAAGGTTTGCTGAAGCATGGAGGTAATTTGTTCTTACTGTACATTTGTTTGGCGCTGTTGCTCTGTAAGGGAATGAAGAGAGGAGTCACGAAAATGGATCTGCTGAGCATGTTCAGATAGGGTTCTTCGGAGTCTTTCTGCTGGGTCTTGTTGGCCAGAGTGTTCTGTCATTTTCGGAATAGATCTGACCCACATACAGAGAACACTCAGAGGAAATAACTGAATAGTGAAAGGTGTTTATTTACAACAGGGAGGCAGGGACATGAACGGGTAAATTCGCCAACTGTATGAAAAGAGGGGAAGAGACTGGTGAAACAGGGAACTGATATGTTGCGAAAAATAATGTAAGGTCATTTCTGAAATCAGGAAAATGGCTTACTAAACAAATGCCGTCAGGTTGCCAGGGGTAGAAGGAGTCGGGACCCAGGTGTGCGAGCAGGGTAATCCAGATGGTTTTGCTTGAGCTGAAGAGTGAGTACTGGTGAGTTCAGGAATAGTTCTTTGTTCAGGTTCTTGCGTTGGAGGGTGGACAGGGTACGTTTCTGCCTTGGTTCTGGAGTCGGAGAATAACAGGAAGCTGCCAGGTTTCCTTGGAAACAAAATCCAAACGAAATCCACCAAATGTAGGTAAACTCGATCGTCCAGAAACCTCTGGAGCCGAAAACAGTGTTCAACGAAGATAGTCAAAGGTTCAGGTTTCTGCCTGCAAAAGATCACACACAAAGTCAGCATAGAGACAAGGAACGAAGCATGGATTAGTAGTGGCTGAGTTTGTTACCACTGAAGGTAAACACTCTGGCATCGAAGTGCTGGCAGCCTCCTGCTTAAATACTCCTCAAAGCAATCAGCAGATCAGTCGCACCTGTCACCCCGTGCACCTGAGAAACTCTGGAACCATCTGGAAACTGAAAACAAAGTCACAAACAAAGCACAACACACACACTAAACCCAGAACCCTGACAGGTGACGATGCAACTAGAGTAACTGAATTGGAACAAGACTGCAGGTCCAGATGGTGTCAGCTCTAGAGTCCTGAAGGCCTGTGCAGAGCAGCTCTGTGGGATTCTGCAGCACCTCTTCAACCTTAGTCAGGCCCAGAAGAAGGTTCCAGTGCTGTGGAAGACCTCCTGTCTTGTTCTGGTACCAAAGAAAACTCACCCATCAGTCCTCAATGACTATAGACCTGTTGCCCTGACATCCCACATCATGAAGGTCCTAGAGAGACTCCTGTTGGCCCACCTGAGTAAGCAAACAATGAACCATCAGGACCCCCTTCAGTTTGCTCATTGCTGTGAAGTTGGAGATGAAGATGCCATCAAACACCTGCTTCAACAAACCCACTGTCATCTGGACAAAGCCAGTAGCACTGTAAGGATCATGTTCTTTGATTTCTTCAGTGCATTTAATACAATCCAACCTGATTTGCTTTGTCAGAAACTCCAGAAGACCCAGGTGGAGGCCTCAACAATCTCCTGGATCAAAGACTACCTGACAAACAGACCACAGTTTGTGAGACTGAAGGGTTGTGAGTCTAACCAGGTAGTCAGCAGCACAGGAGCACCACAGGGGACTGTACTCTCACCATTCCTCTTCACTCTGTACACCTCAGACTTCCAGTACAAGACAGACTCCTGTCATCTGCAGAAATACTCAGATGATTCTGCAATTGTGGGGTGGATCAGAGATGGACAAGAAGCTGAGTACAGGAAGGTGGTGGACCACTTTGTGGGATGGTGTGGAAACAACCTCATCTTGAACCCTAACCTTTCTGACCCCACACACACACACACACCCACCCTGAATGTTGTTTGAACTGTGTGTGACCAAGCATGTATAAATAAAGAGGGAGGAGTGTTAATACTTCGTAGTTTGTATTGTACAGCTACCCTTGCCGCAAGTAAAACTGACTCTGTGTCGTTCCTTACCTCTGAGTTGATTAAACAATACCTAACATTAATTTGGTCCTTCGAGCCAGAGATTATAAGAACTAAACTGATTTTATCTTTCTTTGCAGTGACTGGCGGATCTCCGGGAACAGACTGACGTCGAGTTAAGCGCTGCCGCACAGCCGCACCTAGGCCTGGTGGCTAAAAGTCCCGGTGTGTGACATTTGCATCTGGCCGGTGCGTTATCATCTTGCTCGATGCCAGGTGGCTCTGGGAGTTCCGACAGAGTCACCTAGAAGTCCGAGGTGAGACAGTTTTAAAATACAGTACATAAGATAAGAGTAAGCGCTATATAAATGAAAGAAGAAAAGTACTTAAAAGTTGTTTTGTAGTGTGTCGCTGCATTGGATAGGTTTTATTTCGCCGCAAAGAAATAGTGATACATTTAGGTAGTTATCTCGCCGTAAGGAGATCAGAGATGACTAGGTGCCGTAAAGTGAACTGGATAATTTGGTTGGTAACATTTCGCCGGAAGGAAATGAAATGAAATGTTGAATAATAAGGGAGCTCATAAACTAAGCTAGGTCGACCATACATATTGCTGAAGGGACATAAATATGTTAAAATACTAACTGTGTGAGTGCTGTTGTGTGTGTTTGGAGGACTAAGCATTTTGGAAGAATCTTAGCAAGATTCTGTTGGTCCTGTGTTTTCTTTTGCCCAGAATAGAAAGACGTATTGGTGATTTTTGGAGATAAAGGTCGGGTTTAATCCCAGAAAATTAACACCGCTGCGGATTAGTCGCAGTAGAAGGGCGTGTTAATGTCCTCTCCTTGAATCTCATGCCAGTGAACTTCTATCTGGGACATTTATAGTATTGTGAACTAAAATTAAACATCATGGGGAAGAAACAAAGTAAACTAATTAACTTAGAAGGGGATGTAAAGTTTATAGAGAATTATGTAAAAGGAGCAGGTATGATCTGTCATAGATGGAATAAAAAACATGGTTTCTTGGGTAAACTAAATATTAACGATATCTTAAAATTACAAGGAGATTTAAAATTAGAAATAATGAAAACCAAGAAACCAAGTAAAAAGGAACAGAGAAAGGTCGAGTATAAATTCTCAGACAAATGGCTGGAACAAAGTAAGTTAAGAGACATGCAGAGGCGAAAGGAGAGAAGCGGAAGGAGAAGCTGACAGCTGCGGTCTTGGTGCGCCCACATGAGGAAACAGTGGTCGCATCCAGACAGCGAGGAGCGCAGCCCCCTGCTGTGCAGGAAGCTGCAGGACAGGCGGCTGCAGCACAGCACATTGGAGGAGAGATGGAAGGAGCTGTAGCAGTTCCTAAAACTCCTATAAGTAAGCAAGAAAAATTAAGCAATCCTTCTAAAACAGAAGAACAGAGCTCTTCTAGTAAGTCCTGGTCTCCAAATTTCCGGGGGGGGCACAGGAGTGCGAACTAGGAGTAAATATAAGAAAACTACTCCAAGCATATACCCAGGCGAAGCCTTAATGGCTCACGAACAGAAATTTCATCCATCTGAAATAAATTTAGAGGGAGACACATTCCCTCTAGTTGAAGTAGCAAATCCAAACGTAGATGATGCTAATCACCGACAGCCGCCAACTATTCTAGTGTATAGACCATGGACACAGGAAGACAGAACTGCTGCTTTAAAAGGTATCCCACAGATACAAGAAGGAGTAGAAGAGTTCCTAGAAGCTATTACAGAACTCAGAGGAAGCTTCCATCTTAATGGCAGAGAAATGCTCCAGTGTTTTACCCAGCTGTTTGGCCACCACTGGTGCAGAGTAGCAGGTTTCACTGGATGTGATGACAATGGTGACATACTAGCACATAATTTACTAGATTTAAGGGACGCCTTACGCTTACTCTTTGAAAGAATTCGAAGAGTTTATATACAGACAGCAGATTATGTTAAAATCTCACAATGCAAACAGAAGGAGGAAGAAGACCCACAAGACTTCTTGGATAGGATGAGACATGTTTTTAGAGCAAACTCTGTTATACCATATGATGAAGCAGAGGCAGGAGCCTATCAGCAACAGTTGAAGAGAGCCTTTTTGCAAGGCCTTAAAATTGAACTCAGACGGTATATAGATAAACACTGGGTTCATCAAAATACAAGAACTGTTACACAAGCTTTAGAGTATGTGCAACACGCTCATAAAACACAGCAAGATAGGAAGGCAGATATGTTTGGAATGCAAGACACTTTAATGGCTTTGCATCGCTCAGGGGCAAGCGGGCAAACAGGACGGAGGGGATTTAGAGGTCAGAGAGGAGGAGGAGGTGGAGGGCCACGACACACCTACACACAGAACAATGCGTGTCTGAGGTGTGGAAAAATACGGCATTATGCTAGAGAATGTAGGACAATTTTACAAAACCCTGGCGCAAGAGATGACAATTGCTGGATTTGCAATGAGCCAGGACATTTTGCAAGAGAATGTAATGAAAAGCGGGTGTATAACCCCAACTCTACCCAGAATTGACAATTACAGCCACAGCCCCCACCTCCTCCCCCACTAGCAGAGAAAAACAGTAGTGAAATGGAGGAGGTTGATATACAAGCAGCATTGGAACTTATAGCACTTAGTAGGACGTAAGATTTGCCATAAAAAAACATAATAATAAATGGCAAAGCATATAGCTGTTTGTGTGATACAGGGGCATGTAGAACTGTGCTAAATTACAATCAATATAGTATAGAATTATATAAATATTTACAGACTGTAAAATACTTTTGAAAAATGTATCTAGAAAAAATGTGAAAAACACACAACGCTCCCTATCTGTGGAGAAGTTCTCTGGTGCTGCTATCTCCTCTCTAGCTTCTGAATGCAGCAGGAACCAGAGCTGCTCACATCTCAGGCTGGTGCTGAAAGCAGAGGGAACGATGCATTGATCTGCTGGAAATGTCTGTTGGTTCCCACCGTGATCCCAGGACCAAATCTACCTTTCAACACTCCTCTCTTCTCCTCCACCAGCAGGCTCTGCTCATCTGCTCAGTTTGGTTTTCTCCACCTTTTTTTCTCCATTTTGTTTTGGTCATTTTACCAAACTAAACCTCATTAAACAAGAAGGAGATCACAGTAAAATGCTTATAAGTTTTAATATTAATATCAAATGGCGAAGAAACATAATAATAAGCAAATCAAAAATAATGATGAGCATGTAAATAAGCTATATTCAAACATTTTGATGCTGTGTGAGAATTTAATTTTATCATCATGATTTACACATTTCTGAATCCAGTTAAATTGTATCATCAGTTAATCTTTCTCCTTTGATTACTAGAAGTGCATTTATTAACAACCAATCACTGCTCTTAGAAGACAGCGTGACACCTGGCCAAATGCCAAATCTAAGAAATGTGGCACTAGTAAAAATAAATTCCTAATCACAAACCTAAACAGGTGGTTTTACTGAAAAACTATACTCCAGGAAAAACAGGAAGAACACCAGTGGAGCCTGAGAAATTATATGGAAGTATCTATCCTATATACAGTAACTGTGCTAAAAGAGTGAGACTAATGTCTCGTAGATTAAATTCATGCAGCCACCTTTACTTCGTGAGCTGCACAGTGGTGCTGTATAAAGAGTTTTAATACAGAAATGTCAGCCTACTGAAAAGTATGTCTATGTCTAGTGCCTGCACTATAAACTTTGCACTTTTTTGGAGTTTTTGGTCGGGTCTCCTTTTGTATGCATTATCTCATCAATAAAGCAAAGACAAAAGTAAAGATATGTAAAGATCGAGCCTTACAAAAGTTCTTGAGCACAGTAAGGCCAAGACTAAACCAGAAGCAGAAACAGGTTCAAAGAACCAACAAACAATGGAAAAATATACAAAGAACACAAAACCTGGAATGGGCAGCATGAAGATTTGAATTGCAAACAGAGTTTTAACATGAACCTTCAAGTTCTTTGATGGAAGCACATGCTCAGTCAAAGACAGCCAGCTCACCACTTTCTTCATAAGATTCAACAGCAGTTTGTATCCAATCCCACAGCTTTGTCAAACAAATAAAAACATTTTATAATGTTTCAGACCCCATTCAGAGCAGTCTTGCTGATTCAAGTCTTAACAAAAATGTGTTTTTATTGCATCACACCCTAGCTGAGTGATGAAACTCTTGAGTAGAGTAGATGTCTGCTCAGATGTCATTTTGGATGTTTCTAGTTCCCTTTAGTTTATTCAGACATCAGGCATGAAATACAGTACATATGCAGTAGACATTTTTACAATTAATCATAATTAGGATTAATTAGAATGTATGTACCTGATTTGAAATCTGTATGATTTGATTGAACTGACTGTGTGAAGAGCCTTGAGACGACATGTGTTGTGAATTGAGCAATGTAAATAAAACTGAATTGAGTTGAATTGAATTGAACAGGTCACTACAGGGTAGCTATTTAATTGGTTTTTGAATACAACAACATGTAAAAAAGCAATCCCGGCATTTGAGTTTCATTAGATTAATAGGTACAATCAAGATTTATTAGCAAATTAATGGTATCAGTGGTAATTAATAATTACCTAGTATTTCAATGGCATACGATGCCTTAGATAAATATTACTCCTGTAACATCTTTATTCGCATTTACCACTGTAGTATAAACATCTGCATCACCAGCTAAGTTAGATGCCACTGATTCTTTTGGAACGTTTTTGACACTTTCTATGGCATGAGCATCACAGCTCTCACACTCTGTGTAAACTGTGTGTGTGCATACAATCAATGCAACTGAGGAAGATTCCCTCTCCTCTGACAGGGTGCTTCGAAACTGAAAGTGAAACTGACAGCTTGACCTAATTTGTGCTTAATTCAGCTAATAATTATCTGATCACTGGGGGTCTCTCATAGAGCTTTAAAATGTCATTCCCAGATGGTCAGATGATCCTTATATCTGGAATAGAACTAGATATTGGCTGGACTAAACACTGATGCGAGTATGCCTTTGAAATACTTCTTCAGTGTTTAGATGAAGTCAAGGCATTGACAGCACTAAATCCTCTAATAAAATGAAAACCAAACAGAGGTCTTATATTTCTGAGCTTCTAACACAATGCTGTCCCGAGAGCTAGCTTTTTTCAATTAAGAATGACATCAAAGGTGAAGCTGTTTCTGTCTTTTGTTGCCCTTGAAAATTTCATATGTGCTTTCATTTCATTCCACCTGGACTATTGCAATAGTCTCCGTGTTGGCTTTGGAGTCTCACAAACTGGCTGACTGCTGTTGGTCCAAAATGCTTCAGCTTGACTTTTAACTGGCACACACAAGCAAGACCACATTACATACATACTGGCTTTATTGCATTGGCTGCCTGTGAGATTTAGAATTGATTTTAAGATTTTATTGTTCAATTTTACATTTTTAAATTGACTGGCACCCCGTTATCTTAGTGATCTTTTAACTATACATAATCCAGCTGGATCACTAAGGTCTGCTGAACAATAACTTCTTGTTCCCAGATCCAGGTTGAGACATAGAAGAGACTAGGTTTTTGTAGTAACTGCTCCAAAACAGTAGAATAGACTGCCTTTGCTCAAAAGGCTCTCTCCTACATTAGATATTTTTACAATTCATTTACTTGTTTTTTGTGGCACTAATGACTTTATTTTGTAAGTGAACTGACAGGAAATGGGGTGGAGAGAAAGGGGAAGACATGCAGCAAACGTCAAAGGGCCAGGATTTGAACCTGTGATAGGTTGATGTGATGCGTCAAGGACTGAAGCATCTGTACATGGGTCACGTCTTTTGCCACTGTGCCACCACCACGCCCTAAAATTAATTTAGAAACCCATTTTTATTGACTCGTTTTTAAACTTGTCTAACATATTCTGTCCTGACGCAGCAGAACACTGTGAATACCCACATTCTTGATCCCTGCAAATATGCACTATTGAGAATGGGAGTGCATTAACAGAGCAACACTTACTTAAAAGGTAAGTGAGAAGTTGATGTTTCACAAAATCGCCCTCAGTTCCTTATTTTTATACCTGAGTAGCACACGTTTTCAGTATGGCATCATTCATGGGAAGCCAGGAAACCTTGATAGTAGCTTTATAAAAGAGAAATCAGTCAATATATTGAAATAGAAATTATATTGCATTAATCAACCTTTCCATGCAAGCTTCTTAGTATAATCAGTAAACTCATCAAAAATCTATAGGAGTTGTGGAGCTTTTACATTTTAACTTTCAGTTTTTTCCCAGTTTATTCCTGGTTGTATAGTTGTGCACAGGAAGTAAGATCTAAATAAGATCCTGCAATTTATGGTTTCCTTTCTAAACAACTTGGTGAATTTTGGAAGCCTCCTGAAGGAAGTCTCAGAAGATTATGAATGTAGAAAGAAGTTCTGGTAGAGGAAAACTCAGACCATGCAAAGACACTTTCTTTTGGGGAATTTCTGTTGGAAAGTGTTATTCCATATGATAAAACAGTAATGAAAATGATGCCTAAATAAAGTTATATATAAGCCGAGAAAAAGAAATTTGAAAACAAACCCCATCATATTCTCTGTTGTTTGTTAAACCATCATAATGACATTTGAAATAATAAAAAAAAATCATCACTGAGGATTTTGCAGAACTAGCTCTTACTCTGTTACCTTTGGGATAAATCCACTTGGTGTCATTTTTTTCTTTTATTTGAAAAGAACATAATGTAGTTTATTTTGCTGATATCATGGTAAACTTGGTTCCCACAGGCCAAACACAGGCAGATTTGTGTGCCTACTTACAAAGAGCGGTGCCTGCTAAGGCTGAATGACAACAACGTTTATCACAGTGGTGTATCATGGAGGGTAGGAGGGCTAGTATAGCAATACAGGGAACTTTTTTCTCAGCTTCTTTTTTTCTGATGACCTTTGGTGACTGTTTGACCCACATTCAGCCCTTTTTAGGATCTAACTGTTCTATTTTGTATATTATCATTCAGAACAGAACCTCCTTCTGTGACTTAATCAGTGTTTTCCTCTAAAGTGATAGACATTGGTCTGTTTAAGAATAACAGTGACCCAAAACTAGAAAGAAATGATTGCAGTGCTGACTCAGAGACTTTATCTACAACTTCTTGTCTTTCTTTTAAAGGATATTTTGTAAGGAACAACTTGTCCTGGTTTTACCATCATCATGTCCGTTGATTAATGGAGAATAGGCACCTGCCCTTGCAATAGATTGTTTTTTCTTCAGCTTTTTGCTGTCGTATTCATTTCAAGATTTTTTAATACATTTTTTATGGGGTTTTTTGGCACCAGTGGCCTTTATTCATTAGTAGCTGGACAGAAAGTAGGACAGAGAGAGAAAGGGAAGACATGCAGTAAATGGCCATGGGTGGGAAATCAAATCCAGGACAGCTGCGTTGTGGACTGTATCATATGGTGTGGCTGCTCTACCACTGAGCCATGTGATGCCCACAAGTTTTCAAATTTTAAATGCTTTAAATTTTAGTGAATGTTTAATGTATGAAGAGACAGGTTTATGCAAGAAATACCAAATCTTTTTGCAAAATGTTTATGATATTAATTTATTATTCAGGATTCCTGCAAAAAGGAGAAAAATTCAATTCAATTCAGTTTATTTATATAGCGCCAATTCACAACACATGATGTCTCAAGGCACTTCACAACAGTCAGGTTCATACATTTCAATTAATACTAACAATTGAACAGTGCAGTCAGATTCAGTTATTTATTCAAATTAGATAAAAAGTTTTTCTTTCTAAGGAAACCCAGCAGATTTCATCCAGTCAGTGACTTGCAGCATTCACTCCTCCTGGATGAGCATGTAGAGACAGTGGACAGTCACTGGTGTTGACTTTGCAGCAATCCCTCATACTGAGCATGCATGTAGCGACAGTGGAGAGGAAAAACTCCCTTTTAACAGGAAGAAACCTCCAGCAGAACCAGAACCAGGCTCAGTGTGAGCGACCATCTGCCACGACCGACTGGGGGTTTGAGAGAACAGAACAGAGACACAAAGAGAACAAAGAAGCACCGATCCAGGAGTCCTTTCTATGGGAAGGAAAAGTAAATGTTAATGGATGTAGCTCCTTTAGTCGTTTCATCTAGAAAGAAAGAACAGATAAACTCTGAGCCAGTTTTCAAGGTTAGAGTCTGAAAGAGAGCACATAGAGTTAGTCACAGTAGAAGCTCAGTCAATCGCCATGTCTAGGAGAGAGAAAGGGTTAAACACTAAAAGACAGGGCCATGTGGATCATCTGTAGAAGGTGAGTATTAAGTCGTTGTCAGCAGGTCGGACGATGCCCCTCTCCAGAAAGGTGTCACAGGTAGACACAGAGCCAGGCCAGGTGTAGCTTCTAGGAAGAGAAAATAGGGAACAATTTTAAAAGCTGAAATAACAGCCAATAATGCAAAATTAGAGAGTAGTGTAAGAATGTAGCGAAGAGGGTGAAAGTGGTCGTTATGTCCTCCAGCAGCCTAAGTCTATAGCAGCAGCAGTTACAGTTCAGCTAATTTAGTTAAACGGCGCTTATTTACAACAATGTCGTCTCAAGGAACCCCACAAAGGGTCCCACTGATGATCATTGTTATACTAAAAACCACAAGGTTTGGGATACCTCCCTCTGTCAGTCTGATTATAACCATTGGAAAAGAGAAGGGGTCATACAGGTAGCAGAAATGGAGGGTGTGTTTGCACCTCAACCATAACTGAGCCGGTTTAGGCTAAACCTGAATCCCCCTTACTCCAACCAACAGGGAGGGAAGAAGGCTCCCTCCCTGATAAACTAAGCCACTCTAACTATAAGCTTTATCAAAAAGGAAAGTTTTAAGCCTAGCCTTAAAAGTAGACAGGGTGTCTGCCTCACGGACTAAAACTGGGAGCTGGTTCCACAGGAGAGGAGCCTGATAACTAAAGGATCTGCCTCCCATTCTACTTCTAGTGACTCTAGGAACCACCAGTAAACCTGCAGTCTGAGAACAAAGTGCTCTGTTAGGAACATATGGAACCATCAGATCTCTGATGTATGATGGAGCTAGATCATTAAGGGCTTTATATGTGAGGAGGAGAATTTTAAATTCTATTCTGGATTTAACAGGGAGCCAATGAAGGGAAGCTAAAATAGGAGAAATATGATCTATCTTTTTAATTTTCATCAGAACTCTTGCTGCAGCATTTTGAATCAGCTGAAGGCTTTTAACTGCATTTTGTGGACATCCTGATAGTAAATAGTAATAGTCCAGCCTTGAAGTAACAAATGCATGGACTAGTTTTTCAGCGTCACTCCTGGATAGGATATTTCTAATTTTGGCAATGTTCCGGAGATGACAGGAGGAGGTTTTTCTGAATCTGGCTCCCCTGCAAGGCCTTGGTGGCTGGCTATCTTCAACTTCTCCTCGAGGTTATGTAAACATGACGCTCTGCACCTTCTGCCCCCTCCCTTCCCTGAGGACATCTGTGAACCTGCTCAGGACTTTGTGGCCGGTTGATGAACATTCCAACATACCATCAAGGACAATGGCCTCTGTGACATTGCTTCATGGACTCACTTGCACACACACACATGCTCAAGATAAACATATACACCCCCTCACACCACCTTCACCGTTCCCGACATGATGTTGTTTTGTCAACTTGTTCCTTCTTTGTGCTGAGGTTTTTTGCAATCTCAAACTGAATCCTGCTAAGGATAAAGTGTGAAATATGATTTTTTTCCCTCTACTTACCTAATGTGGCCTCTTTTCTCATCTAGCAAGGGCAGCACCTGTGAGTGGGCAGCAAAGCCTCGGTGACCCGTCCCCCCTTGTCTTGTGTCATGATGTATGTTTGGATAGGTTGTACTGGAATCCCCCTCAGGGATCAATAAATCTTTGAATAGAATTGAATTGAAATCCTAGAAACCTGTTTAATATAGGATTTAAATGACATGTCCTGGTCAAAGTTAACACCAAGGTTTTTTACTTTATTACTGGAGGCCAATTTAATGCCATCCATGTTAAGTGATCGACTAAGCAGTTTCTTTTTTAAAGACTCCGGTCTAAAGATGACAAGTTCTGTCTTGTCTGAATTTAGAAGCAAAAAATTTGAAGTCATCCAAGTTTTTTTGTCTTCAAGACATGCTTGTAGTCTATCTAACTGGTTGGGTTCATCAGGATTTATGGATAAGTAAAGCTGAGTATCATCAGTGTAACAGTGAAAATGTATCCTATGCTGCCTGATAATTTGACCTATTGGAAGCATATATATATAGTAAAGAGAATTGGCCCAAGTACTGAACCCTGTGGTACTCCACAATTAACCCTGGAGTTTATAGATTATTTATCATTTACATGAACAAACTGGAATCTGTCAGACAGATAAGATTTAAACCAGCCTAGCGCTGTTCCCCTGATCCCTACTGCATATTCCAGCCTTTTTAAGAGAATATTGTGATCGACTGGATCAAATGCAGCACTGAGATCTAACAGAACCAGAACAGACACAAGTCCATTATCTGAGGCTATAAGAATATCATTAGTGACTTTCAGCAGAGCTGTTTCAGTGCTATGATGAGCACTGAAGCCTGACTCTTCAAACAGGTCATTGCTGTGTAAATGCTCATACATTTGATTAGCAACTATTTTCTCAAGAATTTTAGATTAGAATGGAAGATTGGATATAGGTCTGTAATTTATCAAGTCATCTCGATCAAGTGAAGGTTTCTTAATTAAAGGTTTAATTAAAAAACTATAAATGTGAAAGAATGTCTGAAATAAAGTGATTCTACTTTCTTTTTGAAGTATAAGCTGTCAAGTAGAATAAAAAATACTTGTGTCTTTTGTTTCATAGTGTTGTTTCTTACTTGGTTTAGAAAAAAAAAAAATCATAATTCAATCAAAGCTGAAACAAGAGACTCGCTGTGCATAAAATCACACTTTAAATAACAAAGCTTACATATTCTAAATGAGTTACACTGATTTGAGGGTGGTGTTTTTGAAGACCAGAGTAAAATGTATGGTATGTGTGTATTTTCTGCCCAGTGTTTCCTTGTAAGTGCAATCTGATGGGAAATATTTCAACCCACCAAGCGAGAAAAACCACCCTTTCACCAACACAAAGAGACGTGCCAGCAGATCTGCTTCCTGCCTAGGTAGCATTTTTAGCTTTCGTCTTCATGGCTTTCATTTTAGTAGCTTCATTGATTCTTGAATATTGTTAAAAAAGGAATCTGAAACATATTAAAGTTGCTTTCTTTATTTTTGACTTTAGAAACTGTTTTCGGAATAGTTTTGACAGAGCAGGTCACCAGAGGACAAAAAACAGAGAGAGAAAAGGACAGAAATAAATCTGTCAGAGTCTTATTGTTTGTGGCCATTAACGCATGTCAGTGTGTGTGTACTTGTGTGTCGGGCTACGTGTGCATTGGCATCCTAACAGCCTCTAATTAGGTTTCTGTCTCAACTTGGGTGGATGAATTATTTGTGCAACAGCAACTGCTCAAGAGTAGGTTTCAGTTTGAAGCAAAGCTTTAACGTTTAACGTAACACAGCAAGAAAGATGTTTTCTGAATAAAATGTAGAAAGTACAAAGAAAAGGGTGTGAAAATGTAAATTAAAGTTAAACTGTTAGCTTGTGAAGACAGCGTGATTTTAACAGTGGTAGCTCTTTACTGTCTAAACATTTAAATGACTTTAACCAATTTTACATATACATAATGATAAAGTACATTATGATGACATGTTTTATTGTGTATTGGTCCCCCCTTTTGTTGCCAAACAGCTCTGACCTTTTGAAGAATGAACTCCAAAGGACCCCTGAAGAGATACTGATGTTATAGCACCAGGTCATTTAAATCTGGAGAGTTGTGAGGCAGAGCTTCCATGGATTGAACTTGTTTGTCCATCATGTCCCACAGATGCTCAAATGATCAGTTTCCCACAGCCATCAGTGGGTCAACAAGCTAGCCCAAGGTAATCCACCTCCAGTCCTCAAGAGCCACTGTCCTAAAAACGTCTAGATGCTTCCTTATTCCAACACACTTGAATCAAATTAGTTGTGTATAACCAGGCCTCAGGAGAACTTGATGAGATGCTGAGGAGATAATTCAGCCACTTGATTCAAGTGGGTTAGACGCTTCTAAGAGTTGTAGGACATTGGCTTTTGAGGAATGGAAATGGAGACCCTGGATCTAAAGCCAGTGCACATTTTCTGGGCCCTGTGCAACACAGAGACACACATAACAAACTACCATGGTTACACAAACTTATATATCAGAGTGATTTAGAGTGGGCATTTCACTTAGCATTCATATCTTTGAAATAGTACTCAGTAGTATTTAGTAGTTGGTACATGTCAAAATATGAAAGCACCCAAGGTTTTCAAGCAAAACATTGCCCAAAGCATCACACAGGGAGAGAGCTTTGAAGCTGGGGATATTAGAAAATCTGTTTGTCTAAGTATTAAAATTTGAATTTGTAAATTGCCTCTCTGCACCACATACGTCCTAACATATAATTAACTAGATATGACTGATGTCATGACATGGCCCCAAGCTGCCTCTTTGATGTGGGAAACCAAACTGGTTCCTTTATAGAACCAGTTAGAAACTGGCTCTACCTGTAACCTCATCTAAGCACTTGAATCACGGTGATGTAAAACCCCTCCAAGACCACATACTATTCAGTCCTTATCACAGAAATGCTCCATCTTTGCATGACAATTTACATGATATGAGGTTTGATTACTCTGATATCTTGGAAACAAAGAGTAACCAACCTTCTCACTGAAATAACTATCAAGTTTATCACTTGATGGACCTATAATTGTTTTTTGAGACTAAATTGCACTTCTCTTGTAAAGAACTCACAAGAGAGCATATTCAGAGGATCTTCAGTGGGCTTGTGTTGTTTCGAATCATTAACCTGCTGAAGAAGGCAAGGATAGCCATTTTTTCCAGTAATCCAACCAGATCACCTTGTAGGATTCTGGGATGAGGAGTGAGGCGGCCTTAGAAGAAGGATTATTTTGTGTCCAGTGAACCATTTCAGTATTTAAATAGCCATATCTTTTGGATCATTAACTCGCTAAAAGACCCAGAGATGATGAGATTTATATGTCCACGATGCAAAGCACAGGTCCCCTACACCCCTTGAAAGAGTAGTAAGCCCCTGGCATCACAGATCCTCATACTCAATCTTTGTTTCCTGGCAAAATCACCAATTTGTTTTTCCCCAAAACAGCTCAAAGTGAACTTTGGAGATTTGTTTTTGTACCTTCATTAACATACAACTCACTGTGCATGGCAGGAAGGCAAACTTGGATCCTCGTCCAGCCTTGTTTGCCACAGTTCCTGTTCTTTTAAACATTTTAGTTCTTGCCAAGAAAGTTGACATGGGAAAGTTTTGGCAAATAGTTATTTTCTTATAGCCATTTCCTGACTTATTTGAATAGTATCTTTACTTGTCTTTGCCATTTTGAAGAGTGGCCTGAGAAAATGGGCTTTCACATCCCATAATATTTATGTTTTATTTTTGGGGATATAAATAAGTGTGGCAATGGTGTTTTTATTAAGACAATAATTTATTGTTATGACATTGCAATAATTACACATTAGTACACTGTGCAGACTTCCTACCAGTCTGTTGCTACCTTCAATGATAACACACTGCAAGCATGTGGAGAGAGTGGGTTGTTGTTTTTCTGGGATTTTATGCTGTCTTTTCTCTGTAGACTGTTGTTTTGTATCTGCAGCAACAAACTTCAGCCCAACAAGTATGCTCTAACAGACAAAACACCTACTCACACACATACCCAGCTGCACAACTGTGAACAGTGCCAACGTTTTACACTGAGCGCTTTAACCTAAAACGAATCTTACAAGACTTGACCTGTTAAAACATACAATACAACCAGCTGGCATCCCATAAATTAAACCCCAGTCACATTAATTTAGGCTTGATCTGATTGTGTCTATCAGGTCATCACTTGAGGCTTTCTGATCATCCTCCAGGAGGTGCTACTTACCCAAATTATCAATTCACTGGACCCAACAACCTGTCAATTTGAACCTTTACCATCCCAAGTAGCAATAGATCTGTTTATTAAAGCCCCAATAATAATGTACTTAAACCTCAAATCCAAACTTTAAACCTCTTATCAGATTTTCTTTTAGGATTTTTCTGGTCTAATTGATCTTTAAAAACAAGTTTTCAGACTTTAATCCATATAAAATTTTCTGAAAAAACTGTATGTTTTTAAGAAAAATGCTGAAACAAAGTGCATCTTACTTAAATTAGAGAAGGACACGGTAATGGTTTTGTTATTACCACTGAATAAATGTAACTCAGGTCAAACATATCTATATAGCACTATACACACACAAGGTTATTCAGTGTTTAACAGTAAAATATAGCAAAATATGTAAGGAAAAAACGGCATAAAGACAAGCATTCCATTAAAAGAGTAGCAGTAAAATGTGGGCATCACATAAAAAATGGACAATAAAATGTAAATTATAATAAATAGCTGATACTTGATAGGTATGAACTGTGCTAACAATATTTGACCTTTTATAAGAAAGCTACAGTAAATAGTGAACTTTGTGTTTTATTAAAATAAATGCTGCCTCACCTTCCTTTATTCCATATGATCCAAGGGGTCTACATGCTTCATAACTGGCCAGCAGTTCTGAGATACATGTAGACCCAACACCATTAGTGCCTTATAGATCATCAACAGGAATTTGAAACGTGGTATTTACTATCAGTGAGCAGGTGGGCCATCAAGGGCATCTAACAGCATTGTGGTTGACGTGATATTGCTGTGTCTAATCATTTACATTCTTTTAATGTGTCTTTATTAATAAAAAAATGTATTAACTCATAAAAAAGAGTAAATTCTGCAATACCTTTTTCCTTGTTTGGGGTCTGAGGGAGACTAGGGTGCAATAGTCAAACAATATGCATGATTTAGTCTGTGGGATGAATTGTTTAAACTATGATTGCAAACAAGCTTTAGATGAGAAGTGAACCTGAATACATCTTGTTATGAGGTGTTGCTCACTATTTCACCACCTTGCAACTTGTTCTTCTAGTTTGTTATTCGTACCAATGCATACCATGCAACACGGTATACATAATAATTCAGTCAATGTTCATAAACTGTATAGATGAAGTAAGAAAATTTTTTTATTTCTTCAATGTTATAAAGGAACAAAGAAAGATAAACGTTAAAACATTAGGGAAAGTCCCTTCACTGCCTCTTCCTCAGCGTGTCTCTGTAGATCATTAATAGATGCAGCCAATGAACAGCTTTCCTGGCTCAGAGATGTAATCAGCGATGTCTACAGTTGCAGCACAGTTGGGTCTGAACATGAGCAGGACTCCTTGAATCAATCAAGCACTTATTGTAAGGTGCTTCTTCTAAAAAAATGCTTGTTGTAGTTTCTGTGTGTGTGCGTGTGTGTGTGTGTGTGTGTGTGTGTGTGTGTGTGTGTGTGTGTGTGTGTGTGTGTGTGTGCGTGCGTGCAATGGCTTTTTACAGTGTTCAACAATGAGGAAAGAGGAAAGGATCATCAGTGGGACCCTTTATGAGGTTCCTTGAGACGACATTGTTGTAAATAAGCGCCGTTTAACTAAATAATCTGAACTGAAACTATCTGTGTAGTTATGCTGCTATAGGCTTAGGCTGCTGGAGGACATAATGACCACTTTCACCCTCTTCACTACATTCTCACACTAGTCTCCAATTTTGCATTATTTGCTGTTATTTCAGCTTTTAACCTTGTTCTCTCTTTTCTCTTCCTAGAAGCTACACCTGGCCTGGCTCTGTGTCTACCTGTGACACCTTTCTGGAGAGGGGAATTATCCGAGCTTCTGCTGGCAACAACTTAATGCTCACCCTCTACCAATGATCCACATGACCCTGTCTTTTAGTGTTTAACCCTTTCTCTCTCCTAGACATGGCTACTGACTGAGCTTCTACTGTGACTAACTCTATGTGCTCTCTTTCAGACTCTAACCTTGAAAACTGGCTCAGAGTTTATCTGTTCGTTCTTTCTAGGTGAAACGATTAAAGGAGCTACATCCATTAACATTTACTTTTCCTTCCCATAGAAAGTACTCCTAGATCAGTGCTTCTTTGTTCTCTTTGTGTCTCTGCTCTGTTCTCTCAAACCCCCAGTCGGTCGTGGCAGATGGCCGCTCACACTGAGCCTGGTTCTGGTTCTGCTGGAGGTTTCTTCCTGTTAAAAGGGAGTTTTTCCTCTCCACTGTCGCTACATGCATGCTCAGTATGAGGGATTGCTGCAAAGTCAACGCCAGTGACTGTCCACTGTCTCTACATGCTCATCCAGGAGGAGGGAATGCTGCAAGTCACTGACTGGATGCAATCTGCTGGGTTTCCTTAGACAGAAAAACGTTTTATCGAATTTGAATAAATAACTGAATCTAATTGCACTGTTCAATGATTAGGATTAATAGGAATGTATGAACCTGACTTTGTGAAGAGCCTTGAGACGACATGTGTTGTGAATTGGTGCTATATAAATAAACTGAAACTGAATTGAATTATGATCCTTCGGTGTTTGTGTTTTGATCATTTTCTTGCTGTTTATTTTGGTTACTGAGGTCTTGACATATTCAGTTTTTATTATTGCCATCAGTGTTTTTCGACATAAGTTCATTCCTTTGTGTTTAGTTTGTTATTTTTATTATTATTTCCTGTGTTCATCATTCTCTTATGTTAGTTTCAGAGCTTTTTCCTTTTGGTTTGTAGATCCTTTTTAGTTGTAGTTCAGCTCCCTCTGTGTTAATTAGTCTCGCTCCTCAGTTTACCTGCTTTCATTCTGCCACAGTTGTTCCACATCCCCTCTGATTAGCTCATCTGGTTCCTTTGTCATTTTCCATCCTTGCTTCAATATTTAAGCTCCCAAGTTTTCATTGTTCCTTGCTGGTTTCGTCCGTTACACTGCCTGTCCTCCATGCCCTGTTTGCCCTCTTCAAGATCTGTAGGTTTTCTGTTTCATTGTTAAAAATCTTTTTCCATGTTCATCCCGAGGTCCTGTCTGTATTTTGGTCCAACTCACAAACTACAAAACATGACATGAGTCCAATCAGCTGTTTTTAGTTCAACACAGCTCTGATATTAACATCGAAGAGTTCCGATTCAAACTTTCCTGAAGAGTGTTTTTAAGAACTGGGACCAACAGCAAGGGAATTGGTGTATTTTGTTTTTTAAAGACACAACATACACTCATCTGATTTTTATTACAGCTCATTCTTCTGTCCTTCCATTTTACAACACATAATAATCTGTTTCCAACAGGATGAAAAGTTCTGTTTACCTTTATTAAAATATGATACAAGGAACAAAAGATGGAAGCGACATGTTTAAATGTTTCATAGCATACATAAGAATACAAATAATAAAAAAATGTTTATTGATTTAATACTCTGAGGTCTGCTGGAGTCCAGAGGCCGAAATCCTTATTTATAAGGTTAAAATATATCAGGGTCCAGAGAGTCTCTGAAACAACAAGCCCTAATGCTGAATTTAAAGTGTCACAAAGCATTTTTCTTAGTTATATCATCTGTAGTTACTATCGGCTTTAAAACCAAACGCATGAAAAAGTTAATCCATTCATGCTTCACAGCTGTGATTAAAGCGACATGTTTGTTCCAGAAACATCTGACTGAGGTCTGTGTTTGTTCAAATATAACTGTCCTAGGAAACTGAATAATTCAGCTGGTTCTTAACTTTTGAGAATGAAGGTGAACATAAACCCAAGCACCAAATGTTTCCCCTTCATTGTTCAAAGCAGTACATCAGTTTCTGAATGAATCTGTGGGGTATAGATTATATATTTGAAGGTCATTTTACGGGTTTGGTGAATTTGATTATATCTGGCGGTGGTTGGTTCTGGATCGTCTCTTGGACGACCGGGTCTTCGGCAAAGTTTTCGGCTGGGGGGCGACTGGCTGAGGCAGGAGGGCAGGGACCTGAACGATGTGGGCGGGGCTCTGGTTGGCGTGGGCGGAGCTTGGAGGTTTGGCTGAACGAGAGTTGAACTTTTTCTTTGCTCCTTCTTCCGAATCATTGCCTTCATCCTCTGTTAGAAAAAAAGAACGTAGATAAATCAAAAATGTCAAGGTAAAAATATAGTAAGAAGGACAGTTTAAATCTGTTTATGTTCAGTGTACACATCTCACCATCCTCTTCCTCTGCACTGCTTAGGGCAGCTGCAGCTGGCTCTGAAATCACACAGTTAATCAATCAATTAATCACTCAATCATAAAACTATGAATACAATCAGATTTAATGGTCTATTAATGTTCAATTTTTAAAACTAAATAACAACAAAGGAAGGCGGCTCATACCAGGAGCGGCAACTTGTTCTCCTGCTGGAGCTGAATAAAGGACACATAAACATTTTTTGAATGGATAAATAAACAAATCAATAGTTTTGTAATCCCAAGGTGATGTTTTAGGTGTAAGGACTGAACAAATTTATAGAACTCTGGTTAGATGTATAGATCGACTGAGTGTAACTATATCCATGTTGTAAAATGGAGGGAAATGGTCTTACTGTCTGCTGTCTCTGAACTGGTGATCCTGGGGTCTGAAACCCATCAACAAATCAGAAAGAAAAACAGTTAAACTGGTAAATATGTCAATTATGGTTCTGTGTATGGTTGCACCCCATTTAATAACAAAATACTGTAATTTCATCCCTTCCTGCTTTCATTTCTTGCCTCTCCACAAACCCTTTTGTACCAGTGTATTTATACTACTGCATATCAGTTTATATATCTTTTCAGTTAATTACTTTGATGAATTATGGAGAGAAAATATTATAGAAATGCTCAAATCTTACCGATAACTCAATTCAACTGTATACTACTTTCTGAAAAATGTTGCATTATACCCTTTTTTCATTTATTTCTGTTCTGATCCCCCTTTTGGCGGGTTAACTATTATGACTCCTGAAATGTGTAATTTATTGGAGTCACATAAACACCAATCTCAAGAGCAGACCATGAGTAGATTTTAAAGTTACTTAAGTCATTAGTGTTCAAAGCAAGGTTAAAAAAACATCCCCTTGGCAGGTACATATTAAACTTTTCTAGGTACAACCAACACTACAAAGGTATGAAATGCTGAAGGGGCGAAATGACAGCACCTCTGATTTATAGCATCAGTAATCTTTTCCATTAATGTTACACCAGGAGACAAAAATTGCTTTGTTTTAAATCATTTTCCATACCCGATGGTCCTCCTGCGTAATACTGGGATTCATCTGGAACATGTAATTTTAGGAAAAATGTTACATATACCTACTACATGTTAATGTAAATCTGAAAATGTTTACCAGTCCAAAAAATTTACTTTCAGATTGTGCAAAAAACTTCAGGAGGAAATATTTACTGTTGATTCACTGCACAGCCAAGGAGACCACAGTTCAAGAAAAAATAAATCCTTGTTAGTTTATACAACAAATCCAGAGATTTGGTTGAATGTGGCAGTGCCCAGAATGGTGAGGTCTGTTAGAGACTTCCTGATCATTAAGTCTTACCTTAATGCAACCTCTAGTGTTGGAAATTAACCATTTTTTATTTTCTCATTGAGCATATTTATGCTTCTTATACAAATTTCAGTGCGGCTGCTTTTTATGGGAGTGAAACAAATTAAATAAATCCCGTTTGAGCACAAGTTTGTGTTGTTGAACAACTCTCGATTAACAATTTCACCATTCAAATTTTGTATAACATTTTACAAAAAGATAAGGCGTCTTGTGATTTTGAATTATTATTGTTATTTTTACTTACTTAATTACTTTAAGAATTGAAACTTACTTTCTGTTGTTGATATTTTTTATTAGAAAAAGTAAATATCTTTGTGTTGTCCTTGAATTATTTCCATAATTTTAAGTAGATATGTTGTGACAGCACACCCAAAAAGCAGATGTGTTTTAAATTATGTTTTTAAACTTGCTGTTTAAGGTCCAATTCGATTTTTGTCTCCAGCCATCGTGGAAATATTTTTACTTTGGCTACAAAGCGTTCTTACCACATTAAAAGTTATTAAATAAAACTTGACAAACTGCTAGTACCCCCAACAACTTAATCAGTAAAAACAGAAACAAATAAGTTCTCACTATTCTCCAATTGTTCAACTGCCACACAGAGGCCTGACTAGACTCTGTCCTTCTTTATAACAGCTGTCCTACAATTCAAATGACCACAGGGTTTTTATTTTTAAATACAGATGTTTTTAAAAGATTTCCAAGGAAAACCTTTTTCTTTGCTGCCTGTAATTTCTGAACGGGATCTTTAAACTGCAGGAGGCCAAAAGAATATGTTAGTACTTCTGGTTCCATCTTGTGGTAGTGGTATGATAGAGCTGATTGGATCCAGGCATCTTGGTTTTTGTATAACTATTCAATAATAATCACAGTGATAAATTGTTTGCACCGTGTACCACTTTTTGATTTTATTACATTTGTCCAAAAGTGATGTCTATACCCAATGTTTTCCATGTAGTTATTACATTTTACAGCTATTTATGGTTTGATATTACCTCAGTAGTTTGTCTCCAGAACTCAGGAAACAAAGGATGATATTGTTGCCCTTCCTTTTAATCATCCCAGTGCATTTACTTTGAAATTTTAGAAAGAGCTATTATATTCATAAACTGATTAAATGAGCAAATGTGTCTCAAAATCTTACCAGTCTGGTCAGGAGAGACAATGTTCATGCTCTCTGAAACATCAAGAACAACAGTTCAGTGGCATCCTTAGTTGTTAAACTCAACAATGACGAAACTAGTGTTGCACTGTAGACTGCAGGTGGTGCTCAGTGGGAGTCCTCGCCTGAATCATCAGTTTACATGTAAATTAATTCATTTTAATCTTTTACCTTACAAAAAGTTTGTTTCTCTCCAAGAACAGTTTGTATCTTTTAAAGTTTTTTTTACTTTGCAGTGATTTGAAAGGAACCAGACTTTTAAATTGTCTTAATGCTTGCTGAAAATATGTTTAGAAATGAACCTGTCCTTCACTTTAATGTAAGATTTGTCAATATGCCGATGATAAACAACAGTGTATTTAAGTTGTCGTATACAGTGACTTACAGTATGGATACGTGTGGTTAAAAGAAATTCAAAAAAGTTTATCAAAAGAGATTTTAACCTTAGTCACATGTTTGAATTATAAACTTTAAGCTTACTTTTATTTTAGTATTTTAATTTATTTATTCTTTTGTTTAAGTAAGCATTCACTATCCAAAACTAAACCTTCGAGATTCTTCAGGCCAACAGTTTGTTACTGACCTGTTGGAGCTTCATCAGACAATGAATCTTTATCTAACAAACAAGTGAGAAATAGACATGTTCAAGTCAATTCATTACAGTTTTATTACACTTTATATGGTAGCAGTGAGAGAAATCTGGATGATTTTTACCTGTTGATATGGCTTGACTTCCCACATCTGAAATTATAAAACAGTATTTTTACGAATGTGATTTAAACAGAAGTGTTTAACTTGTATTTTTAATTACATCGAATGCAGTCTTACCACTGGTGTCGAAGTCTCCCTTCACAAGCAGGACAAACAGAGAGAACAGAAGAATAACTTTCCTGCAACACAAGCACAATATTTAGGCTGAGGAGCAGCTTTTCTACTGCTTTATAACCGTTTATGGGAAACATTATTTCAGTCTGAGGGATTGAAAAAAATATTGTTTTTCATAAAGATAATAAGATAGCAAGAAAAATATACCATTAAACAAATTAGATGTTTGACAGATCCACAAAAACTGTAAATCATACTGAGAATGCATCTATATTATCACAATACAGTGGGATAGCATAAGAAAGTTATCTGACTATCAAAAAACGTAAGCTTGTAAACCAGGATAAAAGAATAGCTCCAAAGAACTGGCCTTAACAAAAGTCAAGAAGTTTCTCTTAAAGACACTTTTACAGACCTCCCTGCTTATTTGGACCTGTTGCTATCACTGAAGTTTGCTGACTGTGTCTTTACAGAGCTGTACATTAGTGCTTCCAGTCCTGTGTGCATTTTACAGTGCTATGAGACAAAAGTACAAATAACAGAGCATCAACATACCTGGTGAGCATCATGCTTTGAGGTCAGATGGGTCCCTGATGGGTGCGACAGGTAGGCAGGCAGCTGAAAAGCTTAGGTTAGCAGACAGAAAAGTGTTACACTACTTCAGTATTGCACTGCAGGAATCTTCTGACTCTGAGCGCCTGCCAGCGGTTTATATATCGGCCTAAATGTCACCTGGAGAGAGGACGGACCAACATGCGTGCTTATTTGTGTGTATGTGTTAGTATATTATGCATGTGTGGTTTTGTGTGTGAGTGTGGGCTTTGGGTTTCTGTGTTAATGCTAACTGAAGGAGCTGAAGAAGACTTATACATGTAGGCTCCCCAATATCAGTGAGGACTGTGTCTAACTTAATTTCATGAACTAAAAAAATGGAGAATCTGGAATCGTTGTATGAATTTAACAATGTGATGATACTACAATGATTACAAAAATATTTCTTGAAGAAGTTTTTGTTTGTCTGGAAAATTTTATTATTAGTACTGTCATTTAACAAATCTTACAGTCAAAAACATAACACTGATTAATGGTGAAATAAACCTTCCATGACATAGACTTTTTCATATTTTGTAGAATGTGTTTTGTATATTTTGAGTTAATAATAAAAAAATGACATGATGGAGATTTTCTTGGTGTTGCACTAAATCAAAGCTCATTGTAAAACACTTCAACTGAGGGGCAAGTCACACAGCCACAGTGTCTGTGGAATTTCCTGGCGTCCTCACAGTTCAGGGAATCCCCCTCGAACAAACACACTCAGTGTGGACTCTGGCAGCTTGAGTTTCACCGACTCAGATCCTCTGATAGAACCTGAAGAACAATCAGAGCAGAACAACAATACCTCACGTGGAACCAGATCCACTATGGGCCCAAAGCTCTATAGACTGAGGATAGCGCAGATTGGATCCGCAGTTTGACCAGAGAAAGCGATCATTGTTGTTGAAACCCGTGAATTACTTAATCAACCACCAAACGTACAGCTTGGCGCATGCAGATGTTTATCCATTTTCTTTAAGTTTCTGTTGATTTTCAATCACAAAAACATTCAGTCAGGTTATTCACATTTAACTGAATTGATGTAATAGTTGCTGTATACCAACTCTAATCGAGTAGTTTAATAAACTGGGCATCCACCAAAGAAACACTGATGGCACAAGTTTACTAGTTACCCCTAATAATCTACCTTCAGTTCAGGTCAAGTTGAAATCTTCCTGGCACGTACCATTTACCTCAGGAGTGAATGACGTCACATCTGTTCCCAGGTCAAGTCGGAAAACCAGTGGGATTTTCAAATGTTTGTGCTTAGTCACAAGGCTAACTAAGATTAGCAACACAAGCTGATAACATTACACTTCTCTGCAGTGTATGTAATCAAACACTTGGAGTTGGAACCGTGGCTCTGGTGATTTGTGCTGTTGACTCACAGCTCAAAGGTCAACAGCTTAAAATCTCAGCTGGCACCAGATGTGCAATAATGTAGGTTCCCTGGAGTGGCAACAGTCAAGGTGTTGCTGCAAACATGAGACAACATGCTAGTATATGGAAAGAGCATTCATGCCATTTTAATCATCTAGCTGTAGTCTTTCACTACCACTCAAGGCATTCCTGCTGAAACTTGGTAATACTTTCTAAATTTTGTATTCACAAGGGAATGCCTGTCCAAATTCTCTTGTTTCTTGATAGGAGGCTAAAAAACAAATTACAGTTAAGCTACTTATATAGTTGTTAAATTGTTGTTAGTTTGTGTTGAAAGAAAGAGATAATAATTACAGGTAGATTTATGGTTAGGCGATGACATCAAGTATTTGTCCCATGTGTTAACTGGAAGGGGCCTCTGATTGGTGGGTCATAAAAATTGCAGCTGAAGCCAGATACTTCTCACTACCCTTGCTAATGCTATCTTGTATATAAACAGAAAATGTTTTTTTTTCCTTAGAATTACAAAACCATAACAGAACATTAATGTGCTTCATTTTTTAAGTGCAAAGTTTCTGTGTTGCTAGCTCCCCACTTCCTGCTCTAATGACTGTGTGACTTTTGTATGTTGTCCCTGTGCATGTGCGGGCTTTCGCCTGGTATTCAGAAATGGTTACCAACTGTCCTGTTTTAGCTGAGACTTCCTGTAGAACATGACTGGCTTGTCCCATTTTCTACCCAGACTGTCCCATTTATTGACTGCTGGCTTTACTGGTATTTTCTGACCACTAAATTGCACTACAACACAAGAACAGCTGTTGTAGTCAGAGTATGCACTCAAGCAAGCCTGAATTTATTATCCAGCATGACCGCATGCATATAGTATGAGTGAATGTGGCCATTGTAAACGATTTATTAGCACTTCTGGCAATTTGTATCTCTTTAATCCAGTGGGACACTCCTTTTGTCCTTTAACTACTAAAATTAAAAAGAATGTAATGTTAAAGACTTATATTGCTAATAGCAGTTAGCCATCACTCATTGTATATCATCTTGCAATAACAGACTTCCAACTAGACTGTGACGCCATTCCCATCTCCAAGCTGCAACTTCCAAGAGAAATTGAACCAAACATTATTTGTCTAATGTTAACCTACCATTAATCTACTACCTGCCTTTATAAAGACACTTCTATTTCTTCAAAATTAAAGCACT
The DNA here is from genome assembly GCF_021462225.1 of Girardinichthys multiradiatus. Classification (NCBI taxonomy): domain Eukaryota; kingdom Metazoa; phylum Chordata; class Actinopteri; order Cyprinodontiformes; family Goodeidae; genus Girardinichthys; species Girardinichthys multiradiatus. Next base: position 40,515,918 of record NC_061806.1, on the reverse strand, counting down.
TTCTGTTAGATTTAGTCACTAATTTGATGATAACTGGTGTCAGCCTATTACTACTAGCTTGATATTACAATCAGGATCACTAAAAGGGTTTATTGATTTTCTCAATAATTCAGAGCAGCTAGTAACAGTTTTTTGGCATGTTCAATTAAATGCTGAGAATACGAGAATGCTTTCAACAGTTAATGTGTTAAGTAAGGCCTTATATAATCATTTAAATCAATAACTTACAACAATTCTGTGTTTTAGGAAGACTAGATCGCATGCATCTGAAATCAGAATGCAAATTTCAGTCTTTAGAGACTTGACTTGGACTTGCCCCTCAAAGACTTTGCACTTGAGATGAACTTGGGAAAAAAATGGCCTGTGAACATTTCAGTCATTACTAGTGCACTTCAACCATGTTGGATTTGAATATCAAAGTGGATGAGAAATCTTTAGCTCTTCAGGTCAGGATTACAACTTCAGGTGATTTTCCAGAGCTTTTCCAACTTTAGGTTCAAACTTTTCTTTAGGTAATTTTAACCAACATAATCCCATTTATCACAATCACTTCACAAACTGGACAACGTATGGGTAAAGCAGAGGTTAGTTCACTCAGTTTTTAATATGGTTCCTGAACTTTAATAATCCTCAGTATCTCCGTTATCAGAAACCTGTCGCCAATCTCTGAGGAATTTCTCTGTTTTCGTTTTTTTATTATTCAGTGTTTTGTGTCTGAGTAGTGACTTTTAAAGCAGGCTTATGACTAAAGAGAAAAATATGAGATGCTTTATTAACTTCATGTCTAACTTATGTTCTTTGAGCTTTGAGGAACACATGTAGCATAGGCGTATATGTGTGTGTGTGTGTACGGGTCTGCTGCCGTAATGGAAACACAGGTAAAATGGATTCTGTCCCTGGAGATTCCCACCTCCCCTCCCACGGACACACACAGTGATAATGGCAGCTAAGGGGGTTTACAAGGGATGGTGGGTAGGTAAAGGGTTTTTTCTCTGCAAGGGTTGTGTGGTATTTGTGTATCAAAGCCTCTTCTGTCTGAAAACGTCTTTCTGTGTAAAAGGAGAGTTGACTGAACAGGCAAAGAAGCTTTTTAAAGCAGCACAGCTTCATTCAGCCAATGCAGCAGCTTTGAAACACTGTAAGGTCAGATTTACATGTTTATAGAGCTTCCATCCATTAATCAGTCCATCAATCCTTTCATCCATCCATTTCTCGATCCTCTGTCTGTCTGGGGATGTCCCACAAGAGAACGGATGCTCGTTAAACAGAGGATGACGGTAGGAAACATTTCTCTGTCGAAACTGGGTTTTCAGTGAAAATACCTACTATGATACCTACCTTCAAAGCAGAGGGTAGGAAAGCAGGAACATATTTATCGAATACTGGATTTACCCCAAATAGACACAGAAAAAAGGTTAGCACAACCAAATTTGACCAATTCTTCCTTCGCTCATGCTCGAGCTTTACGAATTTCCTGGCTGCGGTTTCTGCATTATCCCAGTAAGAAGGCTTTTCGGTAGTGGTATGCTAGGGTACATCCCAAGACCTTTTTTTGTTTTTCCGTTGTTGTTTGAAACTACTTAACTTAAACAAACTACACTTCTCGTATCTGCTTAGGTGAAAAGCCAAGCATGCCAACCTGGTACATTTTAATGACGTCATATCTGTGTAGATGCTGATTGTTTGGGAAGAATCTTCACCTGTGGGCGTGAACAACATCATCTCTGGAGCTGCGCACGCCAACATTCCTCCATGTTTTATAAAGATGTTCAAAAGTCCAACATAAAAGTAGCAACAAATTTTACTGTTAACTTATTTGTGTATCAGCATGTTTCACCAGCAATTCAGATGTGATCATTTTTAGTTTCCCAGCTAGAGTTAGAAAAAGACTTTATTATTGATCTTTATTGTAGACCTTCTGTTGTAACTGAATATGCAATAGACCCCTTTAAATGCCCGACAACACTTACAGACATGTACATCTCAAAAAATCTAATTTATTCTAGTAGTTCAGTATAAAAAGTATGCTTTCCATTTGCCTGCCGATCTGCTGTTGAGAGACTTGAAATTCCTCACTCAGGGACAGGGACAGGGACACATAAAGGATCATTCTATTCTATTCTACTCTATTCTATTCTATTTTATTCTATAAATGATCTCACTAGACAAAATTGGATCCTGGCTGCCATTCATCTTAAGATTGTCTAATTTTCCTCATAGTCTGATGTTTCCAGCAGTAATTATTAACCTCAGAAGTTGTAGCCATACAGGAGCACCAGAAAGTATTGTTATTTCTTTAATTCCCTTTGGGAGTATACAGGTCCTTCTCAAAAAATTAGCATATTGTGATAAAGTTCATTATTTTCCATAATGTCATGATGAAAATTTAACATTCATATATTTTAGATTCATTGCACACTAACTGAAATATTTCAGGTCTTTTATTGTCTTAATACGGATGATTTTGGCATACAGCTCATGAAAACCCAAAATTCCTATCTCACAAAATTAGCATATCATTAAAAGGGTCTCTAAACGAGCTATGAACCTAATCATCTGAATCAACGAGTTAACTCTAAACACCTGCAAAAGATTCCTGAGGCCTTTAAAACTCCCAGCCTGGTTCATCACTCAAAACCCCAATCATGGGTAAGACTGCCGACCTGACTGCTGTCCAGAAGGCCACTATTGACACCCTCAAGCAAGAGGTTAAGACACAGAAAGAAATTTCTGAACGAATAGGCTGTTCCCAGAGTGCTGTATCAAGGCACCTCAGTGGGAAGTCTGTGGGAAGGAAAAAGTGTGGCAGAAAACGCTGCACAACGAGAAGAGGTGACCGGACCCTGAGGAAGATTGTGGAGAAGGGCCGATTCCAGACCTTGGGGGACCTGCGGAAGCAGTGGACTGAGTCTGGAGTAGAAACATCCAGAGCCACCGTGCACAGGCGTGTGCAGGAAATGGGCTACAGGTGCCGCATTCCCCAGGTCAAGCCACTTTTAAACCAGAAACAGCGGCAGAAGCGCCTCACCTGGGCTACAGAGAAGCAGCACTGGACTGTTGCTCAGTGGTCCAAAGTACTTTTTTCGGATGAAAGCAAATTCTGCATGTCATTCAGAAATCAAGGTGCCAGAGTCTGGAGGAAGACTGGGGAGAAGGAAATGCCAAAATGCCAGAAGTCCAGTGTCAAGTACCCACAGTCAGTGATGGTCTGGGGTGCCGTGTCAGCTGCTGGTGTTGGTCCACTGTGTTTTATCAAGGGCAGGGTCAATGCAGCTAGCTATCAGGAGATTTTGGAGCACTTCATGCTTCCATCTGCTGAAAAGCTTTATGGAGATGAAGATTTCATTTTTCAGCACGACCTGGCACCTGCTCACAGTGCCAAAACCACTGGTAAATGGTTTACTGACCATGGTATCACTGTGCTCAATTGGCCTGCCAACTCTCCTGACCTGAACCCCATAGAGAATCTGTGGGATATTGTGAAGAGAACGTTGAGAGACTCAAGACCCAACACTCTGGATGAGCTAAAGGCCGCTATCGAAGCATCCTGGGCCTCCATAAGACCTCAGCAGTGCCACAGGCTGATTGCCTCCATGCCACGCCGCATTGAAGCAGTCATTTCTGCAAAAGGATTCCCGACCAAGTATTGAGTGCATAACTGTACATGATTATTTGAAGGTTGACGTTTTTTGTATTAAAAACACTTTTCTTTTATTTGTTGGATGAAATATGCTAATTTTGTGAGATAGGAATTTTGGGTTTTCATGAGCTGTATGCCAAAATCATCCGTATTAAGACAATAAAAGACCTGAAATATTTCAGTTAGTGTGCAATGAATCTAAAATATATGAATGTTAAATTTTCATCATGACATTATGGAAAATAATGAACTTTATCACAATATGCTAATTTTTTGAGAAGGACCTGTAAAGGTATTTTTGAATTCAGTCAGTCAGTCATTTTCTACTGCTTATTCCATAGTGGGTCACAGGGAAGCTGGTGCCTATCTCCAGCAGTCTATGGGCAAGAGGCAGGGTCACCCTGGACAGGTTGCCAGTCCATCACAGGGCAACACACAAACAACCATGCACATACACCTAAGGGCAATTTAGAGAGACCAATTAACCTAACTGGCATGTCTTTGGACTGTGGGAGGAAGCCAGAGTACCTGGTGAGAACCCACGCATGCATGGGGAGAACATGCAAACTCCATGCAGAAAGACCCCCGGCCGGGAATCGAACCCAGGACCTTCTTGCTGTAAGGCAACAGTGCTACCAACTGCACCACCATGCAATTTACACACTTTCTATTTTACCACATGTTGCCCAAAATCAATTTGAGTATATAGTTTTCATAATAAAAAAAACAAAAACATGCTTTAAAGTGATATAAGTAACGTGTTTTCAGACATTTTTGTAAATTTACTTAACAAAAACATTTTTTTTTTAAATGTGGACATAATTATTTATACCCTATGACATGCAAAGCTTGCATCAGGGGTGTCTGATTTCAACTAATCTTCGTTGACATGTTATTGCCACTTGATCCAAATGTGTTAAATTCAGTTGACAGGACATTATTTTTAATGAAACACATTGTTCTATATCAGATCTCATCATTGGCACTACTTATCAGAGAAGAAATCAAGCAATGAAGCCAAAATGACACGCAAAAAGGTTTAGCCATGTTATTTAACAAACAACCCGGGGGGGGCTTGCAGACAGAGTTGTTGGAGCATGCACAGGGGGAGTGGGGGTGTGTGAATGAGTTGGCGGAGTTAAATACAGCTGTTTCATGGTTTTACTGTAGCTTTTAGTATTTTCATGTTTTTGTTTGTTTTTATTGTTATTTTGAAGCGCTTTGACATACTTATATAAATGCAGTTCATTATTATTACCTCCAACTTCATTGCTTCGAACTTCATCTTTCTTTACAGCCGCTGTGCTCTCCAGCACTCTCTATGGTGACAGCCAGAAGCTCTTGCAATTTCCTCATTTAAATAGAGCGGTTTGCACCTCTTTTGCATTACACACAATCTTTCTAGATCATGCACAACATGCCCACTTATTGCACGTGCAATGATTTTTTTTGCATAAGCAATTTGGCACTCCTTATATTTGGAATCTTTGAACATCATGCTCTGGGAACCTTATAATAACTGAGGCAGAGCTCCATTGTTACCTTGTGGCTGTTGTTCACTTTCAAGAGATGCTGCCTTGTTCCAATTGAACATCTCTGGCAAGACCTAAAAAATAACTAACTACTGATGCTATCCATCCAGCTTTACTGAGGTTGAGAAGATCTGTCAAAAAAGAATCAACGTGAGGTGCCAAGATGACCTTGTCTGGTCATATGCATGCATACACAGGTTTACAGACTCTGGTTTCCATTGTGTTTTTTCTGAGTGTTTCTGTCTTCTGAATTTTGGGTTGTTTTGGATCTTCATCCTGCTTGTGCATTACTTGGATTTTAAATAAACACTGTTTCTGTGGATGCTGCCCTCTTGATTCTGTCAGCACTTTGGTCTGCATCGCTTCCCTTTTTTTGTTTTTTTGGCCATTGTTATTATGACACTGCCTCAGTTTTATCAAATATTTCTACATTAAATCAAAAAGCTAACAGGAGGTTATGACAAACTTTATTCAGGATGGCCTACTGTCTACAGGGATGCTTTCAGAAAAGAAATCATATCGTATTTCATGGTTTCTAAAAAATGAATAACAACAATGAAGCTGTTTCCAACTGCAAAATAAACAAAATACGCTTTAGCCGTGACTATTAATGAGCTGAAACCACTGTGCACTTTCAATAAGGTTATACTTTTAAGTTCATATAGTTGAAGTTCAAATTATCCTGAAGGTTTCTTAAGTTTACACAATGACCAATATAATTAACAATAGTGCCTCAGAACAAAACTGTAAAGACATGATGAACCTTCTCAGTTATTTGTTCCTTTAAATGTATCCTCTTTGGGTTGTACCAAACTGACAGTGGGCACAGCGGTCAATCTCCTCAAACTGGAAGTTGAAGTATCCCACAACAATAACTGAATGTCCAGTTTGGGACATGTCCCCCTGGAGTTTTTTCATTAAAGTCAGGAATTTACTTATTAGCTGTCTGGATTCCGGCAAACTGATCTTTAAAAGTTATCTGGACGAGGTTCAGCCATCAGTCGTCGGCAAGTTTGTGCTTGTGCCAGTACAGTAATGAGTCTCATCTCTCAGATCGCCATCAGCGGGATGAATTACAGACATACCAGACAGGATCAGTGTATGAAACTGATCCAGGATCAGCTGATATCAAACTAAAGCTCACTCTGTCTGTCTGCATCAACTCATCCAGTCTGAAGCCACTTTGGTGCCCAGAAACCATAACCATCGATACCACTAAGACTCCTTTCATGCTGGCCTGAACAACATCTGGGCAGCACTGATTAATAATTATGGGTAAAAGAAATCAGAATTTACTATTTTGATTATCCATTGTGGGAAATATGGGTTTCTGGCCATCTCTTCCTACTGTAAAAGGAAAATGCTGCAATCAACAATAATTGTGATGAAGGAAAAAACCCCTCTTAGTTTTGTCCCCACCTTGACTGTTTTAAGAAATGGCAGTACAAAGCACTTTTGGACCTTTGTTTAAAGAGACTAAACTAAAAGGTCATTCCTGGGAAGGTAGAAGCTCTGTTTCTCTGAAGTAACTTGGAAGTGTCAATATAATGAAACCACAAGAAAAAAACAAATCATTAAAAATAACAAAAAACTTACGATTGACGGAACCAGTTAGGTTCTGGTTGAATATATAAAAAGGAGTTTCTTTGGTTTCTTGCTTTTTGGTGTTACTAAAATTGCCTATAATTAGGGCAACAAACTCTTTTCACAGTCAGTGCCCTGTACTAATTTCTGGTAATAAGTTTATTGTTTAAGCTTTATACTTATAGTCATAATGAATCAAATGAATTCAAAATTAAAATGTTAGTTGGGAACTCAAAACCATTCTGTCTCCAGTGTCTTCTGGCAACAGTCTCATGATTCTTCTCTTATTGTCTGACTGTGTGAAGTAGTGTAGAATAAGTGGTAAGGAAGGTTGTAGGCAGACATCTGCAGAACATTTTGTTTTGGTCCATTTTATCAATGCAAGTTTCAATCCTCCCTGACTGTCAAAATTGTACTGATTTTATAGAAAACTGAAACACGCCTGAAGCTCATCGTTTTGATTCAAGCAGCATTCCTGACCATAGAGACTGAGCCTTGCTCAACTATGTGAAAAGAATTGTTGTAAGTCAGTCACCTTTTTCCAAAAATGTCGTAGTCAAAATTAATACTGATGGAAATGCTTTTTTAAAGCCAAAAGAATAACTGTTGGAAATTTAAAACATTTAAACACGTTATCATTTTATCCCTAATCAGAAATTGCAGAAATATTAGCACCGTTCAGCTTGATAAGTAAAAATTATGTTAAAAAAAAAAGGGCTTTTATGCAACCTAGCATTATTTTTCACATGATAGAAATATAAGAGATGAGTCTGACAAACATCTGTGTCACATGTGCAAACTTTTGGGGCTGTGTCTTTGTGCACACATTTGTTTTCATACTATGTTTGGGTCAATTGGGGGGTTCATCTGTCAACTTTGAAAAGAAAAAGTAACTTAAAAGGAATAAGATGATTTGCTTAATAAGAATTGAACACATCATCTGTGTCCTTATAGAGATAAGCCATCCAAATATGGACAACAGCATGTCCTCATGCTGCATTTCTCCAAAGCAAGCGTCCTTGTTTTTCTTCTTCTGTTTGTGGTCGAAGTTGGGCTTTTTTTTACTGGGAGTTTTGTTGTTTTGTTGATTGCAGTCTGTGCTGTCTCAAAATCTGGGCTCCATGCTGTTGTTGGCTAAGGGAACTGGGGGTCAGGAAGCAGAAACAGATGAAAGAAGTTGTCACACAAAAAGACACACAGCAAGGGTCCTTCACTTAGGATTCGAAGACCAGACAAAGTTATCTCTGTATCTGGGGTGTTGCTCTACCACCACACCACACAGCGCTCCTTCAATTATGTGTTTTTTTAATGACTATTGATGAAAATGTGCATTGACTTTAATTAAGGCTCCTTATGCTTTCCTTAACATTAAAAAATTTAATTACGCTATCTGGCCATCTCAGACTGACACCTTCACTCTTAATACAAATAATAGTCTCTATATTCTGTACTCTATATTAATATTTCGTTTTTACATTCATTATTTACAATGTAGGTCATTTAAAGAATTGGTGAAAAACCCATCCCAACTAGCCCCTCCATCCATTTTCTATTCATGCATGATCCTCTTCAGGAGGGCTGTGGCCTGGACCCGCCAGTCAACGATCCTGAAGCCGGGTAAGCCCTAAACTAGCTGCCAGTCAACCACAGAGCCAACGCAGAGACACAAATACACTTTACATCTTTGAGAAGTTTAGAAAAAACAGTTATCCTGATGTCCAAGAATTTGGAGTTGGTGAGGAAACTGGAAAAATGTGCACAGAAAAGAACATGCAAACACCACACACAATGGGACCAGCTGAGATTTGTTCTATCCGTTGCAACAAAAAATAAGGTCCAATGAAAATGTATTTACCCATTCCCAGATTTATTCTGCTCCTGTTTTTTTCACACTTGAGTTTTAAAGATCATTAAACAGGTTTAGGCATCAGACTACAATAACCTAAATAAATACAGGATGCAATTCTAAAACGGTGATTACTATCCAACCAACCTTGGCTCATTATAAAAATGTTATGTCCTTGTAAACTTAACTGTTTCTGGCAACAACTGTCATCTAGTGTCTGCTATTAGTGGCAATGAATCTTTTACATCACATCTGAGGAAATGTGGTCCATGCTAATTTGCGTTCAGCTACATTTGTGAGCATGACCCATCTGTTTAAGTCCAGACTTTGACTAGGCCACTGCAAAATTTTCACCTTGTGTTTTTTTGAGTCATTCAGATATGGACTTGCTGATCTGATCTGATCCTTTTAGTGTTACATACCCAAGTGCCCTTGACCTTAAGGACACAAACCAATAGGATAACATCCCCCTTCAAACTTTTTATGTATAGAGAAGACTTCATTGGCCAATCATTTAAAGCAAATCCTCCAGCTCCCGAAGCAGCACAGGAGCCCCAGACCATCAGACTACCACCAGCAAGGAAAGTGGGCCAAAAATCAGGTTGTTTCTGTCTGATATTTAAAATTTAAGTTTGACAAAAAAGCAAAAACGAGATATCTGTATGGAGGTAAACAGTGTTTCACAGCACTGTATAAATATCTGGCTAAGGAATGCTGTCACCATGCATGTAATCTGTAAACAGCTTAAATCAAACAGTTAATGAAGGAGTCAAAAGTGAAAAGTTTTTTTGTCAACTTTTGGAAACAATATAAAGAAAACATCAAAATCAATCAACAATTAATCAATCACCAGGCTGTAACTGTTATGTTATAAATCCATGAAATTGTGCCTTAGACTACATCTTATTTAATAAGATTATTGTTACCAGTTGTTGTGCAATTACATAACAAAATGATGACCAGGGTGAACAGAAATTAGACATTGCAACAGTTTTCAGTATTATATACCTTTAGCAGGGATGATTTAAATTCAGGTTTAAAGCTCTTATTAGTGTTCCTCTTTTGAATTAATGTTGATCTGAAAGGGCAAACGGTAAAATGATAAACAAATTAATCCAGATTTTGGTGAATTTTCTCCTTTTGGAAAACCAGGATGAGGGATTTACAGCTCCCTCTGCTGGATTTTTGCATTTACTTCTCAGCGCATGGTAATGAAATGGGGAAAAGGGCAACATAAGTACAGCTCCGGAGAAAACTGAGACCACTGTGAAATGTATCTGAAATTAACATGTCTGAAGTCACACAAGCACACATGACTATAATTAAAAGGTTAGTGGGGAATTTCTGAAGTGTGGCTCTTTAAAAGTGATTTGCCTCATTCACAAAACATTTCCATCATAAACTAGCAAAGACCACCATTACCAGGGGATCCACAGCTGTGGATATATTTCAAAGGACCCAAAAAACACACCACTTCTTTGTGGGGCATCATTAAAGAAATCCAAAGAAATGAGCCAAGATCCGATAGAAAGAATGGTGGACCTCCACAAGTCTGGTTCATCCTTGAATGTAACAGATGTCTGAGGGATGCCACATTCGTCTGTTCTAACTACCTATATAAACACAATGGGAAAGTCCAGACATCATACTAATTAAGAGGAGACAGATTTTGTGTCCCAGAAATAAGTGACGTTTGATCTATAATGTCTGCATCAAGCCCACAATCAAGGCTAATGACCTTGAAAAGATGCAGTCATTATCCACAATAAAATTAGTTCTGGTCCAAAAATGACTAAAAGGCCTCTAAGAAAGGAAGAAGCCATTATTCCTAAAGCAACATAAAAAGCCAGATTACAGTTTGGGAAAAGGATTCATGAACAAATACCTTGTTTCTGGATATATCATTAGATCTGGTCAAACCTTTTTGCTTTTTGGCCAAGTGGCCATTTTAATATTTAGAGGAACAAGGGGGAAGCTTTTATCCTGAGAATACCATCCCAACAATGAAAAACGGGCACAGTAGCACCATGTTTTGTAGAGGGACTGGTGCTCTTCACAAAGTAACCTCAATTATTGAAGCAACAAATAAAAGCATTAGCCATGAAGTTAAAGTTTGGGTCCAATGACTCTAAGCACACTATCCAATTAGTTGCCAAGCAATTTCAAGACATAAATATATATATATATATATATATATATATATATATATATATATATACGCACACATATACAGTACAGACCAAATGTTTGGACACACCTTCTCATTCAAAGAGTTTTCTATATTTTTATTGTAGCTTCACACTGAAGGCATCAAAACTATGAATTAACACATGTGGAATTATATACTGAACAAAAAAGTGTGAAACAACTGAAAATATGTCTTATATTCTAGGTTCTTCAAAGTAGCCACCTTTTGCTTTGATTACTGCTACACACACTCTTGGCATTCTGTTGATGAGCTTCAAGAGGTAGTCACCTGAAATGGTTTTCCAACAGTCTTGAAGGAGTTTCCAGAGATGCTTAGCACTTGTTGGACCTTTTGCCTTCACTCTCCAGCTCACCCCAAACCATCTCGATTGGGTTCAGGTCCGGTGACTGTGGAGGCCAGGTCATCTGGTGCAACACCCCATCACTCTCCTTCTTGGTCAAATAGCCCTTACACAGCCTGGAGGTGTGTTTGGGGTCATTGTCCTGTTGAAAAATACATGATGGTCCAACTAAACGTAAACCAGATGGAATAGCATGCTGCTGCAAGATGCTGTGGTAGCCATGCTGGTTCAGTATGCCTTCAAGTTTGAATAAATCCCCAACAGTGTCACCAGCAAAGCAACCCCACACCATCACACCTCCTCCTCCATGCTTCACGGTGGGAACCAGGCATGTAGAGTCCATCCGTTCACCTCTTCTGCGCCGCACAAAGACACGGTGGTTGGAACCAAAGATCTCAAACTTGGACTCATCAGACCAAAGCACAGATTTCCACTGGTCTAATGTCCATTCCTTGTGTTCTTTAGCCCAAACAAGTCTCTTCTGCTTGTTGCCTGTCCTCAGCTGTGGTTTCCTAGCAGCTATTTTACCATGAAGGCCTGATTCACACAGTCTCCTCTTAACAGTTGTTCTAGAGATGTGTCTGCTGCTAGAACTCTGTGTGGCATTGACCTGTTCTCTAATCTGAGCTGCTGTTAACCTGCGATTTCTGAGGCTGGTGACTCAGATTAACTTATCGTCCGCAGCAGAGGTGACTCTTGGTCTTCCTTTCCTGGGGCGGTCCTCATGTGAGCCAGTTTCTTTGTAGCGCTTGATGGTTTTTGTGACTGCACTTGGGGACACTTTCAAAGTTTTCCCAATTGTTTGGACTGACTGACCTTCATTTCTTAAAGTAATGATGGCCACTTGTTTTTCTTTACTTAGCTGCTTTTTTCTTGCCATAATACAAATTCTAACAGTCTATTCAGTAGGACTATCAGCTGTGTACTGTATCCACCTCATGCACAACACAACTGATGGTACCAACCCCATTTATAAGGCTTGAAATCCCCCTTATTAAACCTGACAGGGCACACCTGTGAAGTGAAAACCATTTCAGGTGACGACCTCTTGAAGCTCATCAACAGAATGCCAAGAGTGTGCGGAGCCAAGAGCTCATTGTCCAACCCCTGTATACATACAGGTCCTTCTCAAAATATTAGCATATTGTGATAAAGTTCATTATTTTCCATAATGTCATGATGAAAATTTAACATTCATATATTTTAGATTCATTGCACACTAACTGAAATATTTCAGGTCTTTTATTGTCTTAATACGGATGATTGTGGCATACAGTTCATGAAAACCCAAAATTCCTATCTTACAAAATTAGCATATTTCATCCGACCAATAAAAGAAAAGTGTTTTTAATACAAAAAACGTCAACCTTCAAATAATCATGTACAGTTATGCACTCAATACTTGGTCGGGAATCCTTTGGCAGAAATGACTGCTTCAATGCGGCGTGGCATGGAGGCAATCAGCCTGTGGCACTGCTGAGGTCTTATGGAGGCCCAGGATGCTTCGATAGCAGCCTTTAGCTCATCCAGAGTGTTGGGTCTTGAGTCTCTCAACGTTCTCTTCACAATATCCCACAGATTCTCTATGGGGTTCAGGTCAGGAGAGTTGGCAGGCCAATTGAGCACAGTGATACCATGGTCAGTAAACCATTTACCAGTGGTTTTGGCACTGTGAGCAGGTGCCAGGTCGTGCTGAAAAATGAAATCTTCATCTCCATAAAGCTTTTCAGCAGATGGAAGCATGAAGTGCTCCAAAATCTCCTGATAGCTAGCTGCATTGACCCTGCCCTTGATAAAACACAGTGGACCAACACCAGCAGCTGACACGGCACCCCAGACCATCACTGACTGTGGGTACTTGACACTGGACTTCTGGCATTTTGGCATTTCCTTCTCCCCAGTCTTCCTCCAGACTCTGGCACCTTGATTTCCGAATGACATGCAGAATTTGCTTTCATCCGAAAAAAGTACTTTGGACCACTGAGCAACAGTCCAGTGCTGCTTCTCTGTAGCTCAGGTCAGGTGCTTCTGCCGCTGTTTCTGGTTCAAAAGTGGCTTGACCTGGGGAATGCGGCACCTGTAGCCCATTTCTTGCACACGCCTGTGCACGGTGGCTCTGGATGTTTCTACTCCAGACTCAGTCCACTGCTTCCACAGGTCCCCCAAGGTCTGGAATCGGCCCTTCTCCACAATCTTCCTCAGGGTCCGGTCACCTCTTCTCGTTGTGCAGCGTTTTCTGCCACACTTTTTCCTTCCCACAGACTTCCCACTGAGGTGCCTTGATACAGCACTCTGGGAACAGCCTATTCGTTCAGAAATGTCTTTCTGTGTCTTACCCTCTTGCTTGAGGGTGTCAATAGTGGCCTACTGGACAGCAGTCAGGTCGGCAGTCTTACCCATGATTGGGGTTTTGAGTGATGAACCAGGCTGGGAGTTTTAAAGGCCTCAGGAATCTTTTGCAGGTGTTTAGAGTTAACTCGTTGATTCAGATGATTAGGTTCATAGCTTGTTTAGAGACCCTTTTAATGATATGCTAATGAGATAGGAATTTTGCGTTTTCATGAGCTGTATGCCAAAATCATCCGTATTAAGACAATAAAAGACCTGAAATATTTCAGTTAGTGTGCAATGAATCTAAAATATATGAATGTTAAATTTTCATCATGACATTATGGAAAATAATGAACTTTATGACAATATGGTAATATTTTGAGAAGGACCTGTATACACATATACACACATATAAAGATATATATGCTCTCCATAATGTTCATTTTATCAAGAATCCTTCTTTGCACAATGATCTCCAGAGGTTCCAGTGGAGTCCCCATACCTAAACCAGCCTTCTTTATTAGTTTGTTGAGCTTTTTAAGTCCCTGGCTCTGATGCTGCTTCCCCAGCAGATGATGGCAGAAGAGATCACTCTCCACAACAGACTTATAGAAGATATGCAGCATCTTGCTGCAAACAATGAAGGTCCTAAGCCTCCTAAAGATGTATTGTCTGCTCTGTCCCTTTTAGTAGATGGCTTCACAGTTGCATCTCCATTCCAGTCTGTTATCCAGAAAACCAGATATTTATACTCCTCCACCACCTCCACTTCTCCCATGATGGAAATAGCATCTGACCTATTCTTGTTTCTCTTAAAATCTACCACCATCTTTTTGTTTTATTCATATTTAACATGAGATGATTGTTTCCACACCATGCCACAAAGAGGTCCACCAGCTCCCTGTACTCAGCTTCTTGTCCATCTCTGATCCACCCCATCTGTAGAATCATCTGAGTATTTCTGCAGATGACAGCAGTCTGTCTTATACTGGAATTGTAAATAAAAATTCATAAAACCTTTATCTTTAAATATCACACTTCAATTTATAAGGCCTTAATCAATCAGACTAAAATACTTATTTTATTATTATTTTAAATTACTTGTCATTTAACAATTAAAGGACGAATGCAGCAGTAAAGAACAAAAAAAAAAATTACAACAAAGGCGATTGAAGTTATTAAATAACCACACCTTGTTTGTAGAACCAAGATTAATAACTGAATGAAAATTAGCTTGCAGTGAATTTCACGAATAGTTTCCTTAAGGTAGGAAGGTATTTGTTATAAGCTTTTAAATAGGAAGAGTGAGACTGGTTAGCAGAATTTGAAACAGATGAAAGCACCAGTTTTAAATTTTGTTTGTGTTTGTGAGAGCGATTGGGTTAATGTGGCTCTAGTGTAAAGTGCTTTCAGTATGGCTAGAATAAGTTCAGGGCTTTTACCATTTGAAGGTGTTTCTGTTTCACGCTGGGGATTGTTGACTTTTTTTAAGATGTGTTACTGCTGCTGGCAAGAATGTCATAAAGCCATACACACACACGCACACGCACACACACACACACGCACGCACGCACACACACACACTCTTGTTTTGCTATATGTAGTGAGGACCATGTGTTGACTCCCATTGGCTTCCATTGATTTTCAGTCATTTTCAACCCTTTCTATGCCCTAACCCTGACAATAACCCTAAACCTAACCATTACCAGTGCATGCTTAACCCTAACCTTAACCTAAACTCAATTCACACCTTAGTCCTAAACCTAACCGTTAGCAAAATAGGTCGTGAGGACCAGCAAAATGTCCTCACTTTGGTACAATCGGTCCTCAATTTGATGGTGAAATTGGGAAAATGGTTCTCACTGTGATGCCAAGACAGGAACACAAACACACACACACACACACACACACACACACACACACACACGTATATATATATATATATATATAGAGAGAGAGAGAGAGAATGTGGCACAGAAATTGTAGAACTGTAAAGTATGTACCACTGAGAGGCGGTATAAACCTATAAGTTGTTTGCAAGCCATCATTACAGAAAAGACGAAGAAGATAGCTCAAAAACCGGAAGCTGCTCACTGCGCATGTGTCGTTTCTACAGATTACTGTGAGTAGATGAGATCTCTTTACAACGTTTAACGTAAATTTGTGAACTAAACCTGGAGTTTATATGTCTGTCGGATATTAACTGGTATCAGACAGGTATTAGACGTTGTTTCCGCCTGGTTGAGGTTTACTTTCAGCATAATAAACCGATACTTTTCTAACATTTACGGTCTTAGCTTGCTATCTGACTAGCTAATGTTAGCGGATGAAAGTAGTGTTTTTTTTTTTAACACATTGTATTCTCCTGGTTTATCTGAGGTAAACTGTCTTTTACCTAAACACGCTAAAACAGGTAAAACCAAAAATAACCGTCAGACTCGTTTCGACCATTACTTGTTATTTAATCCTGCTGCTATTGGGAAGTCAGACACAGTCAAAACTGTTGTCATATTCCCTTATTATAAGGTCTTGGTATGGGAACCGATCTGACTTGCATCCTATCAGATTTTGTTTGCAGCAGACTTTCTCTTTGGGTCGTCTCTCATTTGGAAGGTGAACAGCAATATTATTGCATGTATACCAAAACTATAACCACAGAGTCATATGGTGCATCTGCCCATGATCACATCTACAGGACTAGAGCTGCACAATATATCGAATCGCAGTATTAATGTCTGCAATATCACAGTTGCAACAGATTGCTTGGTTGTAATATTTGGGAAGCTTTTTCATTTTAAGTGGCATGCTTCCACACTTTGCATGTCTATATTATATTCGACCAGTTGAATGAATATTTCCTGTTCATGCCCAGTGCCCTTATTTGACATATAGTAGGTAATTGGGAAGTCATGAAGATAAAAAAAAAAAAATGTTGGTTAATCACAAAATATTCAACAATTAAATCAAAATTGTTATACCTTTATGTAGCCAGGAAGTCCCATTTGGGTTAAAAACCTCACTTACATCAGTGACCTTCCCAAGACAGCAGTCACATAAATCAGAACCATATAAAACAATAAATAACACACAATAAGTCAAATAAAACCACACCACTATTGAAACGCAGTGAATGATGACATGCCATCTTTGATGTATTTTATATGATCATCTTGAAATTAATAATGCATGTGAGTGTTAAGTGTAAACAAGACTGGATATCTCCCAAACTGGCCTCAACTGAGTGGTTATCAGTGCTGTTCAGGGGAAAATTTAAAATATGGGGTACATTTCTTTCTGAAAGACTGATAATCCCATGATTGTCAATGGTTTAGACAAACTGGAACCTTGAAGATAAAAAATCACTGTTTAAATGATATTTCTGGTATCTCTGTCTAAGTTGGCATTAAGTTTAATGAGGTAGCCGACTGTGCTGCATGGAGATTCCCATGTTAGGAACTGCCTCAGATCCCAAATCAGTGTATTTGTCAAACATTTTTAAGTGACAAAAATAAGTAGAGATAAATGTGGGAAAACCCACATGAATTTAATACCATTGTTAATAAGGGACTATGTTTTTCATAAAATATATGAACTAGTTCATACAATATGCCTTATTGGTCCTTATAAGTCTTTCTCATGTTTATTCATTAAAAGGTGAAGAGCCACCATTGTGTCAGTTTTGTAGTGTTAGTGCTGAAAAGGTTTTTTATTTGAGGTATGACCACATGAACCTTTTTATATTTGTTTTTGGTGTCTTTGTATAGATTGTTTTCTTGTATTTATTTCAGTTTGCTGTTTCACATAATTTATGTTGCTTAATACACCTAGTTACTAGGATGGTCACTCTAAATTACCCTTAGGTGTATGAATGAGTGTGTGCTTGGTTGTGTGTGTGTTGCCCTGCGATGGACTGGCGACCTGTCCAGGGTGAACCCTGCCTCTCGCCCGTAGACTGTTGGAGATAGGCACCAGCTTCCCCGCGACCCACTATGGAATAAGCGGTAGAAAATGACTGACTGACTAATTACTGATAACCTTAAATAATCTATATTTGTCAAGCCTAATTCTTTGGCCAAAGTAACATTTTTCTGAATTCTCCTGTCATTCTCTTGCTATTGTCTAGCTTATCATATGTCGATAAAATAGAGGTTTTGCTTTCAGTTGATCTTTGTTAATCATTTTTTCTAAGTTTACAGATGGCTGTGTTCAACACATTTATCTTCTTTACTGTTGTCTTTCTGACATGTTCCACCTGGGCTCAATTGAATTTAAATGTCTTAAAACAGGGGAGCAAACTCCAGTCCTCGAGGGCCGGTGTCCTTCAAGTTTTCCATGTGCCTCTGGTACAAAACACCTGAATCAAATGGCTGAATCGCCTCTTCAGCATGCCATCAGGTTCTACTGAGCCCGGCTAATGACCTAATTGTCTGGTTCCAGTGTGTTGACGCGGAGACACGTCTAAACATTGTGGGAAACTGGTCCTCAAGGACTGGAGTTTGACACTTGTGTTTTAAAACATGTTCTTCACCCTTCTCCATTTATTCCTGACAGAAACAATGGAGAAGGTTGAAGAAAAACAAGGAGGAACGAATGGAGAGGAGGGAGCAACACCAGGAGGAGGAGGAGGAGGAAGAGAGCTGGGACTGAAGTCAGGGATGAAGAGAAGGCATGAAGAAAGGGAGGATGAGGAGGAGACTTCTCCCACTAAGAAGCTGGTAGGCTCATTGTCTTTATCTGGTCACCGTCTACTGTGACTTCAGCATGCTTATTGACCTGTTATTGATCCTCCAGGTGGCTGATCACAGCAAGAATGTTGCGAGTCACTACAACACTCTGCAGGAAGTCGGACTGGCGGCTCGAAGTCAAAGCAGGATCTTCTACATGAGGAACTTTAACAACTGGCTGAAGAGCGTTCTGATTGGTAACTGATCACCAATCAATGCCATTTTGTTAATCGTACAGTAATCTTTCTCCAGTATGAAACAGTGCTCAATAAAATCTGTCTGGAAATGACCTGCTTCTCTTGCTGATTTAGTAAAGAGGTCACCTGAACTCAGAGGACAAGGTCAGACAGACAGTAAGATCTTTTTCTTCTTTCCACTAACAGGTGAGATCCTGGAACAGGCACGAGGTACAGGGAGCAGGCCTGTGTATGTGTTGGACCTTGGCTGTGGTAAAGGAGGAGACTTGTTGAAGTGGAGAAGAGGAGGCATCAGTCACCTCGTCTGTGCAGGTAATCACTAATCCCAGACTCACTCTCAGTCACTCTCAGACAAACTTCCTCATTTTCCCAGTGGTGGTGTCTCCTCTAATCGTGCAGGGTCCACCACACTTTTTGCTGCCGTTAAATAAAGCTGTGTAACACGGCAGTAACATAATCTCATACAGCAAAGCTTAGGAAAAATACCTTTAATTTAAAAACTCTTTATTCAGCTGAGAAAGCATCCTACCTCAATAAAAGAATTATTTTGTTACATGTTTCTTGGCATCTCTGCCATCCTTTTCAGTTCTTATAAATTAAATATCATGGAAGCAGTTTTTAATTTATATCTTTTTGAGGTAATTGGTGTGTAGTAACTTTAGAGTACTTCATGACTTCCTGTTCCACTAAGGGTATAAATACGCTGAACCCCATTTCTCTTCACAATGCGAAAGACTAGAGAACATGGCATTCAAGCCTCTTATGTAAGTGTGCTCATATCTACAGTTACAACAATAATTAAAACCAGAACCCTGAGAAACAACTGGACAAGGACCCAAGCTTCTCCTGCCTCTACACACAGTGATCAGGATGGTTAGTGAGGTAAAACATCTCCAAAGGTCACCGTGAGAAAACCACCTCAGAGTGGGACATCTGGGGTGACCAGATGTCCACGGCAAGTATTTCACGCTGTCCATATGCCAAAAGGTTATTTAGGAAGCCTGCCAGGAAAACCTTTTTCTGTCCCACCGTCACAAAGGAAAACAACGGTTAGTTTACTGATCTCTACTGGGACGTAAACCAGTATACAACCTTAACCTGTGATGCTGTGGGCCTGTCTCTTTTCCAAACGCCCTGGAAACCCGGGTAGAGTGCTTAAAATGGGTCAGCACTGGATCTTTCAGGAGGATAATGATCTAAAACATAGGGGGTAGAAAACACAGGAATGCTTCACTAGACACCAACTCAACCTTCTTCCATGGCCACGTCAGTCCTCAGGACCTAAATCCTATCATACATCTGTGGACAGAGGAGAGCATAAGAAAGGTGTCAGGCATCTGGAAGATCTGGAGAGGTCCATCCCTCTATGTAACCTTGTGAAATGTAGAAGAGTAAGTGCCGTCCCATTAGTTCAAACGGGGTTGTACAAAATATTAACACAAAAGCTGCAAATAATCTTAGCAAAAAAAAAAAAAATCTGACATGCCTTTTTTCCTTTGCTAAACAAATTTAGTTTAGTTGGATTTTCTTGAAATTGTATGAAATTACTGCACAGTGGGCAGTTGGTAGCACTGTTGCCTTGCAGCAAGAAGGTCCTGGGTTCAACTCCCGTCCGGGGGTCTTTCTGCTTGGAGTTTGTATGTCCTCCCCCGTGCATGCACGGGTTCTCACCGGGTACTCTGGGTTCCTCCTACGGTCCGAAAACATGACTGTTAGGTAAACTGGTCTCTCTAATTTGCCCTTAGGTGTGAATGAGTGTGTGTGGGGTTGCTTGTCCTGTGTGTGTCTGTGTTGCCCTGCGATGGATTGGCGACCTGTCCAGGGTGTACCCTGCCTCTCGCCCGTAGATTGCTGGAGATAGGCAGCAGCTCCCCTGTGAAACTCTATGGAATAAGCAGTATAGATGAATGAATTTATGAAATTATGCTATAGCAATAAAAATAAATATATTTTAAGGATTTTTGCAAATGTTTACCAGGGTTGCCAATAACTGTGGATGGTGCTATAAACACATGTAGTTTCAGAGCTGCAGAGAAAGCATTGCATGGAGCTTTATAGACCCAAAATGTTTATTTTTAATTTGATTTATTTAAAATGGAAAAAAAAATACATTCATCAACACAAGTATCTCAGTAAAGGTGTCAAAATTAACCATAGAGACCAATATTCATCTGTCATCTGTGGCAGGTTTGTGGTGGAAAACAAGGTTAAAATAGTAAATTACATATTTTAAATCAAACACTAATGTTTCTGACTCATTCGAGTGCAAATCCTTTAATTGTCTAACAGTTGACAGCTTGAAACATCTGTGCATTTTCACCTTATGCGTTTGTTTTTTGTATCAGATATAGCAGAAGTGTCCGTGGAACAGTGCCAGTCTCGATACGAAGACATGAAAAGGAAAAGTCATGCTAAGGAGAAAATCTTCAGCGCTCAGTTTATCGCCGCAGATTGTTCAAAGGTAGAATTTCATCTGTGTTTCACCACATGTGGTCAGCTGAAAATATTAATAGACGTAGTAATAAAAGTGGTTTCCCCCTCTCTGACCCATTGGTGCAGGAGGTTCTGTCAGAGAAGCTGGATGACCCCGAGCTGATGTTTGACATCTGCAGCTCTCAGTTTGTGTATCATTACTCGTTTGAGAGCGAGCAGAAGGCGGACATGATGCTGAGAAACGCCTGCGAGCGACTCAAACCTGGAGGCTTCTTCATTGGAACGACGCCGGATGCCTACGAGCTTGTGTAAATGTAACACCTGCTGAGGCTGTGAAAAATGTATTTTTGCATTAATAGTGGACAGAACAATGTCTGAATTATTTCTCTTTCTTTTTTTTTGGTTCAGTAAACGTCTGGAGGCGTCGGACTCCCTGTGTTTTGGTAACGAGATTTTTAAGGTTTCCTTTCAATCCAAAGGTTCCTATCCTCTGTTTGGGTGTCAGTATCACTTCAACCTTGAGGGCGTGGTTGATGTCCCCGAGTTTCTTGTCTACTTTCCTCTGTTTGAACAGTAAGATTTAATTATTAAAATAACCTCATCAGATAAATAAAAGTTATTTTAGAACTTTGTGTTTAGCGGACAATTAAGAACTAAATCCTTAAAGACCCTTTAAGGCCTTTTTCCATTAGTGCAACACATCTCTGCTCAACCCGACTCGATTCTACTCGACTATGGTTTGGGTTGATAACAATTGAGTACCACCTTAATGTGGGTGGGGTCGTGATGTGATTTGTATGTGGCACAATGCAACAATGGAGGATCTCTAGCCGCCCTGGATTCTCTCATCAGCCACCGAAAGGTCTGCACCTCGTTGTTGGACCACGGTGTTGCTGTCAGTGTTGCCATTTCCTCAGAATACGCTCAGGTGTTTTTAATGATGGCGAGTTTGATTCTTGTAACAGAGTCGCTCTCTTGACTCAACCAGTGAAGCCCCAAACAGTGACAGGCTGTGTTCTGACGTTGCGTTTTCAGCTGGGCTGGATTGGAACCCCGGTTGTTTAAATACTAAAAAAGGAGCTGGTACCAGTACCTAATGGAGAACCCTAAAAACTGAGTTGAGTTGAATCAAGTAAGCACTGATGGAAAAGGGGCTTTAGATCTCACTAACTGCTGTAAAACGGAGGCTGTTTTGTTTCAGCATGGCAAAGCGGTACAACATGCGTCTGGTCCTGAAGCAGAGGTTCTCTGAGTTCTTTGAGGAAAAGATGAAAAAGGAACAACATCGCAGCCTCATGATGAAGATGATGGCTCTGGAGGTAAAACTGTGAATCTTCTATCAGTCACAAATACTAGAGCCAGAGGACAACCTGTGTCAAGGATAATTTAGAAACCAATCAGACGAGGATGATTTACCAAGACGGTGGGGTTTCTTATTCTACAGCAGGTGAACAATTTCACTGAGGTCTAGTATCAGCATTCAGGCATTTTATAGAAACAAAAACAGTTCCTGCTCATGCTGTGAACTTCAAGCACACAGTGCTCACCTTTTTATTCTGTATGCAGATGTTAGGAAGCAGAGGTTTTAGACAGGGTCGGTTTTTATGCCCATAGAATATCATACGGTCTTTAAAACGGTCAGACACTGAATCTCAGAAAATGGCATAATGTCCAAGACAGGCTGAGGCTGAAGTCACTAAAGAAATGTTAACTTTCATTGACACCTGCTTTGTTTTCTAATTGTTTGTGTGTCGAGCTAATTCTGATGGTCTTCCATCTGTCTCTCCCCACGTTAGATACCTGGGTTAAAATATCTGTGCTTTTAGGTAAATGTACGGTTTGTTAGAACTATATTGTGTGTTGGAACAAGCTACAAAAAGCTAAGCAGTTGTTTTATTGAGAAAAGAAACAAACAAAAATTTTGACTTTTTCTCTTTATTACATCCTCCAAAATAATAAAATATGCTTTATTAAAAAGTGCTTTTTACATTTATTTGCAACAGTGGAAAAAGGAGACCACTACAGATTTATTCTGCGTCTCTGCCTGTATGGCAACACCTTATTTTTTAATGAGCTACTGATGAGGGCAGGGGTCTGCAACCTTTACAACCCAAAGAGCCATTTTTATGGAAGTAAAATAGTCTCAATAGAATCAGACATTTTTTAGACATTGAATTTATAACACTGAATTTTTATCCTGTGCAATTATGTATGTGAATTTTTTTTGTACTTAAAATTCACCTGCAAGAATTCACCTGAAAAAATTCACCTTTCGGAAATTCACCTGAAACAATTCATCTGCAGAAATTCACCTGTCTAAAAAATGTCTGATTCTAATGAGACTATTTTACTTCCATGCATTTTTGTCCTTAAAACTCATTTAGAGCCACAAATGTTATGTGACCTCTTGAAAAATGTATCATTTGTGATAAATATCTACTATAAGAAATGTGTCATTTTTAAAGAACCACCGTTTTATTTCCGTTTTTTTGCATCTCCAAATATAGAAAAACATAAAACATCACAAACAGAGGATGGATACATTTTATTCTATGGGATGTTGATATTTGAGGAAAATTAAGTTTAAAAAAAACAAACACAGTTTCCAACCTAATAACAAAAAAATATTTAATTATATTACTGGTACTTTTTGTGTTGTCTTGTGAAAATGCAATTATGAAATGGAAAAAGTGCTGAAATCTGCATTTGTTGTTAAAACCATCAGTTGGTTCTTTATCATTTAAGACCAAGTTATTAAGAGCCATTGTGGCAGGTCCAAAGAGCCACTAGTGGCTCCGGAGCCGCAGGTTGCAGAACCCTGTACTAGTGGATCCCCCCCGAACCCCAGAGAATTGAAAAAGACTGGTGGAAATCAAGAAAGCATGAATCACATGAAAACTAGTTGAAAATCAGTTATTCTACCAGATATTATTTTTCTGAACTCTAAAACCGTTATTATTGTGTTGATTAAAAATAAATTAAATTTGTTTTCTATGTTACTTGAGATTTGAAAACAGAATGCTTATTTTGAGCATTTGTCATTTTCTGCAAATAAATGCTTGAAAAAATACAATTTTAAGTTAAAATGTCACCAAACGTTTAACGGATAAAACAAAAATGAAGGATTTTGACCTTAAACTGCGGCCTATAAATACTACCTAGCTTTCTGCCAGAGCTGTGCATTTCAGTAACTTCATTTATCTTTATTTGCCTTGTCAGAGCTTCAGTAAAGCCATCTGTAGTTTTGTTTCTAGATACGTGCACGCTCATTTAAAAATTAAATATGATTTATTTCATTTTTTCCATTTTTTGGTTTTGATTCCTGGACTACTTGAAATCTGGGGTTTTGAATTGGATTCGTTAAGTGGGTCCAGATGGGATGTCAGAAGTACTGAAACAGCTGTTTTATGACCTTTATACAACAGACTAAAGTAATAAAAGTTTTCTATTGAGTGAACAATCATTAAATCTGGATTAGACGAGTCTTAACTGTTAAACTTTATGACTCCGAATGCTAGGAAAAAGCTGTAAACTTACGCTATAGTTATAGAGGCCAGCTTCAGCCTTAAGTGGTTTTATAATTTGTGGAACATACAGCTGTTGTTCCATTTCCAGGTAAAAATCTGTTCTCTCATATCAAAAATGTCATCAAAACTGTTCTAATCTAGATTACTGACTGTGATAAAGTTAGCGTTTTTAAATGGAAATGGTGTCGAAACACTCTGACGGTTGTATCTGACTTCACCCTGTAATTACACAGTAATGAATCCACACGAATGTCTGCATCAAGTCGTGTTTCCATCGTGTGCTGATGTGTTTTCAGCCTTTTCCCTGCGAGGATGGAGGTCAACTGGCCACAGACAGCACAGAGGAGTACTCTCATGCTAAAGAGCGTTGTGGTAGACCTGGAGTTAGACCACCTGTGGTGAGTGGGCTTCACCTCTAAGCTCCAGTGTGGTTCACTGCCCTGCTTGGTCTAACACTGTTTTCTGTCTGAACAGGGAACCCTGAGCAAATCTGAGTGGGATGCAACCAGTAAGTTGAATTGCATAAATGTATTCATTTCTGGTCAAGAAATGTTGAAACGTACTTTATGAAGGTGATGTCTGAGCAGAACAATGACTATTGCCCTCCTGTGTTCTGGGCAGGTATCTACTTGGTGTTTGTGTTTCAGAAAATGTCCTGATATTCCCGAAGAATCTCCGTCCGACGCTTACCTCACCTGTTCCTCAGTTTGTGTCTGTACAGTTTGTTTTTCTGTTGTCCTTTTTAAAGATTTGTTTTGATATAATGTGAACTTGTTAAAAAAAAATGAATTCAAACTGAAAATAAAATCAGTTGCTCTCTGCTATTTTTTCATGGGATGCTGGAAGTCAATCAGGTTTTGGGTCATGTAGTGTTTATATCTGGTCCTGCACTGGTTCTTCAGCCTTGTTGGTGCTACATCACACCTCCATCAACCAAACTATAATATTCAACACGTGCACAAAAATACAATAAAAAAACGACATTTAAATAATAAAAAGCAGTCCATTTGTATACAGAAATTTTAGCCAGTGTACCGTCAATGTTGATCAGTATCAGGAACAACTCTGAGTGCTCTATTGATAATGTTTGCTTCACCGTAGATGGTTAAAAACCTCCCTCTGGGTATTTTAAGGGAACCCTCATGGCATTGTATGCAACATCTGCGTATGGATGTTTTGCAAGATGACCGCAGATGGGCAGTATTAAGTAAATATGCTTAAAGCCACTTAGTTGAACCTAAATCTGTCATTTGAGCCGATCAGAGTATTTCACCTTTAACAGACATCAAGGCCATCACTGGTTGAATTTAAATGTCAAAATTCAGCCTTTTGTCCTCTCACCAGATACTTTAGTAGATATTAGAAGGACATTTTGCCTTCAGAATGCCTTAATTCTTCATAACACATATTCAACAAGGTGTTAGAAACGTTCCTCAGACATTTTAAATCAGATTGACATGAAGGATCACACAATTGCTGCAAAATTATTGCTGCACATCCACGATACCCTAACCCTGATCTGTAGTCTTTGGAGGTCGTTGGAGTAAAGTGAAGTCAATGTCAGGTAAAAAAAAAAAAATGGCTATAGATGATCTGATTCATTTGGCATGATGGATTATCCTGTTGGAAGTCGATGTCAAAAAATGGTCACTGCGGGAAGATGGGATGCCATGGCAACAACAACGTTCAGAATCAGCTTTATTGCCAAGTTCGTTCATACAAACAAGAAATTTGACTCCGGTACACTTTGCTCTTTGGTTTTGTTTTTGCATTACAGAATATACATATTTACAATGTACGATATACACATATATAATAAAAAAGGTGCATTTGCAACATCTGTATGCTGTTGTTTTGTACTCTATTGAATGTTCAACAGAGAAACATCCTGGAGGAAGAAACTGTCTCTGTGGCTGGTGTTAGTAAACAGTGCTCTGTAGCGCCACCTGAAGGTAAAGCTCTGAACAGTTTATGTGCAGGGTGTGTGGGGTCTGCAGAGATTTTAGCAGCTCTTTTCTTGACCCTTGACCTGTATAAGTCCTGGATGGAGGGAAGGTCAGCTCTGATTATTCTCTCTGCAGTCCTGATTATTCGTTGCAGTCTGGACCTGTCCTGTTTTGTGGATGATCCAAACCACACTGAGATGGATGAAGACAGGACAGACTGAATGATGGCAGTGGAGAAGATGACCAGCAGCTCCTGTGGAAGATTGAACTTCTTGAGTTGCCTCAGGAACTACAGTCTCTGCTGGGCCTTCTTTCAAACAGTGTCTATGTGTGAAGACCATCTCATGTCCTCAGAGATGGTGGTTCCTAAGAACCTCAAATGGTCCACGGCCGATACAGTGTTGTTGAGGATGGTGAGGGGGGTGTATGGGGGTGGTGTTCTCCAAAGGTCCACCACCATTTCCACAGTCTTGAGTGGGTTCAGTTCAAGGTAGTTCTGACTGCACCAGTGTACCAACTGATCCGCCTGCTGTCTGTATGCAGACTCATCACCGTCCTGGATCAGTCCAATGACAGTGGTGTCATCTGCAAACTTAAGGAGTTTCATGGACGAGTCCGATGAGGTGCAGTCATTTGTGTACAGAGAGAAGAGGAGTGGGGAGAGAACACACCCCTGGGGGGCACCAGTACTTATTGATCTGGATCGGGAGCAGATGCTCCCCAGTCTCACCTGCTGCTGTCGGTCCGTCAGGAAGCTGTTGATCCACTGACAGGTGGAGGCTGGGACGTTGAGCTGGGTGAGCTTCTGGTGGAGGATGTCTGGTATGATGGTGTTGAAGGCCGAGCTGAAGTTTACAAACAGGATCCTGGTGTACGTCCCTGGAAGGTTGAGGTGTTGCAGGATGAAGTGTAGACCTAAGTTAACAGCATCATCAGCCGACCTGTTTGCTCGGTAAGCAAACTGCAGGGGGTCCAGCAGGGGGCCTGTGATGTCTTTCAGGTGCTTCAACACCAGCCGCTCAAAGGATTTCATAACCACAGACGTCAGGGCTGCAGGCCTGTAGTCATTTAATCCTAGGATGGTGGGTTTCTTGGGAACCGGGATGATGGTGGATTGTTTGAGGCAGGAGGGGACCTCACATTTCTCCAGTGACTTGTTGAAGATCCTTGTGAAGATCGGAGCGAGTTGATTTGCACAGGCTTTCAGACATGATGGGGAGATATTATCAGGTCCTCCAGCTTTCTGTGGTTTCATGCGCTGAAAGAGCCTGTTTACATCTTCCTCAGTGATCTTTAGTGCAGGCAGAGGATCTGATGGTAGGGGGTTGGTTGCTTTATGGGAAGAACTTGTTCCTGAATGGGATGTAGAGGAGATGATTTGAGGTGTGAATGGCTTCTTGTCATGTCTGCAGTAGAAGCCATTCAGACGGTTGGCCAGGCGAGGATTCTGTTCAGGATGGGTGGAGGGGCTCTTGTAGGCAGTCAGGTTTTTCAGACCAGTCCATACAGCTGAACCATCACCAGTAGAAAGGCTGTTCTTCAGCTTCTCACTGTAGCTTCTCTTAGCTGCTTTGATCTTTTTTGTTAGTTTGTTCCTGGCCTGCCTGTACCGCGCCCAATCTCCACTGCTGTGAGCTTCTTCCTTTTCCCTGCGCAGATTCCTGAGGTGTGGAGTAAACCATGGCTTGTTGTTCCCAAAGGTCCAAAAGGTCTTGGTCTGCACACACATGTCTGGGAATGTTGAGGAATGTTGAAAAACACCTGTTTGGAACATTCCACAGGTGAACAGGTTAACTGGAGACAGGTGGGTGTCATGATTGGTTATAAAAGGAGCATCTCTGTAAGTCTCAGTCATTCACAAGCAAGGATGGGGTGATGATCACCACTTTGTGACCAACTGCGTGAGCGAACAGTCCAACATTTGAAATACGTTTCTCAACATACAATTGCAATGAATTTAGGGATTTCATCATCTACAGTCCATAATATCAAAAGATACAAAGAATCTGGAGAAATCTTTGTGCGTAAGCGGCAAGGCTGAAAACCAACAGTAAATGCCCGTGAACTTTGATCCCTTAGGTGGTACTGCATTAAAAACCGACATCATTCTGGAATGGATATTCCCATGTGGGCTCAGGAACTCTTCAGAAAACACTTCAGTGTCAACACAGTTTGTCGCTTCGTGTACAAGTTAAAACTCCTCCATGCAAAGCCAAAGCCAATATATCAATGCCCAGAAACGCCAGCGGCTTCTCTGAGCTCATCAGAGATGGATTGATGCAAAGTGGAAAAGTGTGCTGTGGTCTGACGAGTACACATTTAAAATTACTGACTAATTTCAGTGCAAAGGTCAAAAGTCGACATTTGTGATGGTATGGGGGTGTGTTGGTGTCGATGGCATGGGTAATTTGCACATCTGTGAAGGTACCATTAATGCTGAAAGGTACAGGGGTTGGACAATGAAACTGAAACACCTGTCATTTTAGTGTGGGAGGTTTCATGGCTAAATTGGACCAGCCTGGTAGCCAGTCTTCATTGATTTGCCAATCATTGAATTGTGTTTTTATTTTTGTTGTACAAAGAGTACCAACTTCGTAGAAATTTGTATTTTATTAACACAAAATAAACATGAAATAAACCCACCAGTGCAGAATGAACCTATGTTTACAAATTATTATACAGATTATTGAGATGCAGCTGTAGGTTGCTGAAAACGTAAACTGAATTTAAATTAACAGACTTAGATTAGCAATATGGATTCCTACGGAGCGTTTTGCTAAAACCATACTGACCCCTACTGAACACATTGGGTTGTTTTTTAATCTTGAAAATCCTAATCTATGAAAAAATACATGTTGTGTGAATAATGCCATATTAATTTTCTCTTAGAAAAAACTGCAATATTTAGTAAACTTTGTAGTTTAAAAACTGTTGTGCATCTCTTTTGTGATTTAAAACAAGGAAATTCTAATTACCTGAAAATGACAGCAAGATGTGTCACTTCTACCCAGAATGTTTTGTTTGACTCTAAAAATATAACAGGAAGTTATTTGGACATTTTTGTATCTGTGGTTATTTACTGTACGTTTGTTCTGATAACAAGGAAATAACGTTTTATCAAAAGCATTTATCTCAGTTAAAGCAGCAAACACATTTGACATATGTTGGACCATAAGTCAGAACTTTCACCTTATGTATTTGTGTTTTTGGAGCTGATTTATTTCTCATCTCGACCAGAGAAATTCAATAAGCCAGTTTTTCCTAATGGTGGAGCTTTAACCCACCAGTCCATCCAGAACACGTAACACTGAACTGGATCAGTGTTGGCTTACTGAAGCTCGATCTCTGTGACCCTCCCAGCAGCTGCTGCTGCTTCATACATATGCCAGCTCCTATTTTTAAACCCACTCGTTCTGTAAATACAGGGATGAAAACTAAAACTCACTCGATTACATAACGTAGTCTCCATAAAACACAAGTTCTCAAACCAGAACCACTTACCCTGGCCAACCCTGAGTTCTGAAGAACATAAGGTCATGTGTGATTTCTTCCTTACCTGAAGAATGTTCCCTGTTTCTTTTCCGTCCTAAGATAAATGTGTGTGTGCATATGTAATTTTCTGTGTTTAAATAATAGCTTCATTTTCTTTTCTGTCAAAAATGTAAATCATTAAAAGAGAAAGTGATCAATTCTGATAAATTTTATAAACTAAAAATTATCTTATTGCATTTAATGTTGTACGGGCTACACGGTGGCGCAGTTGGTAGCACTGTTGCCTTGCAGCAAGAAGGTCCTGGGTTCAATTCCCAACTGGGGGTCTTTCTGCATGGAGTTTGCATGTTCTCCCCATGCATGCGTGGGTTCTCACCGGGTACTCTGGCTTCCTCCCACAGTCCAAAGACATGCCTGTTAGGTTAATTGGTAGCTCTAAATTGCCCTTAGGTGTATGAATGAGTGTGTGTGTGGTTGTTTGTGTGTTGCCCTGCGATGGACTGGCGACCTGTCCAGGGTGACCTCGCCCATAGACTGCTGGAGATAGGCACTGATCTTTAACAGTTGAGCCCATTTATAGAAAAGCTGGAGCAGTCATGTGAGTGTTAACTTAAGGCCAAGGAGGAACGACATCAACAATTAACTAGGAGAAGCAATCATTGTCGTCCATTAATAGGAAAAGTTAAAATACCTTTTCCAAATAACTTGAAGTCCATCATGAGAACAACTGCTGACAAGTGAAATCGTTTAGACAGCTGCCAATCTTCCCAGCAGTGGACGATGCCCGAGCTCAGAATGTGCAATGGTAAGATAAATTAAAAACAAAAAAACCCCCAAGAGCTCCATCTTGGACTGTTCAGACCGCAGTTTAAAGGTTATATTTTATGACAGTATTAAAAGAAAGCATCTAACCATAGTGGTCCCTTTCTCCTAAACAAAAATGTTGTCACAACAGAGGTTTGCAAACAAGATCTCCTTTGCATAAGACCAACAGAAGGAGCTTAATGCACAACGGCACATTTGGAAAAAACTGAATATCTGCACAGATTCCCCAAACCAACTGCCAAGCTCAATGGTGAAGGGTTTAAGATATGTTCCCCCCTCCTCCTTCTCTCTCTGCCCATTTCCTGTCTGGTTACTGTCAATAAAGGCCACATGTGAAGCACAAGTTACAGAGCATTAAGTTTGTAAACCTAACCCCAGACTTTGCTTCTAAACTGCTGGTTTCTAAAATTAAATCAGAACAGTGATGTTAACCAGATGTCACAAGAGTTTTTGCATTCCCAACAAAGTGGCAGCACCTTTGAGTTTGACTTGGAAGAGGAAATGATTTGTAGGTATTTAAAGTCTGAATGCTTCCCACTCCTTTGTACTGCATGAAACTTTCTTCACAAAAATATTTTTACGAATCATTGGCAAACTAGTTTTTCTGACACACATTTTGTTGTCACAGATTTCTACTTTTATTAAAAATTTGTCAAAGGTTTGGAATGTTTTGAATAAATATCATTTAATGGTCCATGCTCATTTGGCCTCGTCTCTGCCCTGTTTACAGCTGATTACAAGCTCTGCTATCTGTGATGAAACACGAGCTTGTAGGGATCATCTGTGTTGGAGAAAGATGATCATGTCCGTAGCCTGGGATGACTCAAATACTTTCCACCATCATATTAGGGTTTCCTCTGTCTATTTTAGAGGCTATCGCTGCTAGTGTGAGGTTAGAAAGCAACATAGTGAATTCAAGTAAAACCACAGGAATAATGTCTGATAAAAAAGCTGGCGAAAGGAAACCGTCAAGCAACAAGAGCATTAGGAAGCTACGTGCTGCAAACATGGTGTGCAGCCTGACGAGCAGTTGGCAGCAGTGGGTGACGGAGAACGAGAAGAAGCAAGCCAGCGAGCCCAGTGGCTGGGCTCCGTCGTCCATTGGGGGACAACCGGAGGAACACAAAAACAAGTGGACACCCAAAAAGTCTCTTCCTACACAAACTCTCCTAACACCTGAGAGCCATGCAGGGAGTCAAATATCACCACCTCAAGGAGCTCCCATCAGTGAGGGTGTTCAGACCTCAGAGGAGGCGCTTCTGCCATCTCGCATCAGAATGAAGCAGGTAGTGAAGACCGTGTCCAGCAGCATTCAGGAGAAATGCACAGGTGTCACCTTCCTGGCTGAGAAGATGAAGAGGGAATCTCTTCCATCAGGTGAAGAGATTGACCGATTCTTGAAGAAGAAGAGCTCCCCAACACGCCACAGGAAGTGTTCCAACATGGTGTCCTCTTTGACAAAAAGCTGGAAGCAGGTGGAGAATGAGCAGAAGCTTGGAAAAGAAGGAGGTGGACCAGGAGATGGTCACAGCTGTGGGCAGGACAAAGGAGGCAGAGAGAAGGAGAAGAACAGAATAAATGAGCAAGATGCTCAGACTGGTTCAGAAGCAGGGGAACAAGGTGACTCTGAGAAGGACTCAGTGAGGATAAAAAGACCCCAAGTCTCAATGTGAGTACTCTCACCGTGTTTCATTTCCCAAATAATAGGTCCTTACACATATTCTCAAAAGTGTTCTTACAACTTCCATCTGGGATATTTGATAAAACGGTTTGCTTCCTCATTGTGTTCACTCACTGATAAATACATTTGACATCCTTGTATGTAAGTTGCAGAGTAACAGTTTGAGCAGGAAGCCAGTTCTTGTTTAAAGGTAATTACACCCACCTTAACAGCATGATGTGGTAAATAGAATCAGAAAGCATTCCAGGAAGTAGCGATTTTTACAAAAGGTTTACAGGTTATACTGTGAAAGCTTCATAAAATCAGTCCAACGGGAAACAAAGAGGTCGTCGGTTTAGATTAGACATCCTCTGTGGTCTGAGTTTACATCAGCAAAAAAGAGAATGAAGCAGCAAGTCAACTGTGCATGGAAAAGTTTCACAAGTATTTACAATTGTTTAGGTACATGGGCACGTTCTCGGATTGTTAAAACTTATTTTGTCACAGCGCCAGGGATTTCGAGTCAAGGCAAGTTTATTTGCATAGCAGTATTCATTCAGATGGCTTTACAGGAAAATAACAACACATAGGTCAAGAAAATTAATTGAAGGACAAGAAACATTAAACACCCTACAAAAAAGTTAAATAAAAAAAAAAAACAATGACTTGTATCTTTTCTGCTTTAATTTAGATGACATTCTGACACATCCGCTCATTGGTATTATAGAAACACATACCCAGTGAGTTTAAGGGAATATGGACATGTGGTGACAGAAATGTACGTTTGTGTGTCATCAGCATATATATGGGAAGAAGTGTTGCAGTACTCCATGTTGTGAGCTAGGTTGAACACATAGATGTTGAATAAAAATGAACCGAGATTAGAGCCTTGAGGAATCTCACGTGATCTTTGTTTGCTTTGTAGCAAGCACTGTACCAGACAATCACACCCACTTTTCCAGAAAGTTGTGATTTAACGTAGTATCTAACACTGCACCGGGATTCAAGAAAACAAAGACACAGGTTTTTGATGCATTGAAGCTAAAATAAATATATTTTAAAATCTTCATCACAGTGGTTTTAGTGCTGTGGTGTAGTTGAAAACCTGACTGGAAAGCACCCAGAACAATACATAGAACAAAATCTACATAAAATTAGATTATCTTTGCAGAATTGGGAGAGCTTTGCAGGATAAGATGGCATCCCAAAGATAGCATGGAAAAAGCACAGGGTAGTTTCAGTAAAGATAATCTTCCAGGTCACTCAGGACTTTTGGTAAAACTCCAAGGGTCTGGACCTAAATGCAGTGAAAGATCTCTATTATTAAAATGGCTCCACATAAGTCCTAGTCAATGCTGACTGATTCTCCCAAGTACAATGGGAGAAAGAGCCTAATGGAAAGGTGTACTAGGCTCTTTAAAATGATTCTCTGATAAAATAATGAGTCTGAATGTTTCTGTAAATGGTGGTAATTAAATTGAATTAATTTTGATAATATTCCAACATCCTTTTTTTCCCTTTGTATTATTCAACAGAAAAACATAACTTCCCTTTCCAACACTTTAATATCTATTAAGTTAACGACTATTGTTTTGGGTACGATTCCTGTTATCTTGAAAAATTTATTTTCATAAATTGTGAACATTTCTTGATAACAAAAACCCATTTCATTTTGTACCTACCATGTAAAATCTCAAGGTTTTCCTGTCTTGTCTTCTTGGTTGTTTTCATCTGCCTGTCCATAACTGAATCCAATGTGCCTCCCAGATACAAAAAGGAAGCTGAGGATGCCAACAAGATCAATGCCCTTTCCAAGAAACACAGCACTGTTGGAAACCTGAAGAGCCGCTGGCAAAACTGGGCCGTGGAGCACACAGTTAACCAGAAACTGAATCCCTTCAGTGAATACTTTGACTATGATTACTCAATGTCGCTACGCCTGCAGAAGGGCAAGGACGGTTATGGACATCCAAAGGAGGGTACAAAAACCGCAGAGAGGGCCAAAAGAGCCGAGCAGCATATCCACCGTGAGATAGACGACATGTGCTACGTGATCAGGACAATGGCTGATCCGGACCCAGACGGAAAGACCCGCATCACATTCGGA
The DNA here is from genome assembly GCF_021462225.1 of Girardinichthys multiradiatus. Lineage (NCBI taxonomy): Eukaryota > Metazoa > Chordata > Actinopteri > Cyprinodontiformes > Goodeidae > Girardinichthys > Girardinichthys multiradiatus. The sequence goes on along the minus strand of NC_061806.1, from coordinate 40,481,525 downwards.
GAGCTTTTTGACAGATACGTTCGGATCTCTGATAAGGTGGTGGGGATTCTGATGAGAGCCCGGAAGCACGGGAAGGTGGCGTTTGAAGGGGAGATGCTGTGGCAAGGCCAGGATGATGGCGTCATTATTACCCTGATGGTCTGATGGTTACACCTGATGTCAGGAAGAGCAGATTTCCAGAAACTTACAGGTTACAGAGACTGAAAAGACTTTTGGATCTATCATTGTAGATTACCTCAGTTACATTTGCTGCTATTTTGAGTAGATACTTGAATATTTTTATTTTCTGTTAGTGTTGTGAGATAACCTGAGAGTACCTGCAATACTTTAATACTTTGACTCCGCAGAGTTTAAGCCCAACATTTTGACTGCTGAAATCTGCATTTCGAATTCCTCAGAGACTCTCATTAGTCTTTTGCACTTTATTTACTGCTTTCTGTTTGTTAACGAGACAGTAGAGAATCGATAAAGAAGTTTACCCGTGCCGTATTCAACAAATTAATTTTATTTTATTTTCTTTAATGTCACTGGATTTGCCTTTAACTCAGCCTTACAATGTATCAGCAACAATACAAGGGATCAGTGCTGATCACTTAGGTTCTTTTGTTCTGAGGTGGTGACAATCACAGCTAGCAGGCAAAGTTGATTCCAGGATTTGTTCTATTGTTCAAAAACAGCCACTGTAAATCTAAAATGTTACTGAACCTCAACCTGGATCACTAAAATATGTAGGAATGAGTTAGAGGAATGCAAATTATAAACTCATTTAATAAACAATTACTTTACTAATATTTAAAACTATGACTTTTCTGCCATTTCATGTATTTACTATTACGTTTCAAAAATAAAGCAACAAACTTGTCACTCAAATAGCAACAAAAGATAATATTTATCATTCATTCATTTATCATCTACACCTACCTATTCTTGCTAGTTTGCAGGGGAGTCAAGAACCCAAACATGAGCAGGGAGAACATGCAAGCCCGATGCTGTAAGAGAGCAGGTCAGGATTTGGCTTCCAGGCAACAGAGCTAACAACTGCATCACCATGCATCCCATAATGTTCAGCCATAAAATATATATTGTGACTTGCATTTATCCTTTTTTTCAAAACTAAGCCTTCCATTCAATAAATGTTTATTTATCTGTTATACTTTAATGTAAAATGCAACCAGATTATTGAAATGTAACAGGTCTTCTGCAATAGGTGTTTTCCATCCTAACTGTAATTCTAACATTTGAAAAGGGTCTACAGAACTGGTTGTTAAACTTCCAACAGAAAGTAGTATCATGGTGAATACCATATGTACAGACATATTAAAAACACTTTATTAGTTTGATGTCTCATGTCATTAAACTAAACAAAATAAACACTCCACCACCAGTATCAGGATCCCGGGGGGAGAAGACTTCTCTAATTCTAACCCTAAGATGTTCATTCAAGCTCATGTCATTATCAGCATCCATGTCTTCCACCGGGGTCCGAGCGCCAAAAGATATCAAACATCAGCTAATAAACTTCTCTAATTGCCATCTCTGTGTTTCTCTCTTTTGTGAGTATTTTCAGGTTGAAATAAGATCAATAATATGTTAAATGCAATTTAATTATGCTATTCAAATTTAAACTGAAATTTCCAAGTTTAAAGTGGAAGAAATTAACGTAACTGAAGCTTCCTACCACACAATCTAATATGCCTGTCTTGCATATAAAATTTATAGAACTTAATTCTTCATTGCAGTAGCCTGATCTCACCTAAAAAAAATTAATACAACCATACAATTAATGCATTTCCTTAGCAGAAAAACATGGTAAAACGGCAAGACTTTTTTACACAACATTGTGTACAATGTACTACAATGATTGGCGTACTAAAAGATGAAAAGATTGTGATAAATTCTGTGCTGATCTGTGTTTATGTGGAAAATCTGGGTTGGAGCGTCAGCTCTAAGGTAGCATAAACTTTAGGACGTTATGTAAATTACAGTAGTGTTAATGTATCTTATACCAGTCTAAGGAACATGGACTAACTTTATTTCAAAATACCTAGACCTCGTTGTATCTTTCTTTAGTTTCTGTTTTTGTATTCCTTTGCTTGCAGAATTTGCATGATTTAAAACTTGAGCTAAAAAGGGGCATTTTAACTACGTGTGGTTTTAGAGCCTTTTTAATCAAATGAGCAGAGAAAAAAAAAAATTATATCCTAAAAAAATAAAACTGACGAGACTGGATCCCCAAGGGATGTTTTTATTTTACAGATTACAGCATGTAATCACCATACCTTGCCATAGTCCTACAATATGCAAATCTAATCAACAAATTATTAATGTTTACAATGTTAAATTTGTATTAATATCAATGTAGATGTTTGAGTCAGACCAAAATGCAGATAAGAACTCAGAAGAAACATGGTGCTTTGAAGGATTTAATAAAACAAAGAAAAATTTTCAGGTTAGGCATGAAGAGAGCAAACCAGTGCGATGGAAACAGAATAAACCAACAAGAAAACCAAGGAGATTAAATACAGAGCAGGTGTGATTAGTGAGATCTAGCAGGTGAGTACAATCACGGTGAATGCTAAACAGCTGAGGGAGAGTCGGAGTAGGAAACTGAGCAAAGGTGACATTAAAAACACAAAATGAACACAGACAGATGAACCAAAACACCAAAACATCTGCAAATCAACAGAGCTGGAGACTTCCATTAAATAAGGGTAGAAACCTAAAATGTACAGAGAGCAGAACACAAGAAATAACCAAAAATCTCAAACGAATGAGCAACCCCAAAATGGACAGAAAACAAACCATGTAAATCATAACAATTAGGGCCAGTTTAAAAATCTTTATTCTTTTTAAATTATGGCAAATATAGTTGAAATTTAGTTTTCTGGAAGAGTTCTGACAAAACAAAAACTTACAAATGATAATATTGCAAGTTGATATTACTAGAAACCAATAAAAGTTGCAGTTCCAGTTCTTGGACATGCCAAGGTTGCAAGACATGCCCAGTGGTTACAGTGTAAACTTCTTCCTTCATAACTGTCAAAAACATGACTCTGCCTATCAGCAGGTCACAATGTATTTGCTTCCTGGTGATGTCAAAACCGAGCCCATTTACTTTATCTATGGAATGTGGGAAGAAAGACTCTAACCAATCTAGCTGCTGAAGCATAATCTAAAGGCAAACTTTGTGTTTAAAGGCATATTCTCTCTATAAAAGGCAGAATAAGGGTTTAGAAAAAGAAAGGAAAGGCATACATAACTGCATAATGATCATGTTCATCATTACTATGACACACATCTTCCTTGAAGCAGATTACTGGCATGTTGGCTTTGACAGATAAAGAAAGTCCCACCTCCTGACAGCCAGTACCTCCCTAATGTTGTAGCATGATTGAACAATCGATAAAAACATTAGACAAAACGCAGAACTGCTGTACAAAACCATCGCAACCAGGGGCACTCCCTCCATGCGGGTCAGCCCATGTTTCCCTATCACCCCCAGGCTGAGGTGATCTTCATCAGTGGCCAGGAGCATGGAGGCATCCCTGGGAGCCCTTTGGGTGATTGTTGATCTATCCTTGAGCCCATCCAGCAACCCAGCAGGACATTAATGTGGAGAGCAGAGGACAGATGTTGTGTCCTGGTATTTAATTTGCAGCTCTTTTACTGCACTGGTTTGTGGGATTTCTTCCAATTTATCATTGTTGGGACCCAGCCATGGAAACAACATTAAAACTCCGGTACACACTTTTTTGGAACTTTCAAAATAAATTGCATTTGTCTGACTTCAAGTAACTGAGGAAAGGGGGGTAGCAGCAGACTTCCTATGATGCCACTGTCTGAATAAGAGCACCCCCTTTCCAACAAGCCGACTTCTTCCACTGTTCCTCTTTGCGGGAGCGGGATTGGAGAGGCAGCGTGCTAATGTCTCTTTGCTGGCAAAAAGACATAACTCCTCAACTGGATCCAAGAGTGTCATAAGATCACGCGATCACATGCACAAGTTAAGTATGAGTGAATAACTGTTTGTGTACCCGGTATTCATTCATAAAAACGGGAATTAAGGTACACGCCTGGCTTGACTTTCTCTCTCTGAGGCCTGCAGAAACAAACGGTGTCCCAGAGAAGTCCCTGCAGAGACGCTGTCCCTACAAGCTGAGTGAAGGGGTGTCCTTTCCCGAGAGGAGGACAAACGACGGAGGCCGCATCACCGTGGTAACGTGCAGTGTGGTTGGCGGACACAACGAGCCGTCTTTCATCCACAGCTACGGAGGTTAGCTGGAAGCTAACCCTTTGTTCACACAGCGGCCGCACCTTCAAAGACAAACTTTATTTAAAGGGTGATTTTAAACACAGAACATTGATCATAACGCGCCATCGGTGCTTATGCATTTTAACCCTTTTATTAACCCTGGTATTTTAAAGGTGTGTGTTTGATTCTGGTGCTAAGCTATCAGCTTCTTTTGTTAGCTCAGCGCTAACCAATAAGAACACGTGCTTGCTGCTAAAGAGTATTTAACAGAAAGGTTGTTAGTTTTCAAGCTAGTGAATAATAGTCCCTGAACATCATTTACTAGATTTGAAAACTAAATAAACACCATTAAGCCCCATTTCTCCAGAAAGATTTGGCTCTTTTCCAAAATATTCCCTTAATAATATTTCTTTAAATTATATTTTAATAAATAAAGGCAGCTAATTAGACACCGTTGGGAATTGGTCATCCAGAAGGTTGGTTTTATTCAGCAGATCATTATTTAAAACATTATTTTATTAAAATAATATTTCATCTGATCTTGCATTGTGAATGGTTGTCTAAATGTTGCTGATTATTTCCTAAGTTAGTTCCAAGACTAACTTAACTTCATTTCTAGATTCGTCAAGATAATCCTTGGTTCTCAAACATAAACATTGCATGGTAATGTTGCATCACTCTTTTGGTCATGATTTTCAATCATCTTTAATCAACTTGTTTATATTGTACATAGTCCATTAGTCTTCATTATTCTTTAATTCTGCTTGGTAGTTTAGTTGGATTGTTTTAGCAAAGTAAAGAGTTTGTTGATTGAAATATGTTTGACTTTGAGTTGACTTATTTTTGTTAATAAATTCTTGTATTTTAAGAAATTGTGTGAATTCATTCCATATATGTGCAGAGTTTATGCTGTTCAATAATGTCAGAGCTCAGCTCACCCTTTTCTATTTTATCCTAATACCATCGCCTTACTGGGCTGGTATTCACAAGACAACCCTTAACAGACCGAAATATTATTTGATAAAATATTAAAATATTAATATTAAATATTAAATAATATTCTCAGATTCATAATCCCAACATCATTCACGATGAAAAAAAATATTAACGGTTAATAAAAATGCTGAATAGAATGATGTTAACTTAAAATCAGTATTTATAAATAATGTATGTTGGCAACTGCCCTCACCTTAAAAATCTATCTTTTATCTGGGTTAATTGTATATATATACTGGATATTACATGTATTTTGGGAAACGCAGTTTCAAACAGCACCAAAAACACATCGAAAATACTCCTAACAATGCTTATTTTTAGGACATAGATCTGGAAACAGATTTGTTCAGAACAGTAGCAAACATTGACTAAGGCCCTCTGACCGTCTCCAAAAATTCAAAAGGAATAAAAAAAGAAAATACATAACAATAAGCGAACACACAAATCTAGCAACACAAAAGTGAACAAACACACAATATCAGGAGTACCATGACACTTAGGTAGAAAACTACCAATAGTCCAAACAGCAACTTATAAAATCCAAACCAAGATAAACACTGCATGTCAATTTAACAGAAACTCAGTGAGTTGTGTGAGCAAATCAGCTACTGTCCACTGACTGAGTGGTTTATTTTAGTTAGTTTATTTATTTGTAATTAGGACATAAGTACTAGGTTTTATGTTTTGGAATTCTTAGCTTAACTTGAAGAAATTATTTACGTTATTTATTCAGCTTTTAGAGTTGGCCTTAAAGTTCACGTCATACAAACTTGTATGTGTATGACTGTCTACGATCACATAATGATAAATGTTTTGTAAAGTAAAGGATGGCATTGTGTTGTCTAAATACAGTTAGGTCCATATATATTTGGGCATTGACATACGTTTTGTTTTCTTACCTGTTTACTGAAACTTATTCCAAATACAGCTATGTGTATGTTTGTGTGTTTAATAGAGATGGACATACTCGTGTCCATGAGTTCAAGACTTCAGGCTGTTATTGCCAGCGAAGGTTTTCTACCAGGTATTAGAATTGAAGATTTTATTTACAGTGATTTAATTTGTCAAATTACTCTTGAGCCCTTGAAATTAAGGGATTGTGTTAAAAATGCTTCAGTTCTTTACATTTTTTGCTAGCTGTATACAGTACTGTGCAAAACTTTTAGGCAGGTGTGAAAAAATGCTGTAAACAAAGAATGCTTTCAAAAATGGAAATGTTAATTATTTATCTTCATCAATCAAGAAAATGCAGTGAGTGAACAGCAGAGAAATCTAAATCAGATCAATATTTGGTGTGACCACCCTTTGCCTTCAAAACAGCATCAATTCTTCTAGGCACACATGCACACAGTTTTTGAAGGAACTCGGCTGGTAGGTTGTTCCAAACACCTTGGAGAACTAACCACAGATCTTCTGTGGATGTAGGCTTTCTCACATCCTTCTGTCTCCTCATGTAATCCCAGACACACTCCATGATGTTGAGATCAGGGCTCTGTGGGGGCCATACCATCACTTCCAGTAGGTCTTGTTCTTCTCTACGCTGAAGATAGTTCTCAATGACTTTGGCTGTATGTTTTGGTTCACTCAGCGTGTCCTGGGTCTTCCTCTGGGCCTCTTCTCGGTGGGATGTGCCCAGAACACCTCACCAGGGAGGTGTCCAGGAGGCATCCTAACCAGATGCCTGAGCCACCTCAACTGGCTCTTATCGACGTGGAGAAGCAGTGGCTCTACTCTAAGTCCCTCCCGGATGACCGAGCTTCTCACCCTATCTCTACGGGAGTGCCCAGACACCCTGCGGAGGAAACTCATTTCGGCTGCTTGTATCTGTTATCTCGTTCTTTCGGTCATGACACAAAGGCCGCAGATCAGATGGCACGACAACAAAGTCGATCATCGAACTGCGGTCTATGGTGTCCTGGTGCCAAGAGCACATATGGACACCCTTATGCTTGAACATGGTGTTCATTATGGACAATCCATGATGAGCACAGAAGTCCAATAACAAAACACCACTCAGGTTCAGAACTGGATGACCATTCCTCCTAACCACACCCCTCCAGGTCTCACTGTCATTGTCAATGTGAGCGTTGAAGTCCCCCAGCAGAACAAGGGAGTGGAACGCTCTCCAACACCCCCTCCAAGGACTCCAAAAAGGGCGGGTAATCTGAACTGTTGCTTGGTGAATAAGCACAAACAACAGTCAGAACCCATCCCCCCACCAATAGGCGGAGGGAGGCTACCCTCTCATTCACCAGGGTGAACCCCAACGTATAGGCGCTGAGATGGGGGGCAACAAGTATCGACACCCAAGCTCGGCACCTCTCACCAGGGGCAACCAGGGGAGTGGAACAGTGTCCAACCCCTCTCAAGGAGACTGGTTCTAGAGCCTGAGCTGTGCGTCGAGGTGAGCCCGACTATTTCTAGCCGGAACCTCTATAGCTCGCACACCAATTCAGGCTCCTTCCCCACCAGAGAGGTGACATTCAATGTCCCAAGAGCCAGCTTCTGCAGCCGAGGATCAGACCGCCAAGGTCTCCGCCTTCGGCCGTCACCCATAACACATTGCACCCGACCCCTTTGGCCACACCCACGGGTGGTGAGCCCATCGGAAGGGGGACCCACGCTTCCTCTTCGGGCTGTGCCCGGCCGGGCTACATGGGTGAAACCCCGGCCACCAGGCACTCGCCAGCGTGCCCCATCTCCAGGCCTGGCTCCAGAATGGGGCCCCGGTGACCAGTGTCCGGGCAAGGGAACACTGTGTCCATTTTTCGCAATCATGGCAATCAACAGGGGTCTATGGGCTGTGCCTTCACCTAGGACCTGTTTGCCTTGGGTGACCCTACCAGGGGAATAAAGCCCCTGACAACATAGCTCCTAGGATCATTGGGACACTCAAACCCCTCCACCATGTTAAGGTGGCAGCCAGGGGACAGGTAGATATATATATATATATATATATATATATATATATATATGTATTTTTTATTTTTTTATTTTTTTTTATTTCAAGGAGGGGAAGCTCAATTTTGAGATTGCTGATTCGCTGATTTTGCTGCCAATCAAAAAGGGATTCCGCCTCAGACAGATCATCCAGTCATCATGCAGAAGGTGGGCGTCCGGGCCAGCTGAAGCCAGCCCACTTCCCCATAGACCCCCAGAAACGCTGAGCGTCCGATGGGCGGGACAAAGCCCACCATTTTTGCTTCGCTATTGAACTCACTGTTTAAAGCACTTTGAAGCTGCGGGAATGAGTGAGAGGAAAGCCACGTCGTTACCAGTGATAAGAAGCTGATTCTGAACAAAGGTTGAGCACGTTGTAGCGCATATAGGGGTTGGACAATGCAACTGGGCCTCCTTTTGCGGCCAATACAGCGTCAATTTGTCTTGGGAATGACATATACAAGTCCTGCACAGTGGTCAGAGGGATTTTAAGCCATTCTTCTTGCAGGATAGTGGCCAGGTCACTACGTGATACTGGTGGAGGAAAATGTTTCCTGACTCGCTCCTCCAAAACACCCCAAAGTGGCTCAAAAATATATAGATCTGGTGACTGTGCAGGCCATGGGAGATGTTCAACTTCACTTTCATGTTCATCAAACCAATCTTTCACCAGTCTTTCTGTGTGTATTGGTGCATTGTCATCCTGATACACGGCACCGCCTTCAGGATACAATGTTTGAACCATTGGATGCACATGGTCCTCAAGAATGGTTCGGTAGTCCTTGGCAGTGACGCGCCCATCTAGCACAAGTATTGGGCCAAGGGAATGCCATGATATGGCAGCCCAAACATCACTGATCCACCCCCGTGCTTCATTCTGGGCATGCAACAGTCTGGGTGGTACGCTTCTTTGGGGCTTCTCCACACCGTAACTCTCCCGGATGTGGGGAAAACAGTAAAGGTGGACTCATCAGAGAACAATACATGTTTCACATTGTCCACAGCCCAAGATTTGTGCTCCTTGCACCATTGAAACCGATGTTAGGCATTGGCATGAGTGACCAAAGGTTTGGCTATAGCAGCCCGGCCGTGTATATTGACCCTGTGGAGCTCCTGATGGACAGTTCTGGTGGAAACAGGAGAGTTGAGGTGCACATTTAATTCTGCCGTGATTTGGGCAGCCGTGGTTTTATGTTTTTTGGATACAATCCAGGTTAGTACCCGAACATCCCTTTCAGACAGCTTCCTCTTGCATCCACAGTTAATCCTGTTGGATGTGGTTCGTCCTTCTTGGTGGTATGCTGACATTACCCTGGATACCGTGGCTCTTGATACATCACAAAGACTTGCAAATTTCTACGAAGTTGGTACTCTTTGTACAACAAAAATAAAAACATAATTCAATGATTGGCAAATCAATGAAGACTGGCTACCAGGCTGGTCCAATTTAGCCATGAAACCTCCCACACTAAAATGACAGGTGTTTCAGTTTCATTGTCCAAACCCTGTATATATAGATGCAATTGTTTTTTAAAAACCCCAAAAAAAAAACACGCTCCGCTTCGGCTCACGTTGCAAAAAGCCCTCGTTAGGAATAGCTCACTAAAAGATGGAGGTCACAACAGTATGCTTTTCCATTCAGCATATAATCCTTCACATATATTATGCATATAACATTCACTTGTTTTTCATTTGGTGCTTGGCAACTAGACTGAGAGGGTACCAACCAAAAATGAAGCCCCTGCTCCACCAAGGTTGGCTGAAATTAGCACACGATCAAGCCTAAGCCTGATGGAGAAATATTTTCTGTTCAGAGGACACAAAGGTTAAGCTGTTTTGCCACAATAAGAGAAAATATGGTTGATGAAGTAGATGCGAGGCTTATAAAACCTGAGAAAAATGTACCTACTGTCAAGAATGGTGTTGGCAGCATCATGCAGAGGGTCTGTTATGTTGATAGTGGTCAGTGCAAAGGAGATAAGTCTTTAGCTCTGATTCCACGCTCAGGAGAAACTGTCATGGTGTAATTACACCCTGAATTGAATTTAAGCAAAAAGTCATCCTTGCAGGATCAGTTTTATAAATATATCGTCACGTTCTGAGGTTTAGAGTGACCAAAGCACAGACAAGAGCTCGGCAACTGCATGTTTAAAGGAGTCTTCTTCTTTTATTCAAAGATAAGTTCAAAAGGTTTTCCAAACATAGCAAGAACGTAGCAAAATCATTGCAGATACAAAAACACAAGTTGAAACTCCAAAAACTTACAGAGTTGACTCTGCAGGAACATAGTAGTCAAAGCTTTAGACGAGGATAGGTGAACGAACCAAGGAACCAGCGAAGAACAAACAAAAACAGAGAGCTTATGAACAGAGGGAAGTGGAGTATGGACCAATGAGATACTGAGGCAGGTAATCAGATGAGAATGGAAATCAGGTGTGGACCAGGTTATAGAGAACTGAGGGAATCTGGATGGTTACTACGGTGACCGAACTAGAATACAAAGGGAACATGAGGGAAGCTAGGCAATAACATAACCAAAGGAACCTGACTACAAAAACAAAACTATAAATAACTCAGGGAAACAGAACTAAGCAAAACTATAGACGTAGATAATAAACCAAAAGAGACATAAGAACCAAGAATAATCATTGACTAAAGTAAACTGAGAAACCAGAGGGAATAGAAGAAACACCAAAACCTAATAATTAACAAAGAACCCATAAAGAAACCCTGACCGTAAATAAACAAAACCTAAACCACAGAAAGGGAACCAGGACGAGGAGGAACAGAGAAAATAAACTAGTAAACAAAGAGCGCAGGTGAACAAATACCAAAACATAAAGAAATACAGATATAGTAAATGGGAAACTAAACTAGAAACTACAAGGAAGACAAAGGAGCTAGAATAAGAACGAATATAATAATAGTCATAAGAAAACCATAACAAATAATAGAAAAGAAACCACTAAAGGAACTTAGACAAAACCCAAACTAAATAAAAGATTGAAAACACAAGACCACAACAAAGACCAAAGATGATCTGAAAACATCACTGTCTGCTGATCTAGTTCTTGGAAGCGCAAGCGACATTCCAAGAACGGGTGCAGAGTAACTTTATATTTCCTGTTGCATCTCATACCAAAACCAAATACAAAATGTTTAAGTTAACGTTGTAAACATTTGATTCTACACGTCTAAAAATACAGTACTAACATTGCATTATTATACATTAGCTTGCATACTGAGAACTAATTTGAAACAATGGTTTGTAATGAAAGATGTTCCATTCCAGCAACACATTAGATTGAACTGGTTGCACTGCAAGAAAGGTGATCAGTCAGTGTGAATTACCGTGAAAATATGCCTAGGGGCGTGACACTCTGGTATAAATGAACATGTGGGACGAGAAAGGTGACAATAGGAATAGCTGGGCACAGACTCTGGAACTGTTAGAAGACATTTTAAAAGTTTGTAAGTGTCTCCTTTTAAAATTTCTACTATTATACAGATGATTAGTTGTCTGTTAAATACTTTTGCCACACTAACAGTGGAAGCTTACATGTTATTTTTTTGGATAACTAATGTTTCACTGTCCTGTAGATTTGCATTGCTCATCCTTCAAAAGCTTTGCCAGAAATGTAAGAAATTACAGTTGTTCATGTCAGCTTACTAATTTTATCAACTGAAGAAGTCCTGCTGAACACAGAGGTCTGAGTCATTATCCGTTTGTTTTACAGAATGCGTTACATCGCTGTCTTTGCCCTCCTCACGGCCTGTGCCTTGGCTGATGGTAAGTGTGCAACTAACTAAATTTACACGATGTTTCAATATATTTCAACACTGAGACAAAACATAGACTTCATGTAAGCACGAGTTGGTGTTGAGTTTATACACAGCCCTGATTTAGACTTACGTTTTTCAATGATTAGAACAGGAAAAACTGACAGATCTAAAAGTTGCTTTGACTTAGAAATACAAATTTATAAGTTTCACAAATAGGTCTGTAAATCATCCTAAAATGCCGGAAAAAAAAAACTAATTTCATTAATGTTGAATTAATTCATTTTTGAATGAAATTAAGTTTTCATTTCTGATGATTCCATTGTAATAATGTATGCAAAAAGAATTGGTATTTTTGTTTATTTAAGGACAAAAAATAGTGACAATATTGTAAAATATGACAACTTATTTATATACTTGCAGTGTACCGGCAGATGGAAAAAACATGCAACGTAATTTAACATTGGATATAATCAGAAATAAGTTTTGGTCTTTTATAAAAACAAAGTGTCAGTTCAGCATGAAACATAATTGTCAGCCAGAAGTGCACACTCATGACTTAAAATGATGTGAAATTTAAAATATACAATTTTCAATGATGAATAAATTAGGACCTGCTGGCATTGATTTGTGGTTAAAATGACTAAAATCATACACCGGCATAGTTCATCAGAAGAAATCAGCTTTTCCACTGTCCTGACCACTGTGCCTACAAGTGGAGGATATTATAACCACCAACATGTGTATTTATATTCCTCCTCCTAACTTTATCTCAGTATAAATCCAGCTCTTCTGTGAAGGCCTCAGAGGTCTGTGTAGAGAACATTAGTGAACAAACAGCATCATGAAGACCAAGAAACAGGACTGACCGGTCAGGGATAAAGATGTGGGAAAGTTTAAAGCAGAGATAGGTTATTAAAGAATGGCCAAAGTTTAGAAAATTTCCTGAAGCAATGCTGAGTCCATTATCTGACAATGTAACAAACAGGGTTTAACTGCATACCTATCAAGACCTGGCTATCTTCCTAAACTGACAGGCTGGGCAAGTAGAGTATTAATTAGAAAAGCAGCCAACAGGCCCATGGTAACTCTGGAGGATCTTCTTCATCGACAATAAGCAAGAAGTTGAAAGAAGAAAGCCAAATGAGCTCTCATTTGCAGTTTGCCCAGTTTTTTCCACTAACTAAACTTTAGGTAAGGTCCTTCAACATCTGCAACAGACTTTGTTTATGTGGGAAACATTCAAGTCGTTATGGCAATTTTCCATTAATTTTACAACTCTTTTTTCCTTACATGCTTTGAACCTGCGATCTTCTTGTTCAGACTTTGCTAATCAGAAGGTGGGCAACAGTGACCTATTGAGCATCAGAACCATCATGCATAATCAAATAGCAAAGATCCTGGAGCAAAATCAGACCGAATGTCTTAGTCCCAATGGACAGGGAAGGACAGGACGGAACCATCATGACAAGATAAGCCCCGGCCTAGAATGGACCGCGGGCAGATTGAGGATATGGCTAATATCCAAAAGTCCTACCAATGACGAGAGAAAGGTGGGCAGAGGGAAAGTAAAGAGGCTCTAATCATTGAAGCATAAACATCACACCGCATCAGACAGGACCAAAGATACAGGCAGTGCAAAGACGCCCCTGGGGTGTAAGATCATGACAGATCCTGTAAAAAGTCAAGACTGATGCCAATGGTCATTGAAGTGCCCCAATTATTGACGTTTCTTGGGGTTTCGTTTTTAACATTAAAATTCATAGTTCATTAGAAGAAATCCATCATGTCTTCCTGAAACCTGATAAAAATAACTCATATTCATTGTTCTTGTCTTTGCAGAATCCTATTACTCCTTTTCTAAATCTGTGGGATCAGGAGGGGGCTTGTCGTACAGCGTGACTGGGGAGGGCAGAATCACAGCCGTTAGAGTGTGGGAGCTCTACAGCAATTACATCTACGGGTGAATGTTTAAAGTTATGATCAGATTCTCCACAGATGAAGACAAAGATATTTATGGTTTACTGTTTTTTAATAACTACATGAATTTATAGTTTGAATTTTTTTGACTGTGACTTGAAGGTACATTTAGATATTATTCCTATATAATCCCATATTAACGTATGACACCTGACTTTCTGTTTCCTTCAGCTTCCAGATCCGCTATGGCGTCCTTTGGTCTCCAGTTGTTGGCTATGTGTCCGGCGAACCCAATGAGATAGAGCTATTTGAGGGCGAAAGAATCATCCAAGTCTCTGGAAAGTATGGTCACTACATTCAGTCGCTGATCTTTGCCACCAACAAGGGCCGCTCCCTCCATGTCGGCCAGTCCTCAGGCAATTCTTTTAACATGTATCCTACCCACCCAGACGCTGAGCTGCGGTTCCTTAGCGGCAGGGTGAGTGGGCCTCCCACTGCCCTCCAGGCCCACTGGGCCGTCCTTGATACTGACAGTAGTGAGAATAATTAAGCAACTGTGAAGAAAATCTGGGTGACAATTTGCTGTGATTTTCTCCTCTGTTGTAAATATTCTTCATCTTTTAAATCGGATTGTGAATGATTTTTTTGTCTTTTATTTGTAAAACATTTATCTGTTTACTTGATGGTTTCTATTTTGTCCCATTTTAATTTTGCTGTTTTCTGTGCAGTTTAAAAAAATGAATAGATATTAGTTTAGTAAGACTAACTTTTACAGTAGAATGTGATATTTGGCATTAATAAAGTGAGAGATTATCTGTTTCTATGTACTTTTAATTTGAAGTATAGTTTCATCAAGTTCTAAATCATGGTTTTATTATTTCATGGAAGCGTTTCATTAAATCTATTCACATCATATTTGTGGTTTGTTTTCCTTTTTCTACTTACAAACAAACATGGCTGCTTACATGTAGGAACTGCATTATTTAGCTCTAGTTTGTAAGGTAAATAGGTCTTTGTATCATTCAGTTACTTCAACAAAGGTTTTTTTGTACTCATGCAGGAGAAACTAAAAATAAATAACAATTAATCAACAAAATATTCAAGGTCTCATTCATTTACAAACGCAAATCGGCACATTGACCTTGATTAGTAACTGAGAACATGTGATAGAGCTACTTTGCTTACCTAGCATCTAACATGTTTTTATTTTCAAGAACATATGTCATACACATATGCACGGAAAACATACAAACTCCACGCAGAAAGACCCAAGGCAGGGGTTCAAACGTGGGAAAGAGAAATAGTTTTGGTAATAATAGGTGAACGACAACCGAAAGGTTTAGTCTGATTTAATCTCATGTAATAACGAGGATGAAAAAAAGGTCTTTTTAAACAGTGTATGTAAAGGTCTGATTTCAATTGTGTGTCAAATAACTAAGGAAAAAACAACCAGGTTTCCAGCAGGTTTCATGCAGCCATGAAAAACTTTTCGTATCCTTCCTGCCAGCTTCTGGTGGAGCCGTTGGGCAGCATCTCCCAGAAATGCAAGGTTTGTAATCATTGAAGGCAACCTTAGTGCACAGAGATAATAATGACTCCTTCCAGAATGTGGGATTGGCAACGATGGAATGGCCTCATCTGCAGTCGTGACCTCCAACCCATTGAACACTTTTGGGATCACCTTGGGTGGGAGGTTCATGCCAGAGTTACCAAACCAGCACATTGGCTGACTTGAAGAATAGGACGCCAGCCCACAGCAGTGTGTGACCAAGCTGGTGAGCAGCTTTAGAGGGAGGTTCCAGGCGAACCACTCAGCTCTGCTGCTAAATCCACAAATATATTAACCCATATCAGAATCAAAATCAACTTTATTTATACGTTTATACAGACAAACAAGATATTTGACTTCGGTACACTTTGCTCTCAATAATAAAGAATATGTTTTTAAATGTTGCATATTTAATGGTGTTGCATATGTGCATATGTGTGGCTCCATGTAAAGGGAAAAAAAAACAGACCTTCCAAAGAAAGATGAATTTTTGCCAAGAAGCCTTGTCACAACAAAAAAATAATGGGCCAAACATTCATTTTCATCCTAAGTTTATATTCATTCTGATGATCAATGCAAAAAGTGCAACTGTAAACAAGAGGAAAAGCTATTCTTTTAATACCTGTACCTAGATCACAAAATGAGTTTTATAAACTATGACCTTTTCCTGAACTTTATCTGTTTTTAATGCAATTCCTAGAAGTTCAGGTTAGATATGCAAAGATGTCGTGCCTGATAATTGTGCACATTTGAAAAAAAAGTGGAATTTCCAGTTGCATCTCATACCACGACCAACAACAACACTGTAAACTCTCCAACATTACGAACATTAGACTCCCTGTTCTAATCCAACAGACCTAAACTGACAGTACTAACTTGTACTTCTGAAACGCTGCCAGTAAGAGGGACTGTGTTGGTAGGCGTACCTTTCATTCCTCCAGCTCATTTCAGATGGTGCTTCGAGTTGAAAGGTGTGACTTTTCAGGAACACATCAGATTAAACAGGTTTCTATCAGCCAATGATAACCAGGAAAGTAATCAGACAGTGGAAATTACATTGAAAATATGCATAAGGGCTGGTTTAAAAGTCATTGTTCCTGGTGGCACAGTGAGATGAGAAAGCCGAGGAAAGCAGAAGTGGATCCTAAAAGCTTGTTAGTGTGTTAGAAGTAATAATAAAAAAAACGTTGTAAGTTTTTCATTATTTCAGTAATGGTGCTGATTATCATAATTAGTTAAGGACTGGATGTTTGTGAGGTAGTATTGCTAAACTACTAAGTGCTTTTAAAACTCAACAAAAGATCAACAGTGGTAACTCGTACTAATATTTCCTCCTCAGGTTGACTTTGCTCTTCTTGCCAAATTCTGATCAGACACGTAAGAATTAATTTGTTTTCTTCTGTCAGCTCAATATTTGCATCAACTGAATATAGTCCTGCTAAACATAGAAGTTTGAACCATAATTAACCTATTTCACAGAATGCATCACATTGCTGTCTTTGCCCTCCTGACAGCCTGTGCCTTGGCTGATGGTAAGTGTGCGACTAACATTCACCTGAATCATTTTGATAAATTTGTTTAGAATAGTAGCTTTCTGTGATAGGCCTAGATTATCTGACTGGCGTTATACTTTAGAAGTTTTTGGTTTTCTTGTGATGTTAATAACTAACTATTGATATTTTTGACTTTTCTCTGCAGACTCTCATTATTCGTTTTCTCGGTCTGTGGGATCCGGATATGGCACTTCGTACAGCGTCATCGGGGAGGGAAGAATAAAAGCCGTTAGAGTGTGGGAGATCTACAGCAACTACATCTATGGGTAAATTATTCAAATACAGAAATAACCTAAACAGAATTGGAAAATTATGAGTTTTTTTGAAGAAGAAAAAAACAGATTTTATCATTTTTAATCAATGATGTTGTAACCCTCTTACTTGCCTTTTTTTATTTTAGCCAAATCCAATTTCTCTTTAAGAACTATAAATAAACAAAAACTTTGTTTTATTTTCTGCATAACCTGGAGATTAAAATCTCGACAAAGAAATGGTAATAATAAAATAAAACAATAATTTCTCAAAAATAATTTCTCCATGCATGCATGCATGATGCATGCTTAATGCATGTTGAAAATATGAACCTTTAACTCCTTTAATACTAATTAGATCAGGATAATCAGGATATCTCTAAATAAGGACTACAACTTTCTGCACCTAATTAGTTAATTAAAGTCATTCATTCACTAATTCGTTGAATACAGTTTTAATGCTTTAAAACTGAACCACAGGTCATATTGAACCTGAATTTAAAGTTGTATAATGTCCAGAAAAGTGGTAAAATTGTTCTTATTAAAATTTTTTAAATAAGGTTGTATTTATGCAGTAAAACAAAAGCCAAATACTCATGTGTAAAATGTAGCAAATATGTTATGAGGTGGCAAATCAAAGAAAACTTATCTCATCCCAGTCCACTGTTTTTTTAAACATTAGATTTTTGTTCTCTAGAAAATGGAAGAAAACCAAAGATCCTTACATTCACAAATTAATTTTTCCCATGCGTGTGCGTGCACACCTGGAAATGTATAAAAGTAACTACCAGAACTTCCGAAAGTTTCCAAGACTCCTGTGAAAATTTCCAAACACTGTAAAATCATCCTGAGTATGTGATGGAAGTATAAATAAATAATAAGAGGCAACTAAAAAGAATCACAGCATTTCTCATTTGCTGCTTTACAACACAGAGAATATTTCTAACTTCGTTTTCTTCTTTTTTTGCACATCTGAAAACATAATAAACCTCATTTTACAATATATGAATTAATTTTTTTCAGTGATATCTAACTTAGCTCGGATATACTGTTAATTGTTGGATTATTAAATTATTCATTCATTTATTGTAACCAAAAGTGTCAAGGACCTTTTTTGTATCCACCAATCACTCGTTATTTATGAGTCATCACCACAAGTCTGTGTTAAAGAGAGCAGTTGGTGTTACACAGCTCTGCAGGTTAACAGGCTTTCATTAATTGATACTGAAAATAACTTTCTTCACTCAGTGACAGTTTCCAGACTGAAAAGTGTTGTTGTCAGTGCCAAACAAGCATAAAATTGGATCACCAGCTGATTTCTTAGTGCATTTCTAGTTTTTTGTACATTTTTGCTACAACACCAGGTTTAGTATTTCACCTTTTCATAGACTTTTTTGAATCCTAGTCTTAAATTATGCCTGTACTTTGAAGTATAATGAGAAATTTTTACATGCATATAGCCCCAAATCATTTATATCCCAGGCAGATTTAAATTTTAAAATAATGTTTATTCATTCAATAAACTTGTTTCTGAAAGAAAGTGACACATGGATCTCTCAGTGGATATTAAAACAATTTACAAGGGGTATCAATTAAAAAAATATATTGCTGTGTTTTTCTCTCCAGTTTAAAAACAATTATGTATAATATTGCTCATATATACATTTGTATTAATAAAAATATATATTATAATTTGTGTTTATAATCTTATAGCTAATAATTGCAGAGCAGCTTTTTCAATATTTCCACTGACATTTTCATGATTTATCTTTGCTCTTTAAGATTGGAAGGCCTTCTTGCCATCACCTTAATCTTTAGCTCCCTCCACAGATTCTTTATCAGATTCAAGTCAGGACTTTGGCTGGGCCGCTCAAAAATGTTAATATGGCTTCCAGTCACAAGAAACATGTTGGTAAAACTAAAAGAGCACTTTAAACCTAAAGCCTCCAGTGGTTTGGGCTGAACTGTATTTATCTTTTTTTTTTTGTTGTACAACTACTCAAAGCACTTGTACGCGACACCTGCATTCACCCCACTTCACTCATAATGCCCACACATTTAAACGATACGCAGATCGGTGGGCAAACTCAGTGCCTTGCCTCGTTATGTGGCACGGAAGGAAGTTGGAATCAAACTCACAACTCTTCCCACTAAGCCAAAATCCAATCCCAAACTACATGCAAATCAAAGCACAGATTTGGATGAGAAGGTTTTTATAGGCTAGGTGTGTTGAAGATCTGTGCATAATTTCATTACAATAATCCAAAGTAATTCAGATACAGATTAGCGTCATCATAAATTGACGGACTTCTAGAGTGTAAAATATGTTTAGATTAATTCAGTATAGTTTGACATTTTGGCTCATCAGGACAAACTGATGATTTATGTTTTTTACATTATAAGTAGGTGTAAATAAGTGTGTTATACACCAAAAATGTGTTATAATTATCATTATTATCATTGTTAATCATGTATGAAATAAATCCTTCCTGTTCCGCTCAGCTTTCAGCTCCACTACAGTGATTCTGGCTGGGCTCCAGTTGTTGGATATGTTTCTGGCGAACCCCAAGAGCTGGAGCTGTTTGAGGGTGAAAGAATCATCCAGGTCTCCGGAAAGTACACTCACTACATTCAGTCGCTGATCTTTGTCACCAGCAACGGGCGCTCGCTGCACGTCGGCGAGGCCTCGGGACATTCCTTCAACATGTATCCTACCCACCCAGACGCCGAGCTCCGCTTCCTCAGCGGCAGTGTCAGTGGGCCTCCCACTTCGATCCAGGCCCACTGGGCTATCTTTTACACTGAGATCACTGATAATTAATGAGCAATGATGAAGACGAAAAAGAAACCATGAATAAAACAATGATTTTATACATTTTCCTTCATTTTAAAACTGATCGTGATTTATGAATCACTTATTTTAAATCATCCGTTGATTGAAGTTTGGATTTAAATCTGGTCAAATAACATGACTATGCTCATCTTTTCACAAAAACTGTGAATTTATCATTCGTTGATTTTTGTCTACATTGCAAACCAGTTGTGATAAGAGATAATTGAGTTTCAAACTAGAAGGACGTGAAATGTTTTACTTTATTACTATTTTCTTGAAAGGATGATATATGTGAGGATTAAGGAAATAAATGCTTCTATAACAGCTTCACACATGTTATGGTTTAGTAAAGTGAGCATATTTTTTGTACTTTCTATTTGAATGTTGCAAGTTATAAATCATGGTTTTGTTCTTTCATGAAAACAAAATAAAATTGTCAGGATCTGCCATTTTGGGTTTTTTGTTAGTTTACTTTTCTTAGCTATTCTTTCTTGATTCTGGTGTTCATGTGTTTCTTTACATTTTCCTGTAGATCTGTTTCTCTTGGTTTTGTTATTTAGTCTAGTTTTTGCTCAGTTCCTCATATCCCTGCTTTCCTCCTGCTCATTAGTTTAACCTGATACATTTCCTCAGCCTCCCTGCAGCCTGGTCCAAACTTGTTACACGTTTCCTCTGATTACCTGCCTCCCTATATCATTGGTCCACACTCCACTTCCCTCAATTTATTAACTCTCTGGTTTTCATTGTTCCTTAGTGGTTCCTCCTGTAAACTTCTCGTCTACTCCCCTGTTATCTTCCCAAGTTCCTCCCAGTGGTTTGTTTTCTGTTTGCCTGAACTTGTGCTCTCGGAATGACCTGCCTAAGCTCTGAACTCTGCCTGCCTGCCTGTAAGTCTGTGTGCTATTATAAACCTCAATCTACTCACCATGCGGCCTCCTCGCCATGTTCTGCGCTCTGGTCCTACCTCCAAACCCTCGACCTTGACAAAAAAGTTTTATAAAAATTTAGCTTTTTATGTATGTGCCTGTTTTCAATGTTACACACAGCAGGACCAACATATATGTAGAAAATAATATGTTTTGCGATATCTCTTTGTATTGTTTAGTAACTTCAACAATAGTTGATTATTGTGCTCAAAAAATAACATGAGCACAAAGAAAGATTAGCCTAGAAAGAATCTCCCGAGCAAAAATTCAAGGCATTTCAAATATTTTTCATAGAAGATCCTAATCAAATTTCCTCATTAGCCGTGTTATGAAAGATGAAAGAAAAAAATAACTGACATGAGATGGAGGTTCACTAACGAGCATCATAGAGGCCATAATGAGGAACCGAGAGGATTTTCAGAAAAAGATCTCAGACCACTGAGCAACAGTCCAGTTTCTGGTTCCGGAGTGCCATGACTGTTAATAATTTCAAAAATGTACAAACACATTTATATAATTTTACAAAAAAAACAATAGACTATTTACAAGAAATGGAAAAACTGTGCAAATAACAGCAGTGTAAGCACTTATTGAGTTTGTTGGGAGCAGCGATAGTTATAAAGTCTAACAGCCACGGGAGGAAGGATCATCGATAATGCTCCTTTATGCACCTAGGAGCTCTCCAGTCCTGCAATACCTTCATGCATGGGTTGGGAAACATTGTCCAACAGTGATGTTATTTTTGCTTCTGTCTCTCACCTCCTGCACTGGGTTGAGAGGGCATCCTGGGACAGAACTGGCCTTCATGATGAGCTTATCTAACCAGTTCATCTCAGTTGCAGATTAGTTGCTGCTCCCACAGACTACATCATAGAAGATGGCTAATGCTACCACAGTGTCAAAATAGGTCTTCAGGGGTGTCTCCTGAAATCCAAAAGATCTCAGCCTCCTGAGTAGGTAGATTCTGCTCTGACCCTCCCTGTAAAGAGCATCATTGTTGTGACTCCAGTCTAGTTTATTGATTAGGTGAACACCTAGGTGCTTATAAAAGTCCACTATCTCAATGTCAGTTTCCTGGATGTTCATTTACATCAGTGTGGTGAGTCTGTGCTACCAGCTCCGTGGATTTCCCCACACTGATCAGGAGGTGGTTCTGCTGGCCACAAAGTCCTGTGTCCACCGTCTGTACTCTGAGCCATCCTCACCTGTAATGAGGCAGACTCATCTGAGAACTTCTGAAGATGGCATCTGGGGAGTTTATGGAGGAGTTTGCAGTGTAGAGGATGAACAGGAATGGTGCCAGCTCAGTCCCCCGCAGGGCCCCCCGTACTGCAGACCAGCATGTCAGAGACGCAGCCCCATGTCCTCACATACTGTAGGTTGTCCAGTATCCACTAGGTTAGGTGGTGGTCCACTTCTGACAGTTCCAGCTTGTCCATCAGATGCCCCGGCTGTACGGTATTAAGGCACTGGAGAAATCAAATACCATGGTCCTCATCGTGCTTCCAGGCTTCTCCAGGTGTGTCAAAGCTCAGTGCAAGAGGTAGATGATGGCATTATCCACCCCAATGCCAGACTGGAAGATGAACTGCAGCGATCCAATGAAGACCTCACCAGGGGGTGAAGATAGCTGACGATCAACGTCTCGAAGGTTTTCATGAGATGCAAGGTCAGTGTTACTGGCCTGTGGCTGCTGAGGTCCTTTGGAGGTGTGTTCTTAGGCACTGATACCACACAGATTTTTATTAGCTGTAAGCCATAATTTTTAAAATAAACTGAAACAAGTACTTGAAATACATATCGCTCTGTGTGTGATAAATCGGATTTACAGTGATTCTCCTGAAGTCTCTGTGCTTCCTTTGGGTTAATCTACTACATCAGCTCTCAAATGAAAAGCTTTAGCCTGCAGATTCAATGGCAATTAGGGTATGCCAATACAAGTCAATCTGGGTGGCAAATAAATATATACATTTATATAAATAATGATCAAAATTAAATATTGAACACATGTATATCCACTTTAACAATTGCTAAAAGTAATTTTCAATTACCTACTCATCGCCTATGTAAGGAAATAAGTATTTAATCTTTTAATTGTGGGTACAAAATGACAAAAGTTTGAGAACTGCCTCTTTGTTTCCACCATATTCCCCTTCATTTTGTTCTTTGCCTTTGTGTATGTATTATCTAATTATCATTTTGTGAGGCAACAATACAAAAGAAACAAAACACAGCGTGCTTTCATTTGGTCTTCCTGCAATGAGGTTCCAGTAAATCTAGAGGCATTAAATACTGATTATGCAAGGGATTAAAAAGTGGCCTTGCCAGTTAGATCGAATGCCACAGTAAGTGGAAATAAAAAGCAGTAAATTAAATTTACTTTCTTTGCTCCACAAGTTAAAAAACACATTATGAATTATTAATCCTCCATGGTCTTGTAGGGAAGTTTTGTTCTAAAAAAAAAAACTTTTATTAATAAAAAGGGAGGCAGAATAAACAAAGCTAAACTGAACATTAACTTTGTTGAGAATTACATGGAAGCTGAGAATGCAAAAAACCCCAAAACACAAACATGATATAAAAACTGAGAAGACTCATACTGAAATGATGAGCAGTTCTACTAATACAAAACAAACTACAAAAATCAATCTACGATTGAAAGGACTGGAACCAGCTCAAATACAAAATGTTCTTTGGGTTCTCTCTCCCAACAGAACCAGCACTCCCCAAAGCACCATTCAATCTAAAAGGCTATCACCCAGTCAAACGCAGCAGATGATCGCTCACGCTGACCCAGGTTGTGCCTGTTAAAAGGGAGCTTTCCTTTCCTCTGTCACCACATGCTTGCTCAGTATGAAATATTGCTGCAATCAACTGTCCACTGTCTCTACATGCTTGTCCAGGAGGAGGGATTGCTGTAGCGTCAGTCACTCAGTGCTATCAGCTGAGTTTCCTTTGATAGAAAACAATTTACCAACTGGTATGATAGAGTGACTGCATCATTTTGTTACTGGTACGTATGTAGTTAACTTTGGATTTGTTCATATGATACATCTGATCTGTTTGCTTTACTAAGCACCTTCAGATGTCATTTGTTGTAATTTGGCACCATATAATTAAATTGAATTTTACTGAATACTATCTTGGTTTTCTATTGTAAAACATTTGCTTACAATACATTATATATTCTAGCACATTCTAACATAATAACACCACTGAACTCATTATAAAAAATAATCTAAAAATACCCTTTTTAGTACTCGTACTCGTACTCGTCGTCTTCCGCTTATCCAGGATCGGGTCGCGGGGGCAGCAGACTCAGCAGAGACGCCCAGACGTCCCTCTCTCCAGACACCTCCTCCAGTTCCTCCAGGGGGAGCCCAAGGCGTTCCCAGGCCAGCCGAGAGACGTAGTCCCTCCAGCGTGACCTGGGCCTCCTCCCGGTGGGACGTGCCTGGAACACCTCCCGAGGAAGACGTCCAGGAGGCATCCGGTACAGATGCCCGAGCCACCTCAACTGGCTCCTCTCGATGTGGAGGAGCAGCGGCTCTACTCCTAGCTCCTCCCGGATGGCTGAGCTCCTCAGTCTATCTCTAAGGGAGTACCCGGCCACCCTACGGAGGAAGCTCATTTCAGCCGCTTGTATCCGGGATCTCGTTCTTTCGGTCATGACCCAAAGTTCATGGCCATAGGTGAGGGTAGGAACGTAGACCGACCAGTAAATTAAGAGCTTCGCTTTTCGGCTCAGCTCTCTCTTCACCACAACGGACCAGCTCAGCGCCCCCATTACTGTGGCAGCCGCACCGATCCGTCTGTCGATCTCCCGCTCCATTCTTCCCTCACTCGTGAACAAGACCCCGAGATACTTAAACTCCTCCACTTGAGGCAGGAACTCCCCTCCAACCTGAAGAGGACAAGCCACCATTTTCAGGTCGAGAACCATGGCCTCGGACTTGGAGGAGCTGATCCTCATCCCAGCCGCTTCACACTCGGCTGCAAACCGCCACAGCGCATGCTGTAGGTCTTGGCTAGAGGGGGCCAGCAGGACCACGTCATCCGCAAAAAGAAGAGACGAAATCCACTGGTCCCCAAACCAGACCCCCTCCGGCCCTTGGCTGCGTCTAGAAATCCTGTCCATAAAAGTTATGAACAGGACCGGTGACAAAGGGCAGCCCTGCCAGAGTCCAACATGCACTGGGAACAGGTCCGACTTAGTGCCGGCAATGCGGACCAAACTCCTGCTCCGCTCGTACAGGGACCGGATGGCCCCTAATAAAGGGCCCCCAATTCCATACTCCTGGAGCACCCCCACAGGGCATCACGAGGGACACAGTCGAATGCTTTTTTAGTTTGAAGATATATTCAGTTGTGTCTCAGAAAATGATAAATGTAGGCGATTTTGGTTACTGTCAACATTTATATTTCATGATGTTCACATATTTCAAGTTGTCCATCCTTGCTTATATACTTCGTGTGATTTTAGTATGTGTTAAAAGTGTCAAAGATGAAGCTAATAATAAACATGAGCAAGACATATACACTGCAAATTCTTCCTCCAGTCTCTGAAACCACAGAGCAGCAGTTAGGTCCTGTTTTCTCAGCCCAGGTAAGAGGTTTCTGACATTGTCTCTGGTTCAGAAGTAGGTTGACTCAAGGAAGGCAACAGTTACTGCCAACGAGACATCTGTGGTGGCTCTCGAAGAACTGACTGCAGCTGCAGAAGTGCCTTGGTTCACGATCCGCTCCAGGCTGCTGTCAACTTTTTCTACACTACTTTTTCCTGCCACTCAACTTTCTATTGATATGGTCAGATAAAGCACTGTAAACAACCAGCTTCTTTAGTAATTATCTTTGTGTCTTACTCTCTTTGTGACTGTCAGTTGGATGATGTAATGCATTCTGTGAAACAAGCAGAAAACAGCTCAAACTACTTCCTTCACCAGGACCTGATTTATGTAATATATGTTATAAGCTGGAAAGGTAAAAGGGGATCATTTTTACCTGTCTGTTAGAAAGATAAAACTGCAGATAACAGATACACTTTAAAACTTCTTAAACATTTTAGGTTTGATTTGTTAAATGTACTTATTACACTCATTAAACGCTCTCCATTAGCAACAAATCTATTCATATAAACATATACTTACAAGTTCTAAAAGATGTTTTTTAACAGTATGTATACATGTTTTGCATGAATGCAGCTTTCATAGTTAGTCACACAATAAATATACCTACACTTTTCACACTGACCTGTGACAATTTCAGGCTCCTGGGTGCCCTCTGCTGGTGGATTCCTTCTATACTTGTGCTTAACTTGCCCACAGTTCTCAGCTGGCACTAATGAACAACAACAAACTTAAAATAACATATATATATTTTTAATTTTAAATAAAAAATAACCTCCAGTTGAACCCTTAAAGAAGGAAACCCAAGACTTCTATTTTTTCGGTTCCTCAATCCTTTTACAAGAAAAATGCATTCTTTGAGGAGCTTCACACCTTCTGCTCATCAGATGGGCAGTCAGCCATTAGTTTCTGATTGCAGCTATGACATGGAAAAACATCTCACATTTAGCTAGCTGCTATCCAGCCAATGATAGCCAAGAAACTAGTTTAAAGGTGGGAATTATCATAAATATACAGGGGACTGCTGAAGACAGTAAAAGGTCTGGAGTGATGCTGCTGAACATGTAAAGTGAGGAAAGTGACAGAGGAAGCAGCTGCACCCAGGAGCTAATAAAGCCTTAAAACTGCTGTGGGGCATCTTTTAGAACTTGTAAGTATATGTTTATGTGAATAGATTTGTTGCTAGTGGAGAGCGTTTAATGAGTGTAATAAGTACATTTAATTAAATCAAAACTAAAATGTATCTGTTATCTGCAGTTTTATCTTTCTAACAGACAGGTAAGAATGATCCCCTTTTACCTTTCCAGCTTATAAAATATATTACATAAATTAGGTTCTGGTGAAGGAAGTAGTTTGAGCTGTTGTCTACTTGTTTCACAGAATGCATTACATCGCCATCTTTGCTCTGCTGGCCGCTTGTGTCTGGACAGATGGTAATAGTGCATGTTACATTTTTTCTAAAGTTATCCAGAAACTATTTTAGAGTGTATTTTTGTATAAATTACAGATTTTTAATCTAGTCATGAGCAATTTAACATGTCTTCCTGAAGTGTACTTATATTTATTTATAAAACCCGTGTGTTTGCAGACTCCCATTACTCATTCTCACGGTCTGTGGGATCAGGAAGTGGCTCCTCATTCAGCATAACCGGTAAGGAAAGAATCACAGCCATCCGAGTTTGGGAGCTCTACGGCAACCACATCTACGGGTAAATATTCCTGAATTTACATTTAATACCTGCTAAACAAGGGAGCCATTTTGCCCTCGATCCCACCAAATGAAATGTGTCTAAAGCTACAAACGTGAACTAAAATGTATATATGTAATTATAGATATATAATTATAGATATTGAAATATATATTGTGCAGCATATTTACATAAACTATATATTTTCTATATACGACAGTCAGTTTTTGAGGAAAGATCTAATTTTGTTGGAAAAGGTGGAAGTCTTAGAATATATAAAATATGATACATGCTATAGGGTGCACCTTTAAAGCCTAATACAAGCAATGATCATCAAAAATGTCTGAATTTTAAAAGTTGAACTGTTTATTGGCAGCCTCAATAAAACAAAACAACATTTAGATTGTTACAGTTTTTTGTATCACATTTGATACATCAGGTTTTAATTTCATGTATTAATAGAGAAAAGACACATTTTGCATGCATTATAAAAACACATTGCCCACTGACCATTTTTCTGTCAAAAAGTAATTTTAATGGTCAGTTAAAGTAAATGAACACCTTAAAATATGACAGTTTACTTCTCTTTTCTTTCAGTATCCAGTTATGTTACGCATCCAATTGGTCCCAGATTGCCGGCTACACATACAACGAACCCCTAGAGATTGAGTTATTCAAAGATGAAAAAATCATCCAGGTCTCCGGAAAGTACGCTCACTACATTCAGTCACTGATCTTTGTCACCAACAAGGGTCACTCTCTGGTCGTAGGCCAGCCCTCAGGCTATTCCTTCAACATGTATCCCACCCACCCAGAGGCTGAGCTGCGCTTTCTCAGTGGCATGTATCATGGAGGCCTCAGCTCATTCCAGGCCCACTGGGACGTACTGGATGACGATTATGACTGATGAATAAAAATATAAAAATACACCACCGTGGTCTGTCCTCTGCACTTAATCCTTTTCCTAAAATTTGTTTAAATTAAATGGGTTTTGTCTTTTTTCAAGCATTCTTAAGAGCACTAATTATACAAGTTGGAGATAAATTGCTCTTCTAAGCCAATCTATACCATTTTTGTTTTATCAAATGTATTAAATAAGCACTTAATTAAAGATTATCACTGTTTGTGTGTACTTATGATGTAAAAGACCGTCATCAAGATGCAAATCAGATTATTATTATTTTTTTTTTATGTGTGAATTAAAACCTTTAATAAAGATGCATGATGTCTGTGTTTTTATTCTTTCTTTTGAGTCAGCTGGAAAATGTAGTTATTTAAACACATGTAATCTTTTCTTGATTTCAATAAAGATAATGCGCAACATATTGAGGAAAAATGTGAATGTGCAGATGGGGTTAATGTACCAGATACCACATCTTTAATGGCACACATTTCCATCTTTGGTTTTCTTTACAGCCTTGCATGTTTTATCAGGATACACCAGCAGGGGGCATTAAAGACCATCTGAATTTTTACAATATATATTTGTTTTCTATAGTTTTGCTTTCAACATTGATTTCAACATTTGAAGAAAAGTTTCATTTGGATAATTTTATACAGTATTCACTAACTTGTGCATCTATTGTAGCTGGTCAAAATGTTTATTTTGAATCCTCAGAAAAATCTTTTAGGTGAAGATTGATGCCTGTTTTTCTCAATTCAAATCAGATCATTTAAATCTCAAGGTACTATATAAATAGTAAGTTGAACTTGACTCCATTGTCTTGACTAGGACTAGGTTGACTAGGGTCAAACTGGAATGCATGCACAGCAATTGACTTTGAATCTGTCTGTACCACTGGATTGAATTGATTAAATATGATATTTGCTCTCAGCCAGTGTCAGGATCTGTGCCATGTCTGTCTGTTTGGTGCTGTTACTGTTCTTACAGCCAGCTCCATACAAATAAACTGAATTAATCTTATTATAATTTGATGATTTTGTAATAAGTCACTACTAACTTAGTATGCTTGATCCTTTTACTTTAGCATCTTATTTCATTCTGCAGAACCTACAGTGTGGGGCACTAAGATAAAACACATGCTTTACACACCTGTGCATGCACTGTTGCTCAGCCTGCAGCAGGACTGTGGGGGAAACCAAAAGAGAGCCTGGAATTAACCTGAGAGAGAAGAAAGCAATACAGAAAATGAACAACATGAGTGGGAATCATTGCCTAAATTTAAAACCAGAACAGTGATACTTCCTCATACTGCCACACGTATGATCTTCTTATCTCAACATAACTGCACTTTGTCCGATCCTGGCTCACACGACTGCAGACGGCGACAAAGGGCCTCGTAAAAACCAGATTTGTTGTAATACTTTTGTTTACTTGACTCTCACCTGTAGTGCCTGTCTTACTTTAGAGACACAATAACCTGACCTGTGCTTCCCCCTGTGTTCACTTGAACTAAAAACCACCTAACCTGGGACCGGCAGTGTGGGCCATCGTTGGCTCATATCCAAAAACATACACAGATAACATCATTTTGCTAAGAACACTGTTTCCTCGTTGTTTCCTTCACTTTAGCAGATTGTGTCAGCAAGGCTACACATTTAGGGGGAAACTGTACAGGAATGACGTGCAGCACGAAAGCCTTCAGGTATGTAACCATTAAGCCAGGTGGGTTGCTCAACCTGTTGTATCCCTTTGTCTGACTGTAGGTATGCACTGCTGATAAGTGCTGCTGTGTAAGCAGCATGTTGAATTTCCAACTCTTCACTGTCGATGTCAGTTAATGTATCAGTTTCCACCAGATAAAATATTCTCTGTTGTTCTGTCTTCAGTTTAAATATGCAGAAAGCTTGATGGCAAATCACCATGTGGATTGGGGATTCAGAGGTATCTAAAGCCTTGAACATCTCACAGAGGTCGGCTCAATCCATCATCTGAAAATTGGAAGAGCAAAGCACAACTGCAAACCTATCAAGACATGCCCGTCCCCCTGAATTGATATTCAAAGAGAGCATCTATTTAAAGAAGCAACCAAGAAAACCACAGTAACGGGGGAGATGAAGAGATCCACAACTTCCATAGTTGATCTGGTCTTTATGGAAAAGTTAGAAGGAAAGCAGTAAGAAATCATGTTTGCAGTTTGCCAAAACACAGCAACCATGTGGAGGAATGTGCTCTGGTGAGAAGATACCAAAATTAAACTTTTCACCCTTCATACAAAATGCTGTAATACTGAATATAACCCTGAACACATCATCCCTATGGTGGTACATGGTGGTGGTAATATCATGAAGTGTTCTTTAAAATTAGATTGTTGTTTAAATGAAAACAAGGGATCCTTTTCATTTCACACTTGTGTGCAACTTTATCTGTATATATCCCATAAAATCCAAATGAAATATATATGTTTATTGTTGACATCTGAAGTTCGAGGTATTCTAAACATTATAGAAAACAGTTTTTGTTTTGCACGTCTCTGACTAGCTGTTATACTGATGTTCATACTGATCACTCACAAATTCTCCAGTGAACCCCGGTTTAACAAAAAAAAAAAAAATGTAAACTATCTCTTTGAGAGCTTGTGCTTACTTAACCATATTGTTTTGGGGCCTTAACAAGAGTTAACAAAGTCGTTGCTTTTGTCGCTGTTTAATACCTTCACCCTAAATGAATGTTGGTTGGTATTATTCAATTTTCTTGTTGATAGTCAAAGTCCCTGCAGTGGAAAATGGGTCTTGATATTTCAGAAAGCGCTGAGCCTACACTTCCCAGGATGCTTTGGGAGACAGCAGCTGAGCGCTCCGACTTGCCCGCAGCAAACTGATGATAACACGCCGAACAAGGTACAACGAGACAGCGCTGAGTTATTTTTTCTACATTTCGGCTGCTCTGTTGAAGACGATGTCCAACTCTACGGAGTAGCGCGATGGCTGTCGAAGGTGAGGCTGTATTATCTCTGCTTTCATGTGTTTTAGGGATAATTAGTTATAGTTGGAGGTCTACAGCATTCAACCCAGACGGCTCAGCTGTGATTGGGTGATGTGGCAGTAATACGTGCTGTTATTCCTCTAAAAGTGAAATGGCACACCGCTGGTATTCTCTGCATGATCTCAACGCGCAGCCTCCGTGTTCACATTGTGCTGGTCCTGATGGTGAACAGGTCTTTGCATAATTACCTGGCACTGCGTGTGTTTTCTGGAGGAATACCAGCGGAAACAGACGCGTTTTTCTTCCTGAAGTGTGATGTTATATCCAGTGGTGTGTCTGAGCGCTCAGACTGATCATCGAGCCCAGTTTGTCTGAAGCTCCTCATCTGAGGCAGCAGGTGTTCTGACATGTGGACCGAACGAGTCACCCGCTCCTCGTCGTGATTGGCACCTACCAGTTATTTAAGGTAGCGTCCTCTGGACGGTTTAAAGGAGCAGAAAAGTCAGGGAGTCTGTCGGGATGCTCGGTCAGTCTCATCACCTTATCGGAGGCATCTTGTGGATCCAGAATCCAATGAGAGGTTTGTTGGTGATTCATGCTTGTTCTCTCCGAGTTTCTCCGAGGAGACATGACTGGAAAGGCTGCTGCATCCAAAATCAAGTTATTTATCTCTTTAACAGTCCCTCTCTTTTAGTTTCTAATAATAATTTGCCTGTGAGAAAGTTTTGGGTTATTAGAGTGGTACATATATATAAATTAAACTGAAGATGAGAGCATGCAATGTCATTCAGTATGTTCCCATGTTATATATGGATAAATAACGAGGCATGCCGTGGATATACACGCACACACAATGAGTGGAATCTTGTCCTGTATTTACCTCCATCTATCTTCCCATCAACTCCAACCAACCTCCCTGGTTCTAGTTAAGTAAAGCATTGCCACATTATGTTGCTGCCACTACCGTGTTTCATGCTATGGATTATGTGTTTAAAGCAGAGCTGCACAATCTGAAGAGAATGTACTGTGATCACAAAATCAGTATGTGCAATATTAACATTGAGAAGGGCTGTTGGAAATGCACGAATTGCTGTCTATTATATTCCGAGTGCCATCAATTCATGCTTTGCATGCTAATGTAATATCCAGATCCTTAGATGGAGTCTCCTTGCAGTAGATCCCACACCCACGCAGATTACTGTGCCCAAGGTACTAAAGAGCTTGGTGGAGCCACAAAAAATAAGGAATAACCAAAATGTGGATGTATAGCAAGTGATGTAGTATAGGCCTAGTTTATGAAGATGGATAGGGTTGGTTTTCCACCACAATGTATTTTGCTTGCATATTTTCGAAATGCTGTGTGGTAGGCCCAAAAAGTTAATTTTTTCATATGATCAGAGCACGTGTTTTCATATGTTTGGTGTCTCATATGGCTTGTGTCAACTGTAAACATGACTTCTTATGGGTTTCTGTCGATAACTGCTTTCAAAAGAGACAAACTGCACGAACAACCATGCCTGCACAAAGCCCACTGCAAACTCACGACAGGAAGTTATATCTAAGTAAAAATCTGATGCAATGTATTGAGCTGGATTGGAAATAAATTGGTCTGCAGTTCACCTCTTTTTTTTTTTTTGCACAAGAAGAATAGTGTTGTTAAAAATAGGTTCAAAATGAAATAAATGAATTAGTGAAAATAACTCAAAATATCACTTTAGTATTTATTATTATTGATTTTTTTTCGTATAAGACTGTTAAATATCCCAGAGAAACTGAAAACAACTGAGAAGCTTGTAAAAGACGAAAAGTAAAATTTATGATTCTTTTTAACTGCTGCATTTATGCTAACAAAGAATGAAATACAGCAAAAATTCAATTTTAATCTGAACAGTCTGTGCAGCTGGCTATCTCAGTGCATTCACCCATTTGTGTCATTGTGAGAGAGGATTTATGGGTAACATTTCTTTACAACGAAGCTTCGGTAACTGTCAAAACTGAACACACAATCAGACAGATTTGTACAACTCTAAAGGTTTAAACTTTAGCTGAAATCTAAAATGATGAAATAGTTTCTTACTCAGGGATGCAGATGAAAAGCTGTGCCTCACACCTTTATTTTAGCAAAGTGAAACATGAAGTAAAACCATGATTATTTTCTTATTTTACATATTTCTTCTGGATTTACAAAACAAGCGTGGCATTTTGGAAGCTGTGTATGCCATTACATCTGGTGGGAAAAAACTAAATCAGCTTTTCAGGAAAAGAGCATCATGGTGGTGGTAGTGTGATGGTCTAGGTCTTCTTTGCTGCTTCAGGAACTGGATGACTTGTCATATTTGATGGAACCATGAATTCTGCTCTCTACCAGAACATCCCTGGCCATCAGTTTGTAACCCTAAGCTCAAGCACACTTGAGTCAAGCAGTAGGACAATAATCCAAGTAACTCTGGCATCTCCACCTCTGAATAGCTAAAAAATGAAGGTTTTAGGAATAGCTTAGTCAAAATCTGTACTTTAAATCCAGTTGAAAGGCTGATAGCCTTAATTAGCTTAAATTATGGTAACCATGGATTGAAATTAGTGTATTGTTGATCTGTCTTTCTAACAATATTGCACTCTTTAAGCAGTGAGTATGAGTCCCACATCTCTGCTGGTTTCATTTTGTGTGTTGGATGGTGGAGACATTGGGTACCGTTGCTCTCATCTGGGGTGGCCAGTTTTTTTTTTTTCCCCACAGGATACACAAGTGGGACCGTTTAGGGCTGGACCAATAGCTAAACACAATTTTTCAACGTTTTCTTTTGGTAAGAAACTGGAAATATAAGTTTAATCTTTTGGTAACAGAAGAACAAAACAACGAGAGTCACCATTCTGACAAACGAAACGTGTTTAACAATTGTCCACAAGGGGCAAATTTACACTTACACGCTTATATGCATGTAAGCATGTATGCATGGACCATGCAACTTGCATGCTTTGTCGATCTTTCTTATTTTCTATCATGAAGTGACATTTCTTTGGGTAGCACGTATCTCTTACAGCCTGCTGACTTTACAGCTTGAGGGTCCTAAGTTAGGAAAAGAACGATTTTGCCTTCAAAATAAAAGCCAATATTGAGGTTTGTGCACAGAAGGAACACTTTATGCATCTTTGATTTATAAATTTGATGCAGGCTAATTGAAGACATCTATAAATGTGTCCCTCAGGTTGTAAAATGTTGGGGTCTGCTCTGGATGCCTATTTTGACCTTTTTAGCGTGAAATTCAGCAGTTTTATGACATTTTAATTCTAAAATATTTGTGACCAACTTTCAATTTTGTTTCTCCTTTATGTTTTTAAACATTTATTTAAAGACCTGTTTAAGTCTAGTTTATTTTTTTCCCCTTTACAGAAACCTTAGGTTGCCTTGTTTATCTTTTAAAGTGGATGAAAAGAAATTGAAGAGAAGAATGAAATATTACTAAGCTATTAGAAAATGGCAACATGACCAGTTTTCATTAGCGGAGTGAGAAAAGCTTTGTTTACTGAGGTGCCATAAATCAGTTAATTGTATATTTAACCTGCTATTTCACCGAGCACAGTGGACAAAACACTTGTGCTTTGTGCTTATATTTGTTTTTTCTTCCCGACAGAAGAACAGATTCCTCTGGGTAAAACAAAGCGGTGCAGGGATCTCACTATTCTTAGAAGTTATGTTCTGAGAAACAAAACGCACCACCCTGCTGCATCACTGTCTTCTATTCCTTTGCTGCACTAATAACCCATCCAGAGCAGAATATGGGTCATCTACTAAATCATTCAGAACCCGTGAGAAGACAAAAACCTCTGAGAGAAAGCAGAGGTCTGGAAAGATCTGCTCGTTGTGTGGGCTTTACTTTGGAAGTTTACTTAAGTTTTACTATGTTCAGCAAATTCAGGCAATGAAAAACAGAATATGTGTGCACTGCTCTTCTCTGTTCATACATCCAGTCAGCAGATTATTTGAATTACACTCTGGGTGGGAGGGAATTAATCAGTGTAAAAAATGATGTGGAAGTTGATAATGTCTGCTGCACTACAGAATAATCACTTTATGGCAAACTGCTTGCGGGGGCAGAAGTCCTGCCTGTTGTTTACCAGTTTATACCAGTAAGGGAAATATCCTAAGCTGTTTAGGTTTTGCTTCAAAGTCATCTTGAAGTTTTCCAGACAGTAGCAGGTGAGTGTTCATGTCTGAATGAATCATAGGATAAATGGCATAACAGAAAACAAAAAAAACAAGAAATCCTCTGTTATCCAGAACTGGGCAGAAAATAAGATAAAAATATGAATAAATGAGGGATGACCAATGATATTTGCTCCTTGTTTTGCTTGTTTCTCCTTGTATTTTTTTGTAGACGTATTAAATAATTCAATGTCAGGTTTTCTGCATAGATGTAAGAGCTTTCCCAAAATAGCTGACACGGACAAAGTCGTAACCTAGTGACCAAAGTTAATTTTAGCCATGCCAGACTGACTCTGAGTTGAGCTGCATCTGATGCGTTTCCTGTGACCATAATGAAAAAAAAACTGCAATCAAAGAGGTTCAGTGGGGCATATTGGTCCTGAATCTGCATTGCTGATAAAAACTAGTTTTATTTGAGTGATATGACTCAGTTTAAGTAA
Organism: Girardinichthys multiradiatus; assembly: GCF_021462225.1. Lineage (NCBI taxonomy): Eukaryota > Metazoa > Chordata > Actinopteri > Cyprinodontiformes > Goodeidae > Girardinichthys > Girardinichthys multiradiatus. Next base: position 40,445,682 of record NC_061806.1, on the reverse strand, counting down.
AGAGGTCACGCAGGTGTTGGTGGCAAGAGAAGACAGTGAATGACGAATGGGGTCTCCATTTATGTAAATGTGTTATGGATGCCAAAGAACGACTGCCAATCCAAAGTTAATGAATTTACTTTAGGAAACATAAGACGAGTTGGAATATCTTACTAATAAGCCAAATGAAATGCCTGCTGAAACCAAACGTCTTGTAACTTTTCATGAATTTGATCATAATGTTTATTTTTGCTTTTACTTTGTGCTCCTGTTAATGCTGTTTATAGATATCTTTCTTGTCTTTTTCACTTATCTCCTGTCTGATCTACAACCACTACAATAAATATTTACAGTGGGGATAACAAGTATTTGATACACTGCCGATTTATCAGGTTTTCCCACTTGCAAAGCATGTAGAAGTCTTTAATTTTTATCATAGATCCTTTTCAACTGTGAGGAAACGTTGTTTATCTCTAATTGCAAACAAAGGCTTCTGTACCAAGGGTTAAGTTTTGTGTTTCTGATGTATCAAATACTTGTCGTGCAATACAATGCTAATTAATAAGTTAAAAATCACACAATGCGATTTTCTGGATTTTTGTTTTAGATTCCGTCACTCACAGTTGAAGAGTACCTCTGATAAAAGTTAGACTTCTACAAGTTTTGCAAGTGGAAAAACCTGCAAAATCAACAGAGTATTAAATAATTGTTCTCCCCACTGTATATTCTTATAATAGTAAGTTGAATGATACTTTTGTTAGCATTGGAGTTACATTTACTGGACCTTGCAAAGCTTTCATACATCTTCACATTTTGTCACATTACAAACACAAACCTCAGAGTATTTATTTGAAATTTAAATAGTGCATAGCTGTGAACTAGAAAGAATTTAATAAATGGGTTTTTAATGTTTGTAGCAACTGCAATCTAAAAAGGGTTGTGTGCAATTTTATCCAACCCCCTGATACTTCTAAACAGAATGCAGTGCAGCCCTTTATCTTTTAACATGTTACCTAATTAGTAATTATATTGCTAATGTGTGACCTCAGTTTAATCCCAGCTGTTCTCTGAAGGCTTCAGAGGTTTGTTAGTGGGTATTAGTGAACACACTGCATCACGAAGACCAACAAACACAGCAGACAGGTCAGCAATCCCTCATACTGAGCATGCATGTAGCATCACTGTGACACCTGGTGGTGGCAGCATTATGCTGTGGGGATACTGAGAAAAAACGTTATATGGAAATACTGAAGCAACATCTCAAGACATCAGCCAGGCAGTTAAAGCTTGGGAACCAATCAGGTGACCCTAAGCATCCCAACAAAGTCAATGATTTGACGTGGCCATCACAAAGCTCTGATCTTAGTCCTATAGAAGAGTCATGGGTGGAGCTGCAGCAGGGTGTGTGTGAGCAAAGTGACCTACAAACCTGACTCAGATACACCAGTTCTGTCAGGAGGAATGGGCCAAATTCCCAGCAAACTGTTGTGAGAAGCTTGTAGAAGGAGACCCGAGTCGTACACTAAGGAAATGTTTGTAACTTCTGAACTTAAAGAAATTCTTTAAAAAAATACATCTTTTATAAAATATTTTTGACTTTTAGCAAATAGAAACAATTTTGGTAATTTGATCTAAAACTGGAAAAGTTCAGTCTGATTTAATGTCAGACCATTAGGAAAAAATGTTAGTCTTTTTATATATTGTATGTAAATAACTGGTTTCAGCTGTTAAAGCTGTGGCTTGTGACCCTGTGACCCTGCTGCAGATCCTCAATATACTCAAAGTGGTGGTTGGTCCATGCTTACAGGTCTGGGAAACAAGTTAAGTTTTTACCTCCAGTCTTCCTGCAGAAATATTTTAGACTTCATTGAAACTAGCCTGTTGTGTTTATAGATCGGTTTTATTAACCAACTCACATCCCGGACCGCTTCCACAGGAGGTGTTTTTGGATTGGAGTCAATCCTTTGTGATAAATTTAGCATGATTATGTTCTGTTGGAGACTGGGCCATTACAAGAACAATATTTAACTGCTGTGTGAAAACACGTGCATACACTGATCAGTCAGGATCTGGACGTCATTTCAGTCACAGCAGTGTTTACCCCTGTGGCTGAAGTTGTTCTCTTCACTTGATCAGTCTTGCCACTGCATCAAGCTTTCCTGAGATGTCCTGGCCTGCTCCGCCAGCCTGTGCACTTATTCAGAAAACCCGACTCCAATCAGAATTGATTTAGTGGAATAAACATGTTTTTCGAGCCACTGCTGAAGGATTACACCTTGCTCTGATTAATCCAGAGCTGCACTGACAGGAGATCTAATTCAGGAGAAATGAGATTAACATGACAGAAGATGAGAAATGTGTCATTGGAGGGCGATGTTGTGTAATCACTCACCTTCATGGGGGCCTGCAGCCATCTTTGAAATACTGCTTGGACGTGCTGCTGCCTGGTGCTCAGAAAGAGAGCGAAGGAGAAAATACAATGTGCAAAAGTCTGTTCATCTTCTAGACTTGTTATCATGCAGTAATAAGACTTTTCTTTCCTCCAACTCTTGCAGATTTAGGTTTGCAACAATCTGAATGACTGTCACACAAACATGAGAGGTTCACTCATTACATCTTAACTGGATCTGTCTCTGGCCTGAGGGCTTCTGCTGCCTCAGCTTGCTTCACCTTCTCTTACCGTTTGCTCACTTGGAAGAAATCCAGGAGAAGGAAAAGGCAAAAGGGTCTGCTCTGAGCTGTACCACACTTTTAAGGATTGTTTTGTGACGGGTTTTATTTCATCAGTCATCACTAATAGCACCAATAACTTGAAGTAGTTTATTTGTGAGTGTTTATTTTTATTTGATCAGTATTTGTACATCATTTATTCAAGTTATTGAAGTTTGTAGATATTTTTGTGCAAAGCTCTTTTTTGGTCCCACCGTGACATGAAGTCTGGACTTTAGCTTGACCATTCACCACCTTGATTCTTTTTTTTTACCAGTGGTTCTGTTGCAGATTCACTGCTGTTTTTGGGGTCATTGTCCTGTTGATGGCCCGGTTACAGAGTTCAACTCAGTCCAACAAGCCCAAACCATCATCCCACAACTTCTCTGTTTGGCAGTTATAATGAGATGTTTGTGTTGAAATGTTTGCTTTTCTCCAAACATGGTGAGATTCAAGTTTCCGTTGTATGAGTTGTCTGAGCCATCCTGACGTCCTTCCGACCAGACTACATGACTCTTAACACCACACACACAGCAGGATTGTCTCATAAGGTTATTTTAAGAGCCATCACGATGATCGGGGCATGTCGGAAGGGGAAGATTGGGGCAGAAATCGGTCGTGTGAACCAGGCATTAGGCCTGCAGAGCCTAAGATCGAGCTTGTGGGAAGAATGGCAGCTTTCATTTAATATTTTGTCTATAAAATTGTTTTCTGCAGAATGATGAACATCAGATTATTTGGAAATGGCCTAAATAGCCCCTCCCAGATTGGCGGACAGCAGTGGTTTTACTTTCCTTTATCAACAGGATTACCTTAAAACTGGTAAAGGGTGGTGCATTTCTGGTATCAAAACCACAACTGTTTGTGTGTTTCACTGCTGGAAAAAGAGGTTTTCTTCTCATTCAGCCATCATACACAGCTAACTGACAGCTTGCCACAGCAGGCGGGGCAAGCTGCTCATCCATCCGTCTTTCCGTCCCTCCGTCCATCCATCCATCCATCCATCCATCCATCCATCCATCCATCCATCCATCCAATGTTTTTACCAGAATAACCAAAGTAGTATAGGTGTTTTAAATAGTTTTGCCTTGCAGCATTATGTTTCTCAGTACATGTTTTCTCCTCTTCCCTGAATTGAACAGTTTTATTGAAAGGTGAAAGCCTCATCTATAAGAATAACAAATGTTTTAAAAGTGACCTGAGTGAGTCTAATAATGTTCAGAAATGTTCATGGGTTTCATTTTCGCTTTGTATGAAAAGTTGCTGCAACATCTGACCTCTGTGTTGTATTTTAATGCAATAATGAAATAGCTGACAGCCTGGGTCCTTGTCTGAAGAGGGTAGAACAAACTCTAACGCATTCTGTAGCTTTATTGACCTTTGTTTAATATATGAGAAGCAGGGAAATAAAACCCGCAGGAGAGGCCAGATTTTTGCTGAATGTTCTAGTCGGCAGTTTTTTCTTTCACCCTTGTAAAGCACATGCCCACTCCTCTCTCAAATGAGGACCTTTGCGCTTTTTTCCCCTGAATATTTGGCTCCCTGTTGTGCCAAGAGCAGAAAGTTGGCTGTGTGTCAGCTGCGTTCCCTGATGACCATGCAGCTTGCTGCCTCCCATTCTGCTGACTGGTTGAAGCTGCAGATATGACACAGTTTGCTTGTCACTGATTACACGTCGGGTACAGATGGATGGAGCCAGTGTCAGGTGCAGACGGCCATTATCGGGCCAATTGTTTTTGGCACTGGTGAGCATTTGATTCATCTGACATCTGCTCAGGGAGAAATTGATGAAAACTTTAGGTCCATAAAGAAAGTGGTGATCCAAAAAAAAGAAACACTCCTCTTGGTGGATGTTCAGTCAGCTGTTTCATCTTGTAGCATTAAAAATAAAAATCTGAGGAATAATTGCTTTTTTGTAGTCAAATAGAGCAAATAAATATGGAATCTGTCAATGTAGAAGCAATTGTTGCTACCTATCAATCTGGGAAATGAAAGGCTATTTCAAAGCAAACTAAAACATGGGATTGCAAAGTGAGAAATAAGTGCAAAACATTTAAGACTGTTGCCAACCTTCCTAGCAAATAACCCTGCAAGAGCTGCAAAAACACCTCAAGCATGGTGGTGGAAGGATGGTGATTTGGGCTTATTCTAGAGGACCTGGGCACCTATTCATTAATTGAGCCCACCCTAAGCTCCTTTTGTATACGGAGGTTATATTAGTTGTAGTTTGAACTCTAACACATACTTAAACAAGATTGCTGAAAACAGAAAAGAAGCAATGTGTCAAAATGGCCTAATCAAAGTCCGATCTGCAAACTGAAAAAAAAAAAAAAACAAATTTAAAATATTTTAGAAATAAAGCATTCTATTGAATAATCCCTCAATTAATTAAGTAATCAGATATTTTTGGGCATTCTTTCGTGGATTCAGAGCTTTGCGTACCCAGTCTTCATTTCAAACAGTGAAGTTACCTACAGCAAATACCGACCCCACCCCTACCATCCACTGCCAGTTAAGTAATTTATTTGTTATTTGTGGGAAACCCATCTTGGTCCTAAGTACCCCTGTCCAGAGTTGAGTCATCAGGTTTTCTTCAACACAAACCTTAATTCTTTAGTTTATTCTCACAAGTGGGTGGAGTCTTCATCAGGTATGTGGACAGAAAATAACATAAATCTCTGCGTATAAACCATACTTACTGATAATCTATGGTGAATAATAATTTATTTTCTATATTTCTAAAACAGTTTGAAAGCAGATGAGCTCCTTGCAGGTAATCCAAGGTGAAAATGTTGAAGTTCACCAACCTGTGATTTTGTCATAAGAACATATCAGCATTTTGATGCTTTTAATTCTTATAAACTATATAAATGTGCTCCAATTTAAGGTTAGATTTTTATACATTTTTATACATTTCATATTAATTTAAATGAAGATGTTTTTTTATAGCCAAGAAAACACAATAACTGAATGTGTTTCAGTTCAAAGACATTATTGGAAAAACATGCTACTGTATTGCATTTTGCATCTTAGTTTTGTTTCCTATCTTTCCATTTAATATCATCAAACTTTTAGTTACTTTAACAATGAATGCATGGTGTGAAGAAGTTGAATGTATCTGTATCCACCTTGCGTACATCTGTATCCAGACAGGCTTTTATTTTATCTCCCACACTGCCTTTCTCAGCTCAATCTGATGATCTGGTCGTAGAGGTCACTTAGGCCCTGTTTACGACATTTTCTGGTGAAATTTGAAAAGTTCAGTTGCAGTTTAGTTGCTGGTTTACACGACAACGGCTTTAACTAATGGATTATTTGGAAAGGAAAACGCTTTTCTGAAATTCTAAAACCAGTAAAGTAAGTATCCTTCAAATATTGGAGAAGATGCAGGACATCATCAGGGCAGGATTAGAGGTAATTTGTTTAATCTGAGGTCTATCAAGGACATTTTTAGGGTAGTTTAAGGAGACGTTTAAGTGCGTGAAAGGTCAGATCTGGGTTTGTGGTCACTTCCGGTTACAAAAATTTATCAGGGATTTCGCTGCAGATGCATCGAGTTTCTAAAGTTTTAGCCAACTGTAAAGCAGCAAAAGCAAAAATGCTGGAAAGCACAGTTAAATCATATACTTCCCTTTTTGCCTAGATTAGTATCTTTTGTGCTGCTGTCTTCTTATAAAATAATAATAGCTTTTACTCAGATCTAAATTGAGACAATCTATTTTTGTATCCTTTGACTGTTTCCCTTTGAAGCACTATCAGCTTTATGCAGTAGATACACGCTTCACTGCGAGCCAAAAGAACAACAGCTTTTCTGCCTTTGCACTTTGAACTGGGTCATTGCTTCACTTTTCTTACCAGCTCTTCCTCACTAAGACATTTCCCTGTCATTCTATCTTTATATTCAAATTTTTTTCTTTTAATCTAATATCTTTTTATACTCTCCACCTGCTTGACACAGAACCAACCAATTATAGCTGGTCGAGGTTATAAAGGGCCCTGTGTGAAGAAGTTTGAGCACAGTTAACTTTTGTCATGATGAGTCAAGACCACATGGAGAGTCTGGCTTGGTGTTTAACTTGGTTCTTGGCTTTACTTTGAAAATTAAACATGTCCAATCAGTCCTGTAATATGCATCTCTTTAGTTTGCCATTTCAGTTATTAAAGGTCAGTTTCCTGTTTCTTTACACCATAGTGAATTTGTTGCTGAGGCTTGCATGCAGGGCTTCACTGCAGATTGTCATCAGTGACTTTGCAGACACTCATTTGGTTCTATTCATTCAGCAATTTAGAAGCGAGAGAATCTGTAATGGTGTAACAGCCCATTAAAAGGTAAATGAGTCCCTTCAGAACTGAAGAAGGGGTGCTTATGTAGCTGCAGAAAGACATAAATGGCTCAAGTGAAAAGATTTTTTTTCTACTCTGAACTAGGGATGACCTCATTGGATCCCAGATATCAGCTTGGCGACAAGATTAAAGCTTTTTTAAATTATTTGTACTCTGTCTGTGGATTTATCAAGTGGCACTGTGTTTTGCACAGACAGTCTTTTTAAAAAATGATTATTTTACTGTGCCGGTTGTGTAAAAAACATAGTATTTTTTCAACATTATTTTGTTAACCTAATATATGTTTTTTTCACTATGGCCAATTATGTTTAAAGTGAGAGACACTGATGACTACTAAATCGAGGCACGTGACGTCGCCCGGTACAGCGGAGCCGGGGTCCCACCCTGGAGCCAGGCCTGGGGTCGGGACTCGTCGGAGAGCGCCTGGTGGATGGGTTGCTCCTCGCGGGACCCGGCTGGGCCAAGCCCGAAGGAGAGACGCAAGGCCATCCCCCAGTGGGCCCACCACCTGCAGGGGGAACCGTGAGGGGCCATTGCAAAGAGGATTGGGCGGCGGCCCAATCTCCGGATGCTTTGGCTGGCTCTAGGGACGTGGAATGTCACCTCGCTGGGGGGGAAGGAGCCTAAGCTTGTGCGGGAGGTCGAGAGATATCGACTAGAAATAGTCGGGCTCGCCTCCACGCACAGCGTGGGCTCTGGAACCCATCTCCTTGAGAGGGCCTGGACTCTCTTCCACTCTGGAGCGGCCCACGGGGAGAGGCGGCAGGGTGGGGTGGGTTTGCTTGTTGCCCCCAGCTCAGCCGTCTCATGTTGGGGTTTACCCCAGTGGATGAGAGGGTCACATTCCTGTGCCTTCAGGTGGTGGACAGGTCTCTGACTATCATTTCAGCCTACGTGCGAGTGGTAGTGTGGAGTACCTGACCTTCTTGGCGTCCTTGTTGGGATGCTGGATAGTGCCCCTCCTGGGGATTATTCTGCTGGGGGACTTCAACACCCATGTGGGAAACGACAGTGACACCTGGAGAGGCGTGATCGGGAGGAATGGCCTCCCCGATCTGAATCCGAGTGGTGTTTTGTTATTGGACTTCTGTACTGGTCACTGATTGTCCATAATGAACACCATGTTCAAACATAAGGGTGTCCATCAGTGCACTGGGCACCAGGACACCCTAGGCAGGAGGTCAATGATCGACTTTGTTGTCATCAGACCTTCGGCCGCATGTTTTGGACACTCGGGTGAAGAGAGGGGCTGAGCTGTCCACTGATCACCACCTGGTGATGAGTTGGATCCGCTGGAGGAGGAGAAAGCCGGACAGACTTGACAGGCCCAAGCGCATAGTGAGGGTCTGCTGGGAACGTCTGGCGGACCCCTTGGCCAGGGATGTATTCAACTCTCACCTCCGGAAGAGCTTTGACCAGATTCCGCGGGATGTTGGAGACATAGAGTCCGAGTGGACCATGTTCTCCACATCTATTGTCGATGGTGCCGCCCGTAGCTGCGGCCGTAAGGTCTGCGGTGCCTGTCGCGGCGGCAATCCCAGAATCCGGTGGTGGACACCGGCAGTAAGGGATGCTGTCAAGCTGAAGAAGGAGTCCTATCGGCTGTGGTTGGCTTGTGGGACTCCTGAGGCGGCTGATGGGTACCATGAGGCCAAGCTGTCTGTCCTCAAAACCAGCTATATAAGAGCTTACAAACCTGTAGTCACATCTGTTAAATATGGTTTAGTTATTTGTCTTTTTGCTAAAATTTTGAAGAAAACGTATAGAACCATTTTGCTGCTTTTATCACGGATGCTGTGAATTTGGACCTAAAATAATGTACTACAGCTATTACATTCATATAGACATTGTGGTGCACACTCAGTTTATGCAACAGGTTTAATATTTCTGCCTTGTTGCTCCCACTTTGTAAATCAAATCCCAGTCATTTGCATAAAGCAGTGTGAACCTCAGAGTTAAGTAATTAATTGCACAAACGTTTTGAAGCAGATCTCACTTTTATTTGATGACTGCATGAGTGGTGACCCACTGAATTGTCTGCTCAGTGAGAGTCACCTGAGAACACTCCAACTCCAAATTGCAGAGGTGGATCATGAATTTTAATGTTGCACAAAAAGCCTTTAACGGCAGGTTGGATGAGGATGAGTCTTCAAAAGGGAAAGGTGCCCTACTTTTTTCACCATTTAAAGTAGAAACATCTAAACCTTGCTTGTCTTCTTCAGGAATACCAGGTTGAGTTACTGAACTATGTGCTCTCAGTCTGAAAGCAGTAATGTTTGTTCTGTATAGACACTCTAAACAAACTTTAGACATCTATGGGATGTTGCCCCCAAATATTTTTTGTTCTTTTACTATTTTTAGGTATATTCTTCTCTCTCTTTTCTCACTGACAATCAAACCATCCCAGACTGAAGATCACATTAATGAAGAATCCACAGTTTTTTCTGTCCCCAATGCATGGAAAGTCTTTCAAAGTTCTTATTTCCTGAGTGTGAGAGCAGATCTTCTAACTGTCATATCACCATCTGCTGAGTTTGCCAACATTCTCAAAGCAAACTGGGTGAGAATTAGTGCTGCCTATCTTTGGGGTGAAGTTGTGAACAATCAGTTCTCATCACTGATGATATGTGCAGATTTGTTTGTGTGCTTAGATTGGGTTGTACAGTTAGAAAGAACAAACTCATCAATCCAATTAAAATGTTCACACTCCAACAAATTATTTCACAGTTTTTTTCTGCCCAGCTGTGTGACGGAAACTGGTTCCCAAATCTGCTGCAAGCCTCTATGAATATTTAAGACATGCAGCTGTTCAGATGGCTGAGTCATCACTTCTCTGAAATGCCATCCGTTTTGTTGCACGTCCCTCCTTTTAAATTGCCAAGAATTTGCAGCAAAACTTCTGTAACTGATGTGCAAAGTTTGTGCAACATTCAATTCAATTCAAAAATACTTTATTAATCCCAAAGGGAAATTGAATGTTGTAGCTCATTATGAAGGTTTATTCAAAGAAACATCCATAGTTGCTTGCTTTTGTGTCTTTAGGCTTTTCTTCTGGGTCAGTACAAATTTTTGCTCACCAAGAGTTCATCCTGTGAGGCAGCCAGTTAGAGAGATAGATCACTTCCTCAGCCTCAGCGCCCATACAGAGCTAACGTCATTTTTGATTATGGACTTTCCACTGGTTTCACTTTGAACCAGCTCCTGCTGTGTAATGCTGGCTCTGGAAGTGGTGTCTGAGATTTCCCATCATCCTAGCTTTGTTGTCTTCTTTTCTTCCTTGGCAGCACATGTGAACCCACATTACCTGCATGTAAATGTAGCAGTGGTCTCCTTAATTAAGTATTTAAAGAGCTCACAGGAAGGTTTTTCAGTTGTTTTAATGGCAGAGGGGTGGACTCATGTTATGTGACTTAGAATCGAATCAGACCTTAGTCTCGACTTGATGATTTTAAGACTTTGGACTTGACTTGGACTTCCTGACCAATGACTTATGACTTCACTTGGACTTGAACAGTTTCATTTGAAAAGACTCAATATGTTACATCACACAGAAAGTATGTTACAAAAGAAACATGTCAGGCACGTGATCCAGCTAACTTCATGCCATTCGCCATTCGCCAATATTTCCTCCTCGTTTGTACACCAAGCGCGCTGCATCCATCTTTCTGTTTACCTGCTTTTCCTCTGCATCCTACAATAACAGCAAAAACTCCAACAAGGGTAGATAGTTTAACATTGAGGTATGTTCCTGAATTACAACGCAGCATCCCATGGGTTTTTATTTGAAAATCCCAAAGATGAGATGACAAAAATTGTCTCATTCTAGTAAAAGTCAACATGAATGCGCTGAACTTCTTAAGATCTAGCATACATATGTTTTTTTTAAATCTAATTCTGTTTACACCATGTTAAAAAGACACATTAAAAATGGTAGCCTATGATCACCATTACTTGGACTTGGAAAAAAAAGTTGATTCTCTTAGAAGCATCATCCTATCATCACCAGCTTTCGTTTCTCTGGGCTGGACTTTAAGTCACTTTAACTGAATAAAATCCCCTCTAACACCTGCTTTCATTTGGCTTTTTAGTGCAGTGGGAAAGTTTTTAATCAGTATTTAGTCACGCGCCAGAGAACTCTGTAATTGTGGAGGGTAATAATGGGCTCAGGCTCCAGGTTGCTTGATAAGAGGAAAAAACTTGGCTGCACTCGCTTATTTTCACTACTGGCACTGAGAGACTATTATGCATGTATTGTGTAACACATTTAACAAAGATGTATAATAGTAAATAATTTAAAACCTTGAATGTCTTATAAAACTCATTTAGCAACAAATAATGTAATATCTGCCTGTAACATAATCATTTTGGTCATTCTAAAATTCTAAGAACCTTTGAGCCAATAACCTAACCTAAAGGTAGAACCTGAGCTGTTTTCCTCTATTCTATTAATCAAACTATGAAATTCCCTTAGCAGTAATTGAGTCATCGAACTGAATTAAGGACCACCTAGTACATATCCATTAAGAATGCATCCACTAAACCTACTTTTGGTCACCAAATTGCTTAAGATCTGTAAAACAAATTTTATTTCCAAGAAATTTTGTTCTAGTTATGTCATTATTGACTGCAGTTATTACTTTTAAGTTTTTTAATTCCATGAGTATTACATTTTTGGTATCCTATTGGCTCAGTTTACCACATTACATTATTACATCATTACATTATTGGCTTTATTACATTATTGTTTGCTGCAGCAGATGTCTCATTGTTTATGCCTGTATACTCTTTGTACATTGAACCGCTACAATTTATAGCCATTCCTCAACATGCATAAGTCCAGTTCTACAGACTGGATGAGTTCTGTATCTTGTAGCCTGACTAATTGTAATTATATTGTAAACTTTAAAAGATTCCTTTAAAATTGGTTTAAAGGAGCACCGCTTTTTGTTTGTTTGTTTTTTGCCATCCTGTATGTGACCTGGTGTCCAAGGGTTAATCTCTGAAAGAATGGAACAATGTTTTTTCTCAAAGGTATGATTTTATTTGTTTTTATTTATTATTTCTTTTTCTTAGCCTATGCTGTGGAAATAAGAGCCCAAACCATGCTTCTGCCATCACCATGTTTTACTGATTGAGCGCAAATAGCGCTCTGTAGCGCCATCTGAAGGTAAAAGTCTCAATAGTTCGTGTCCAGGATGTGTGGGGTCTACAGAGATGTTAGCTGCCCTTTTTCTGACCCTAGACCTGTACAAGTCCTGGATGGAGAGAAGATCAACCCCGATGATCCTCTCTGCAGTCTAGACCTGTCCTGTTTTGTGGATGAGTCAAACCAGCAAAAAATTTCCTTTAAAAATGATGATGGAAAAACAACTTTGCAAATGTCCACTATTTCCTTATGCGCTAGAAAGCAGAACATCAGAAGAGATGTTTCATTTATCTCTCTTGTTTTGTCGTGACGCTGTTTCCTGACTGAGAGGAAAAGGTAAACGCTGTCAAAGAAAAGTTCAAAACATGTCCGTTTAAAAAGTATTTCCATGCATCTATGAATTACATATATCTCTGAGGTTACTAATGAGCTAATTGATGTGCTCAGTGACCAACCCAGTTTCTTAACTAGTAGCAGTACAACTCAATAACAGTTTTTCTCAGATTCTTGTGTAGTACAGTACAGTATAGTATAGCCTGATTTAGTGAGATACAAACTGTCAGAAGTACAAATAAACAGCGTTTTACTGCAGCTAACTCATACGGCAGCCATATTGGATTTTGTGGTTGTAGTTGGTAAAAACCTCCAACCTTAGCAGCCAGAATTTTAACCACGGGTTGTTTTGCGATTGGTTTGTGTTTTTTTTAACTTGGACTTCCAACCAGTACAATTCAACTCCTTCGTACAGACCTTCACATCTCACTAGTTATTTTGTTATTAATTTGATAATGATTGGTTTGGGATTTTCACTTGCATTTCCTAACAGATATTTTATGGTCTCATATCTTTATATATGCCGTACTATGCTTAAGTCATTGCAACCTATTTTTGAGTCTAACAATCTAAAACTGTATAGCTAAAAATGGTCCAGCTATTAAAAAGAAAAAATACAAAATAAATAAACGAATAAAAACAAAAATTAAAAGATTCAATAAAATAAGCCCATAAGCTAGTGACTGATATGTGCAGACTTTGCAATTGGCAACAATATATTTTAATAGCATTTCACCAATTTGTGCATATTTAATTAATGAAATCTAATATATTAAAAGATTCTCTCATGAAAATAATGTCGATACTAAATATTAAAAGTATTCAAATCTATATTTTGTTGCATGATGTACACTTTCAGTGTTAGCATGTAATATTTAAAAGCCATGACTTCCTATAATTTACTCCTTCCTTTAACTTTCTGATTTGATAACAGTTGCTTGTACGCTTAAAAAAAAAGAAACAGTAATGAAAGAATAATTCAGTTCTTTCAATTTTTTTCTGGATAATAAAAAGGAAGCCTTGCAGAAATAGATATTTTGTGCTTCATTCACTTTCCCCTGTGTCTCTAAATGTCATTGATTAAAAAAGGACACTGTGGAAGAATGAAAGCAGACATCCAGATCCTCATGATGCTTTCACAGCGCATGTCAGCGAGAACAGAAGGAAGAATGTAATCGTGCTATTTATAGTAACTGTTGCTGTTTAAAAAAGGCATATCTCCATCCCCTTCTCCCCCACTCGCCCACCCTTCTTTTTTTGCCTGAAAGGATGAATAGCGTTGCAGATGTCCTTCCTCTTTCTATTCTCAGCCCCTCTCATCATCTTGTCATCCTTCTATCTCTTTGGTCTGCCCATACCATTGTTCAAACCCTCTTAGCAGCAGATGTATAATTCATCTGTCCTCCACAGCGAGGTTGCATACCAACCATGTATTGAGTCAGGGGGACGAGGGATGGAGGAGAGAGGAATAAAGAGCCAATGAGAGGAAGCAGTGCTTCGTGCCAAGCATCTCAAGTCGGGTTTGTTTAAAACTCAACCGTCTCATGGAGCTTTTATCGGTGGTTTGAACTGAACGTCTATTTCTGTTTTATTCGCCGGCTTGTGTTGGGAACAAAAGCAGAATAAATGATTAGATCATGCAGGACCATCTATTCATATTTGTTCTGTCTTGATTTGTTTATCAGTGGAAACTTTAGTATTTTTACCTGTTTTGGCTGTGGACCAAGACCTTGTGCCTTCATGTTGCTGTCTTTTTGCTGTTTGGCAGTTTGCCTTGAAGCATATTCAGAAACATCAATTCTTGCACCTCCATAATGAAACGGCGAGCAAAAATGTATGGGATGGAGATGTCATCACAGGAGGTCTGGTATACAGCCGCTGCTAAGTGGGTCATCTTATTTTATAAAGTTAAAGAAAAAGAATTTGAAGCACTGAAAAATGTAATGGTATTTCTTATGCTTCACCCCCTGAGCAAATTATAGGGTGAGTGATATGGTAAAAATATCAAATCATAGTTGTTTCACAGAAAAATAACAAATATAGCTCTTGAAGAATAAAAAGCAACATATTAAATAGAAACAACAAACTGAACCTAAAGTGCAACAAGACACAGACTTACAGATACACATACATAAAATACATAGAACCCAGTGTGAAAAATGCACATTAAAATATCTTTAATAACTTGCACAAACCTAGGGCCTAAATTTCATACAAAGCCCCAGTTTTTTTATTTGATTGTTTTGAGAATTCCACATTTTATGTTTCTGAAATGGCTATTTCATAAAGTTTTAACAGTCCAATATAACTACTAAAATATTTGCAAAACTGTTAGATGAAGTTATCAGTTATTTAAAAAATATTTTTGATTTATAAAAGCAGCTCATGTGTTACATATGAAAACAAAAATCTTCAGATATGAACTTAAATTTCACACCTTATTTCAGTAATGTCGTTTCCAGCATTACTCTAGTATTGTGATTAATTGGTTTGCTTCAGTGTGCTTTTTTAAAAAAATTTCTTTTATTTGAGAGGGACATTTTTTCCCATAGTTCTGGCTAGACTCCTCTGCTCCAACATGGGGTTAGCTGGGTTTTAGAAAGCTGATTTAATGTTCTAACAACAATTCCTCTAAAATATGTGTAACTTTATCAGTTATTTCTAAAGAACTATCTGATTCATCACATACAGTACAGATAGGGTTGCCAACTCCTTGATAAATAAATAAGGGACACCTCCTGGTAGGGCTATCCAACTCCACTGTCTGCACCTCTACCGGCCTGGTGATTTTTTTCACCCTTTTTCTTTGTGTGAAATAACTTTGACTCGAACCCAAATTTAATTTGATGCATGTTTTGACTGATACAAATATCCATGGAAAAACAATTATACAGCAATTTATAAAATAATTTATTCTTTTTGCAAAATAAAATTACTAGACAAAAACAAATATCCTTCTGAAATAAATAAACCACTATTGAAAAGACCTCCGTCCTGCTTAACTTAAAACAATATAAAAAAGCAGAACAGTATAATGCAAAACATTTTCCTAATAGTGCATTTAGTGCAAACAAAACGTTTGTAGAAAAGTTGTAAACATAAACACTTGTGCCTTAAAGGCCATGACTGTACAGGTGTAGTGAAAAAAATATTGAACTAGTGAACTAAAAACTGCAGTACTGAATTATGTGGAAACAACCTATTTTTTCCATTTATATTTCATTTAAGCTCTTGCTGCTGCAAGGAGTTGTTCATTTTTCAGGACTACCGAGTAAAACTCTGAGCAGGACATTTCATTAATTAGACTGACAATTAGCTCACTTCTCATTAATTCTGTAGAACATTTGTTCCTCACATCAGTCCACTTATTTTTCATGATGGAGAAAATATTTTCCACAAACCCACTAGAAGAAGGGATGCTGAGGACAAAGGGTACAATAGCCTGGATGTTGGGGATGTCAGCTGCCTGAAGAACTTGCTGTCTGTCTGTCTGTCTGTCTGTCTGTCTGTCTGTCTGTCTGTCTGTCTGTCTGTCTGTCTGTCTGTCTGTCTGTCTGTCGAAATATTCTGTCAGCTCATTGGTCACAGAGCAGGATATGGCTGGTAATGAATTTACCGTAATGTTAAATATAAAGCACCCCATCATTTATTGATTCTATTGACATTTTGGTGAAGATTTTTGATCCACCTAATAATACGGGACTACGTGCGTCCCGTTTCAGCTCAATACGGGATGCGTACTTTTTATTCTAAATACGGGACCATTCTGTTTTTCAAGGGACGGTTGGCAACTCTAAGTACAGACCAAAAGTTTGGACACACCTTCTCATTCAAAGAGTTTTCTTTATTTTCATGACTATGAATATTGTAGCTTCACACTGAAGGCATCAAAACTATGAATAAACACATGTGGAATTATATACTGAACAAAAAAATTTGAAACAACTGAAAATATGTCTTATATTCTAGGTTCTTCAAAGTAGCCACCTTTTGCTTTGATTACTGCTCCACACACTCTTGGTATTCTGTTGATGAGCTTCAAGAGGTACAATCTTGAAGGAGTTCCCAGAGATGCTTAGCACTTGTTGGCCCTTTTGCCTTCACTCTGCGGTCCAGCTCACCCCAAACCATCTCGATTGGGTTCAGGTCCGGTGGCTGTGGAGGCCAGGTCATCTGGTGCAACACCCCATCACTCTCCTTCTTGGTCAAATAGCCCTTACACAGCCTGGAGGTGTGTTTGGGGTCATTGTCCTGTTGAAAAATAAATGATGGTCCAACTAAACGCAAACCGGATGGAATAGCATGCCGCTGCAAGATGCTGTGGTAGCCATGCTGGTTCAGTATGCCTTCATACTGAGACAGGTTGGAACCAAAGATCTCAAACTTGGACTCATCAGACCAAAGCACAGATTTCCACTGGTCTAATGTCCATTCCTTGTGTTCTTTAGCCCAAACAAGTCTCTTCTGCTTGTTGCCTGTCCTCAGCAGTGGTTTCCTAGCAGCTATTTTACCATGAAGGCCTGATTCACACAGTCTCCTCTTAACAGTTGTTCTAGAGATGTGTCTGCTGCTAGAACTCTGTGTGGCATTGACCTGTTCTCTAATCTGAGCTGCTGTTAACCTGCGATTTCTGAGGTTGGTGACTCGGATGAACTTATCGTCCACAGCAGAGGTGACTCTTGGTCTACCTTTCTTGGGGCGGTCCTCATGTGAGCCAGTTTCTTTGTAGCACTTGATGGTTTTTGCGACTGTACTTGGGGACACTTTCAAAGTTTTCCCAATTGTTCGGACTGACTGACCTTCATTTCTTAAAGTAATGATGGCCACTCGTTTTTCTTTACTTAGCTGCTTTTTCTTGCCATAATACAAATTCTAACAGTCTATTCAGTAGGACTATCAGCTGTGTATTGTATCCACCTCCTGCACAACACAACTGATGGTCCCAACCCCGTTTATAAGGCTTGAAATCCCACTTATTAAACCTGACAGGGCACACCTGTGAAGTGAAAACCATTTCAGGTAACTACTTTTGGTCTGTACTGTACAGCTACAAAAAGTCTTCAGTGAACCCACATCTCCCTTTGGTGAGATGCTAAGCTAACATTAGCTCACTTTCTCCCTGAAAAATCAGCTCAGGTTTTCTTTATTGTTTTAATAAATCATGCATGAACGAAGGCTGCACAACATACCACAAATATATCGACATGACCATCAAAAAGATCAGTGTGTGCAATATTCTTATTGCAAAGGACTGTTTGGAGTGCAATAATTGTAGGCTGATATATGTAGTGTCATGAACATTTTACATGTTAATGTGATGTTTAGCCAGTTGGACAGAGTCTCCCAGCAGCAGGTGCTAACAGTGGACTCAAATGACATTGCCCAAAATCAGAAGTGGGTAGAATAGACAAAATTGTACTCAAGCAATATAGCACTACTTAAATATATTTCTGATCAAGTAGAAGTAAAACATTCTGTGCAGTAAAACTACTCCTAGTAGTACGTTTCTCTCAAAATGTTACTCAAGTAAATTTAACTAACACTTTGCTTTTGAATAATATGATTACTAATGAATAGTGTTGCAGCAGCATGCTGCATTGAGCTTAGATCTCTCCCACATGGCTGTTCGTTGAGCCTCTGCAGAGGTTGCTAAAAAAGTAATATTCAGATCGGAGTCTGGACTTTGAGAATTGCTGCAGGACATGATGAACTGAAGAAAGATGCCTCTGTCAGGTCTTATAGGCATAACTCTGGGATCCCAACAAGACTTTCAGACATTGTTTACCTCCTGTAGATATTTTTGGTATAATATTTTCACATCCTCCACTTTCCCAGTTTTGTGATTGTTTGTAGGGGCAAACTGCACCGAAACTGACTGAAAGCAAATGCCAATGTAATACCGTGTCTGTTTCGTACAAGTCAGTGTTTAGTTTTTGCAAAACCTTTGCCCCTTTGAAACCTGATACAAGAAAATTCTGAAAATTTAGATTTTTAACAATGAAGTTGGTAATTTGTTGTTTTAAACAATACAAAACAACACATTTTACAGCATAGCCTTGTTTTTTATTTTATTTTTTGTGCATCATAACCTTCCCAAATACTTGTATGCATAAAAATAGAATACATGGCACGCCTAAACACCCATTTGCATTGTTATTGAGAATTTTGCGAAATATATTTTTCAACAGATTTACTCGAATTTATTAAAGATTTAAAGATCTCAGAAATACTCGTATCTAAAGTGATACTTTATTATTAAATTTATTGATGATATGTTTGAATTTCCATGATTTCTTTTTATATAGACCTCTAATGTTCAAGCAGAAAATGCCTACTGGTAAAGCTGCAACATATGCTGAAATATTCTAATTAAAAAGAAGATTTGACTCAGCAGATTTCAGTGCATCATACTGTGTTCCTGCTTTGGGGAGGAGAGCAGACTATCCTGAGTGGATCTGACACTCTTGCTCCTCATATATGGTACAACTGTTGCAGATGTAGCTGCTGCTGTGATTGTTTGTTCCAGTTTGATCTGAATTGTTCAAGCTTGCTGCAATTGGTCAGTGGCAGTGGTCTAAAATCCCTCTCAAATTGGTTGTTTTCTTCTGCTCACTGCTCGTGTTTGGCCACTGTAGAGCTGTGGTATTACTATCTGCTTTATATACCCAGACAGTGCCGTTTTTACTTCCATGCTTTTAGGAACATTTCAGTATTTATATCTGGTATACAGTCTCATGATTCACTGTTTTCTTCCTAGTTTTAGACTATCTAATGGCTATAAACTCTGATTTCATGCACACTCTCTTTTAGCTTGTTAAGTGAAGCAGAATGTGCAGCTCCTCCAACCTTTAACCCACAGCTGCAGCAGAAATCAAAGCAGCCTTCAGGTGGGATGGAAAAGAATTTTTGGCTCCTGTTTTCACATAAATAACCTGCCAGCGTTTTCAGAAGAAGTGGGCAGGTTGCAGGATGACAAATAGTCTATTTGAGTCAGGCGTAACAAGTCATACTGCTGGCTGTCGGTTATGTGTCCGCCTCGCTGCCTGATAAAACTAAAATAGTGTTTTGGCCTCACACTTCATAGAGACCCAAGACTAAAAATAAAGACTTTATGGAAAAAGAGAAAAATCACGGAAGTATATAAAAAAAATGATACAAACCATCTCCAGATATTCTTCTTTTGTTCTTTGTTTAACACTAAATCTTTTGTGTTCAGCCCCTCCTGAAATACAACCACTAATGCAAATTTTTAATTCTAACAATTTGGAACCAAAACAAAATATAATACAATATAAAATCTGTTGTCAGGAGCATTTTTTCCTGACTGGAGAAATCATCAAAATCAGCTCTATTGGTCAGGCTCTATAGCACAAAAACAAGGAATTTGACTTCTCTATTAATGTAATGAAATTTAAAAAAATAAATATATACATTTGGTGTGAAATAAAAATGTCATTTTCTTCAAACGATCAACCAAGCAGGATATTTATAGCTTTTGTTTTTGTACTTGTATTTTGCTTTCTGTTAATAAGTCTTCTGCAAACCTCAGCTGTGTCCCAGTTCCATACCCATGCTGCATGCTAACTCAATGTTTAAATAAGTAAAAAGTCATAAAACACTGCAATGTTCTGCATATAAAGATAAATGGATGGCTTAGATGGATGTATGCATGAATAGATCTGTTTACTGATCCATGGATGAATGGATGGATCAATATGTCTATGGATGGATGGAGTAAGATTATTCCATGCAAAGTGCATTAAACTAACCTACTTTAACAGTAGTAGCATTGTCATCATAGAAACATTTTAGACTCTATACAATACTGAGAAAAGTAAAGTACTCAATACCATTTTTGTTACTGCAGCAACCTTTTTGAAAGCATAAGGATCTTTGTAATTATGATCAGAAAAATATAACCAGTTACACTATAACCCTTTGGGTGCATATACCTTGGATTTGGTTGTGTAATTGATTAGAAAACAGATGTTTTACAGTATTTTACAGTGTAAGCTAGATCGGGTCCATACAAGAAATTTATTACACTGTAAACAAGGTTGTAGTGCATTCAAAAAATATTTTTTTCACAGTGTAAAGACGGATCTGGTCCATGTAAATGTATTCAGGAGCAGCCCGGTTCAGTTTCTGTTTCTGGTCATTTTGCATGATATCTGCTTTGGTTATCAATTAATCTTAGCTGGATAGGTTGCCACTGGCTCTGACTAGTTTTTGCTGTAATTGTTTGGAATGCAGTAATGGTTAACAAATATATTCAAGTTGTCATTATTTCAATTTTTTAGAGCAGCACAATATATTGAATCACAATTATCATCGCATTATCGATATTTGCAATATCGCAATTGCAAATGACTGCTTGGATGCAATGTTTGGTTGCATATAATATTTCAAGTGTCATCCATACATGTTCTGCATGCCAATAATATATTTGGACAGTTCACTGCTCTAACTGCACTTGATGCACACCATATGTATATTTCTAGTAGCTAAGATACTAGAGCTTAGAAAAAATGTTGGGGAAACTGCAGTGAAGGAAAGGAAAGAAAATAGTCAAAATGTTGATTAATCCTTATTGGTATAATCATAGCAATATTGAGCAATGATGAGTTCAAATCATGCAGCCCCAAAATGTTTCATACCTCTGTAATTTTATCATAAGCGAGGAACTGTGGTTCTTACTACAGGTCCTTCTCAAAATATTAGCATATTGTGATAAAGTTCATTATTTTCCATAATGTCATGATGAAAATTTAACATTCATATATTTTAGATTCATTGCACACTAACTGAAATATTTCAGGTCTTTTATTGTCTTAATACGGATGATTGTGGCATACAGCTCATGAAAACCCAAAATTCCTATCTCACAAAATTAGCATATCATTAAAAGGGTCTCTAAACGAGCTATGAACCTAATCATCTGAATCAACGAGTTAACTCTAAACACCTGCAAAAGATTCCTGAGGCCTTTAAAACTCCCAGCCTGGTTCATCACTCAAAACCCCAATCATGGGTAAGACTGCCGACCTGACTGCTGTCCAGAAGGCCACTATTGACACCCTCAAGCAAGAGGGTAAGACACAGAAAGACATTTCTGAACAAATAGGCTGTTCCCAGAGTGCTGTATCAAGGCACCTCAGTGGGAAGTCTGTGGGAAGGAAAAAGTGTGGCAGAAAACGCTGCACAACGAGAAGAGGTGACCGGACCCTGAGGAAGATTGTGGAGAAGGGCCGATTCCAGACCTTGGGGGACCTGCGGAAGCAGTGGACTGAGTCTGGAGTAGAAACATCCAGAGCCACCGTGCACAGGCGTGTGCAGTAAATGGGCTACAGGTGCCGCATTCCCCAGGTCAAGCCACTTTTGAACCAGAAACAGCGGCAGAAGCGCCTGACCTGGGCTACAGAGAAGCAGCACTGGACTGTTGCTCAGTGGTCCAAAGTACTTTTTTTGGATGAAAGCAAATTCTGCATGTCATTCAGAAATCAAGGTGCCAGAGTCTGGAGGAAGACTGGGGAGAAGGAAATGCCAAAATGCCAGAAGTCCAGTGTCAAGTACCCACAGTCAGTGATGGTCTGGGGTGCCGTGTCAGCTGCTGGTGTTGGTCCACTGTGTTTTATCAAGGGCAGGGTCAATGCAGCTAGCTATCAGGAGATTTTGGAGCACTTCATGCTTCCATCTGCTGAAAAGCTTTATGGAGATGAAGATTTCATTTTTCAGCACGACCTGGCACCTGCTCACAGTGCCAAAACCACTGGTAAATGATTTACTGACCATGGTATCACTGTGCTCAATTGGCCTGCCAACTCTCCTGACCTGAACCCCATAGAGAATCTGTGGGATATTGTGAAGAGAACGTTGAGAGACTCAAGACCCAACACTCTGGATGAGCTAAAGGCCGCTATCGAAGCATCCTGGGCCTCCATAAGACCTCAGCAGTGCCACAGGCTGATTGCCTCCATGCCACGCCACATTGAAGCAGTCATTTCTGCAAAAGGATTCCCGACCAAGTATTGAGTGCATAACTGTACATGATTATTTGAAGGTTGACGTTTTTTGTATTAAAAACACTTTTCTTTTATTGGTCGGATGAAATATGCTAATTTTGTGAGATAGGAATTTTGGGTTTTCATGAGCTGTATGCCACAATCATCCGTATTAAGACAATAAAAGACCTGAAATATTTCAGTTAGTGTGCAATGAATCTAAAATATATGAATGTTAAATTTTCATCATTACATTATGGAAAATAATTAACTTTATCACAATATGCTAATATTTTGAGAAGGACCTGTATATGAGCAAGAGAAATGTGTGGCAGTGACCAGCAGTACTCGGACAGATGAGGGAGGTAGAAGCAGACGACTCTGCTCCAAATGGCAGAAAAAAACCTCCAGCTTTACAGGTGGAAGAAAATATACATTTTGTCCACAATCATTGGGCTGTTCTTTATTTACTGCCATACTTTGTCTATGTTAGTTTTAATATGTTCAACACTGTTTTCAGAGTGATATCAGACTGTAAACTGTGCTGTTCCGACTTGAGACATTCATGATGTGGATTCTTTATTTCTCACCATCTGCTGCCATCTAGTGATCATTGGGCTGTTTAGTGTGAAAGAACTTGAAAATTATTGTGTTACTGAATCTGTTAAATGTTTAGTAACTGACTGTATTCATATTACTGCTTTTATTCATAACTTCTTAATTTATACAACTTTGTCTGTGTTACATATCCTCTCACAATGGTACACATTAACCAGGTTTCATGCAGCTTAGGACGAGTCTTTCCTCGAAACCTTTTTGGTTGCAGGAGAAAATGGTTACCTTTCCTCTTGACTCACTTTCTCCTTCATCTTCCATCCCACCCAGCTGTTCACTGCAACCTGAGCCAAAATGGCATCATCCAACAGCTGCGTCCCGAGGACATGACATCTCAGCTGGAGGAGGATGAGGAGTTGGTGGACAGCGAGGCTGTCCTGCTGGACGACGACAGGCCAAGCTACCCGGACATCCCCCGGCCTTCGTACCACCGCCGCTCGCCACCTCACCGCTCCGTCTCTGAGTCCGAGCTGACCCGGGTAAGAGTCTAGTCCATAAAAAACTCTCTGCTGTTCCTGGGGAAAATGGAGCTATACGTTTTTATTTAAAACTGCTAGTTTTTAATATTCTTATGGTCATTTTTATTATACTTATCTAACTTAGTCTGTTATGGACCAACTAGAATAATGTAAAGTCTCTGTTCACCGTTGCATGTGAAACACTGTTCAAATCACAGCTTTGACTCTGAATAAACCAGGAAAGAGGCTGATAAAAGCCTGTTTTGCAAGTCTGTCAGCTGCTCCTGCATGTTCAGATCAGTTATCAAGAACACAGAGTGAGCCTTTACTTCCTCTCCAGAAATAGACTGATGGTGGGATAGACTGCTTCTGAGATACAGACACACGCTCATGTTCTCCTTTCTCTGAGTAAAACATCAGGTAATCAGCTGTCAGTCTGAGCAAGAGGAAGCACTTAGAATGAGAGAGGGGCTTGGTGTAAATCTTGGATGAGCCATTTAAAAACCAGACAGAGCCTGTGATTCACTTAATACACAAGGTGCATTTCCCCTTCAGGGACCTATTTGCAGAACAGAGTAGTTTTCTGAAGCCATTGTTTATCTTTTTCTGTTTCCACTGCTTTTACTGAAGTGAAACCAGATTACCGGTGTAGAAATTACCCCAGAAAACAGCACTAAGTTGTAGGGAGGTAGTAATTTTTATATTATCCTGAATTGTCAGGGTGGAGCTTGAAGGACTAATTAATGATAAGAAATACTAATTAATGTCACTATATGTAATATAACTCTGAGTACAGTCATTGACTTATTTCTAAATAAGTTTTTCTTCATTGAAAAGTTAATTTATTTCAACAAAATTCAAAAAATCAAACTTATAGATTTCAAACCTTTTTGTAAATATTAATTTTGATGATGACACTCAATGAAAACATTACTCAGACAATTAGAATGTTATAGACGGCTAACAAAAAGGGAGTTGAAAACAGACATTTTATGTTTTTTGTACACAATCATGGGGAAGGTTACTAAATTGATAGTTGTCGACACCCTTTACGAGCAAGGCCAGCCACAAAAGGCCTTTGTGAAGGAAGCTGTCTGTTTAGAACGTTGTATACAACCATATTGATGGGAAGTTTAGTGGAAGGAAAAAGTGGTGAAAAGGAAGAGGAAGAACTGTATTGATAGGAGTGTGAAGCAAAGCACATTCAGGAGTTTGCAAGGTGTGAAATGCAGCTGGAGTCAGTGCTGACAGTTACAACACAGATGTATCCAGAACATGGGCTACAGCTGTTCATTCCTTGTTTTAAAGCACTCCTGAACCAGAGATGTACGAAACATCTTACCTGGGCTAGGGAGAAAACAGACTGGGCTGTGTTGCTTAATGGTCCAATGTCTTCTTGTCAGATAAAAGTGAAGTGGCATTTCATTAGGACATCAAGGTCCCCGAGTCTGGAAGAAGAGGAAGTGGAGAGGCATAGTATCAAAACTGCTTGAGGTCCAGTGGAACGGTTCCACTTAGTATTCCAGATAGTAATTATTAGGTATTGATGCACTGTGTTTTACCAAGTTTTTTTTAACATTTCTGTGATAAAATGCCGTTTTTCATTGGTCTAATTTTCTGAGAAACTGAATTTTGGGTTTTCATCCGTTGTAAGACATATTCATTAAAATTAACAAAAATAAACACTTAAAATACACACTGTATTTAGTGAATCTTTAAAATATTTCTTTTAATAAAAAATTAGCACTGGTTTAAAACCTTTGCACTATAATGTGTAATTGAGCTCACAGCTTGCCATCTCAGTGTCAAGTGTCTACATTAGAGTTAACATGCACACTCTTTTGGAGAGATTCCAACAGATCAAGTGCATTAACACTTAGAATATGAATAATGCTAATATGTTCCATTAGGCAACACAACCTCTTGCCTAAAAGCATCCATTAATACATGCAGAAGCTGAGCCAAACCGAGCCAGAGCATGTTAACTTCAATTAAGGTCAAAGTGACTTAACGGCCCAGAGTATCTGAGGCTCCAGTTATGTGCAGTTATTAAAGAATGACGCTGCATTTAGCTGGTGCTGCATTTTGGAATATAATTTTCAAATTAAATTCATCAAATCTGATTTATCTTGAGAGAGCCATGTTATCTAAAATATGAACACAAGCTGCTCTATTTTGGAGGTGGGATTCAAACTTTAGTAAATGCTTTATATTTAGCTGAAGGGTAAATAATTTTTTTGCAAAAGTATTAATAACTGTGGATTTTTTTCACATTTTGTCACCTCACAACTACAAACCATAATGTATTTTCTCTGGATTTTATATGATAGACCAAAGCAAAGTATTGTTTAACTGTAAACTCTGGGTGTGAACAACAGGGTCTTGACTCCATCTAAAGACCGACTTTTTTGTTCATTTTTCTTTGCAAACTAGCCCAAGCTCAGTCAGACTGGATGGAGAGAGTCTGTGAACATCAATTTTCAAGTCTTGCCACGGTTTCTCAATTAGATTTAGGTCTGGACTTTGATTAGGCCATTCTAACACATTAAAAGGCTTTGATCTAACCCATTCCATTATACCTTTAGGTGTAAAGGTCGTTGCTCTCCACCCCAGTCTCAAGTCTTTTGATGCCTCTAGCAGTTTTTCTTTCAGGATTGTCCTGCATTTAGCTCCATCCATCATCCTATCTACCAAGCCTACCTGTCCCTTCTAAAGCATCATCACAGGATGATGCTGCCACTACCATGTTTCAGGCTTTTGTGATCAGGGTGATGTGCAACAACAATTTTCCTTAGATTAAAAGTGCCTTTTGAAAATATCAACCTATAAGCAGGTAATAAACAAGCTTTTCATTTAGTCCACATTTCTTTATTAAAAATGTTTTTTATTGGTCTGATGTAATATTCTAATCTTAAATGACATGTTTTTATTAGCTTTATGTGGAAAATAATTAACATGAATAAAGGCTTGAAAACATTCATCTGTCTGTAATTAATCTACATGTGTTTCATTTAGTGAGCAAAGTCACTGAAATAAATTAACCTTTCAATAATATTCAAATTTAATGAATAGGACAATTTTTTGTGTTCAGAAATGAGAAAAACTGGTTTAGTTTTCCTTCCACTTTTCATTCATACATTACTTTATTTTTACCTAATACATCTGAATTAAATACACAGAAGGTTGTGCGTAACATCTGCCTGAATGTGAAAAAGTTGATATGGTATAAATATTTACAGTATTACACTGTATATACTCTTAATGAATATCACTATAGTATGATTGTATTGTTGCATCGGTTTTGAAAGTAGTTGCAATGTTTGAGTTTAACAGAAATTAAGTAAAGCAAAGCATTGCAAGGTTGGAATTTAAATGAAGGGGATTAAGACTAAACAACAAAAAAGCAATATGCCATTATCTTTTGCTTGACTGATTAAATCTACATACATTTTAATGTTAGTATTTCACAGCAGCTATATTTTGGTTAATCACATCAGCCGTATCGCTTTCTGAATCCCGGGTTACTGATGAATCTATGCGTGGATTTGTGTAGAGTCAGAGCTTTCACCACAGATTAAACATGATGTATAAAAAGCCATTTAGCATTGGGGGGGATGGAGCTAACATCCATAGCAAATCATCACATCTCGGTATCAATCAATACCCAGCTCAAGGTGAGTTTATCTTGTTTGCCTTTAACACGCCCCACGATGCTTTATAGACCCTGCCGAATCTCAAGGTCGGGGCCCCCGAAGGGTTCTCCTGCACTCTCTTTGTGTTCGGGTGAAGCTGGAATTGCCTGGAAATTCAATTTCAAACAGGCTCCATATGAAGGCTCAGTAATTCATCCAGCACCGCTGTCCGCTCCACTCACACTCGTCACGGCCTCAACCCCCTGTTCATGTATCTCACAGATTAATTAAGGGTGGGTATCATCTCCTGCCAGTTCTGGTCTGAGAGAGACTGAGCGAGGCGGATCGAAAGAGGGGCTAATTAGCTGCACAGTCAAGATGCTGCAGACAACATGGGACTTTGTGCCTCAAGCGGCCTGTCCCTCAGTCAACATGACAATTATGGCAGGGGCCTTGCTCCTCTGGTTGCTGCCCTGCACTTTATTCAAATCAGGCTGCAGTGTCCTGTTAGGACACCAGAGGGCAGTATGTGACAGTGAATCCTGCTGGTGTAAAATATGCAAGGAGGGTAACCCTGCACTTTATCACAGTGAGTGATAGAATAAAGACAGTAAATCGACATAAACCAGAAATGAACATCTGTGATGCAGTTTTCAGACAATAGCTGAGACTATAGAGTTTATTATAGATTGACTGTGGTGTTTTTTTTTACTCTGCCTAGCTTTAAGCATTGGAGTTTAGTTTCAGTTCTGCTGTATAGTTCCTACTTCCATCAGTGAGGTATTGATCTCTCTCTATGATAACTTTGGAAGCTGTATTCTGTTGTTCCATTTACTTCAGGGCATTTTACACTTTAATTGGTTGCTTCCGATACAACAGGAAAAACACAATCCGCTGAGTGTGCTGTGTTGTGTTTCTGCTATTTTGTCACACAAAAATGTTTCAGTTCATCAAACAAATCTTAACACCAGTTAAAGAAAACCAGATTAAATCCAAAATGCACTTTTTAAATAATGTTTTAATTTATTTATTCATTTATTAAGGGAAAATGTTATCCACACCAAGCAGGCTGTTATGTGAAAAAGTAATCACCCCTATTTCTAAATCATAAATGAACTTCACTTTTTTGGAAAGCTGTGTTCCATTTCAATGTGAAGAATGAAGAACCTGTCTGACAACATGAAGTAGGCCAAAAGATCTCTGGAAATAATTGTCATCACAAAATTATGGCCTCTTTATTGATGTAATGCTATCTTATCGAAGCTTTAGATGCTAATATCAGAGTGTGATTACAGGCATACGACTGTAGTCAGTAACGTGCATAAGCTTCTCCCAAATGCTTTGAACTACAATTTTTATTATGCCTTTGTTCTGTTACTACGGTAACATGAGTACTACTCGTAGTTTCGGAGACCTGTGAAGGTTTAAGATCAGATGGCTGAAGCTGTGTTTGCAAAGATGTTAGACAGATGTATGGTAATTTGTGGTATATTAGGCGTTCCTGAGATTGTACCCTGGTTAATGGTATTAGCATCCATGAAGAAAGGATTGTAATGTTTATTCCCTTGTAATGAAAATGGTGCACAATAACCAATGCACAATAAATGATTTCTATTTTTTTCTTAAAATATGCAAAATGGAGGTAATGAGCACTGATCTGGTGATGGCACTGTCTGAGCCCCAGCGGTGGTAGTTGGTATACTCTTGTATGGGAAAGTGCATGAATTGTGAACATTGATTTCCTTATACCCCAAATTCCCTCACCAGGGTTACCATTGACCACTGGTAATCCAAATCCGTTTCTCACTCCTAAAAAAAAATATGCATAGGCCACTTCAAGACTGGTGCCATCAATATTAGCCATTCTTGCATTGCTTTGATGTGGCCTGGTTTAGAAAGTGTTTACAATCTGTTGTCAGATTTTAATACAAAAATATACTTGCACATTGATAATGGAGCAAGCACACTGTAGTAATTGCTAAGACTTTCTTCTCAAATATTTACCTACAAGCTTTTTGTACTTATCGGGTAATAGGAGACATGTCAGGGTGCACATGCTGATGTTGTCATATTTCTGTGATCGCAGTGGGTTTTACTGAGCTCTGCTTCTGCTTGATTTTCCTCACTGTAACCCACAGCTTCTTCTGTGGCATTCTTGTATTGTAAAAAAAATAGCTTTAGCTTTGTTGGTGTCTTTCCTGAGCTCTCTAAATTGCTGCGATGTGGTAAAATCCTTATATCAGGACAGCAAAATCACAACTACGATTTTAGCACAATTTACCTTGTCTTTAAACATACCTGAGATTGTGGCTGTTTGTGTATTCATACCAGGAAAGTCCTTTGGTCCGGACCAAGAGCGAACTTTATTTTTTTCATTTGGTGCGGTTTCTTTTCACATTGTACTTTTTGCAAGTGAACTATTACTTGTAAACAAAGCCAGGCGGGTGTCTCCGTTCTGCATATTTATGCCGTTATTACACCTGCAATATTATTGTGAGGATGAAGAGCAGCTCATTCAACACAGACTTTGAGACGTTTTATTTATAATGTTGGAACCCAGTCGGAGAACGCGTGCTGAACGCCGACGTTCTCTACGTGTCTCACAACAAGCCAGTAGCGTTGCTAAGCAACAGACAGCTTATCAGGTAGGATTACCTTACAACACACACCTTTGCTACCGGCTACGGTGGCTTTTTAGGTCCAAAGAGACGTACGCTTTTTGTAGTTGGTTCGGATCGGGGCCGGTTTGTATTCAGACTATAAGCGAACCGCACCAGAGTCTGTTTGGAAGCGGACCGAGACCACCTCAAAAAGTGGGTCTCGGTCTGTTTGTTTGGTCCGGACCAACGGGCGAAACGAACTCTGGTCCGTTTAAAGCGGATCAAAAGTAGTAAGTGTGAATACAGCCTAAGTATTCAGTTCTTCATCAGAAAAAACTGAGGCGAAACAAAAGCTTTTCGCGGATCTCCTCAGGTATGTCCAATGCAGGCAGAAGGACCCAGGTTGACTCTTCTAGTGACAAAGATGGTAGAAAGATTCAAACAAGTATGCTTTTCATTCACCCCTCTGTGTTGATGATATTTAGAGGACCCCATGCTATTTGTAGATACCGGGAAACACAGTATGACTCAGCGTTGAAATGCATGTGTGTATTCATAAATTTGTTTTGGTTACCTGGGAATCACATGTTGATGCATGTGCCTGTTCCCACGTGTCCCAGAAGTTAAAGTGAGCAGCGCTCTCACCCCTGAGCTGTCACTCAAACCAGTAATTGGCTAGGTGTCTCCTGAACTCAGCTCTTTGAGCTTGATTGTACTCTTGTTGCCTCTCTGTACCGTTTCTCTCTCTCTCTGCCCTTCTGGCTCTGCTGGCTCTGCTGGCTGGTGGGCAGGAAGGCACCAGCTCACCTATTGTAGCAGCCCAGGGAAAACAGCTATGGGCTAAATCAGTGCAGAATGTAAAACACAGATGGCCATTGACTCACAAATGGGTTCATGGAAAATGAGAGCCTCTCATGTCAATCTGCTGAGTCTACTCTACTTTGGCTTTTTTTTATTTCCCTGCCTCATCTATCCAGTTCTCCTCTCCCTCTTCTTCTTGTTTCTTTTCTATATTTTCTTTCCTGTCTACTCTGTCAGACTTACAGTCAGGGTTAATTAGCAAAGAGCTGAGTTGTGTTTAATGGTTAATGGGATTTCTTCCTGTGACAGCACCCTTCAAAGTACGCTCAACATCCATCCATGCACACTTGCATGAAAAGATACAACCTCGTCTAGGCGCCTGCACACCTGCCTGCTCGCTTTGGCTGTCGTGTCATTTCACCTACATAACGGAGATGCCGACCATATGCCAAAACCAGCATGCGCCTCTCCCCCAATGTCTTTCTCTCTAGGAAGCTAGATATAGAGTGAGTGGGAGTAGTGGCGGAAGAAAAGAAACAGGTGAGAGCTGTGGGGAGAACACGCGCTCCATCTGACAGGGACTGTAGGAGACTGAATTTGGGGCAGAGATAATGGAGGCAGCAAGAAGGGAAAACCGAATATAGGCGTTGGCTTTCTTCAGCTATGCCGCGCCACAAAGCAGCCCAAAGAGCAGGTTGAAGTGACTTGGAGTGGACGTAAAATTGTAATCCCCTGTTGGTTTACAATTTTCGAAGCCTCTTAATCAAAATCAGAAGCACTGCCGACACTTTGAGGAGGGATCAAAAGGCGTTACCTACTGATGAAATGTTTTGGTTTGAGGCTTCTGAGTACCGTGCAGTATGTGCGTATCTGAGTGCTTTGGAATATTTCTGTTTATTCAACTACTTTTATGAGCTGTATGTATGTTGGCCAAGAGAGCTCAGTGTGCTGCAGCTGAAGAAAGTACAGAACATAAGCAAATTAAGAAAACATTAGTTTAACAACAGCAGCAAATCAGCAAGTACTCCACAGATAGTCACACAGACAGAGGCACCCTAAAAATGCAAATGAACAAATATACTGCAAGGATATAGAATAAAAGGGATGCATTTTTGAGAGCTCAGACAATTTACAGACCAGACAGGATTAATGTACACTTCCAGATGAATGTTATCCTAAAATCAGAAAATTCACAAGCCAGCTTTCACTCTGAATAAAGACAGAAACCTGAGAAGTCAGTGAAATAGGCCACAAATGGGTTTTAGGTGTTTTCTGTTTGGGGCCAAGACAGAAATAAGTTAGATGAAGTTATTATCTAAAACACCCCACACCAAGTAATACAAAACTAGTTGGTAATGATGGTATGCAAGCTGTTGATGAGACACTTGCTTGTTTTTACCAGCATATTTCTTTGGCCCATATAAAGAGGAAAATAGGAGCCAAGACACAACCATAAGTAACACCAGTGGTTAACATTAAATGGCTAAATAAGCCACAACCTTTCTTTTTACATGTTAAGGTTTGTTTCTTTAATTTTGGATGCATAAATGAAAATTAACTTTTGACGGCAATAAAAACCCACATTGTACATTAAAGAACTTTCACCACAACAGATCTTTGTGGGTGGTTTCTGGGTTAGCCTGCTGTGTGCCAACCTCTGCAGGAATTAATTCTCTGTTCTCAGGAGTCATATTGTCAGGCTCAATAAAGATGATGTTTCATTGGTTTCTTCCTTTCTGGTCTGTGACCTGGTCCTGAAAGCTTCTAGTTTTTCACAGATTCAAGAAGAAAATATTTTACCTCTATGCTCAAGCTTTCAGTGTTGCAACGTCTCTGGTTTACTGCACCGGGTTGGCCTATGATGTCAAGATGTGCAGTTGTTTCTGTTAAACTCTTTTTTCACTTTTCTCCTAATTTGTAAAATCTAATTTGAGTCTAGCTTTAATGTTCTGGATTTCTCTCTCGTACCTGGTCGTCATATTCTTATGTTCTATTCGTGTCCAAAGAGCCTTCGTCATCTTTGGTTTTTTGCTGACGTTGTGTCGCCAAGCTGTTCATACTTTTTTAACTTCCCTGATTTCTACCCCATTTCACTTCAAGTTTGGGACTTTTGTCATCTGTCAGGTTCAAAAAGAAGTCTCATTGGAACTGAATTCAATTTAGTTTAGCTTTGTTTTGTTGTATTAAATTAAATTAAATTAAATTAAATTTGTTTTATGTTTTTTAGTGAATTCTGAATTGCATAATGAAATTAGCAAACAAAGCATTACTACCTATACACTTAAAACATAAGAATTGGCTGTGAAGAAAAGCTGTAAACAGATTTATTTTATCTTCTCTAATTACCCCTCTTTATATTTTAAAATATGAAAAACGTTGTCAGTTAAAATTAAAACGACCTTCAGTTATTAGTAAAACTATTGATTAAGACCAGTTTATAGAATTACAAGAAAGTCTGGCTGCTTGGAAGTGACATATAATGAAGTTAGAGGTGGTTTAAATTGCTTGACCAATGATCCATGCCATGATTTAGATTTAAAATGGTCACTCATTGAATGCTTTCTAAATTTGTTTGTCTATTTTCTTTCTCTCATTCAGCCTGGATACGTGAAGCTGTCCAAACCAGTGGCCCTGTGGACTCAGCAGGATGTTTGCAAATGGCTGAAAAAGCACTGTCCCAATCAGCATCAGATCTACAGCGACTCTTTCAAACAGCACGACATCACAGGTACATTTCTGAACCTGAACACTGATCATTAAGACAAAACTGCTCAGTGTGTTTCGCACAAGCACCTTTTATTGCTATTATCGCTATTGGCCAAGAATCTAAAAGACAAGGTAAGGTAGAAATGTATTTCTTATACCCAATCCAGTGGCTCCAATTTGCACAAAACCTGGGCTCACATTTTTGTTTGAACCGTTTTTTACATTTCCATTGCAACAACCTTTGTAAAACCACAAATGGTTGATATTTTTTCTTGTTTTTGTTGGACAAGATGTCTACAGAGTTGGGGTGCGGCAAAAGTTTGTAGCACAAGATTTTGCGATATTTAAATGCCATGGTATTTCTCTTTAAAGTGAACTCTTTGTTGCTCATGGGAACTTTTATTTCCTCCTGTAGAAACTGCTGCAATGCTAATGCTAGCCTCTAGACTACTGGCTAGCAAAGCTAATGTTTGCCTGTACATAAACATAAAATTGGTTTCATCTGCAATATTTTTTTTTATTTTTGTCCTTTAGCATCAAAAATGTTTATTTTTTACATTTTATTTTATAAAAAAATCTTTTTTTGGGTTACTAGGTCCTTAAGGCGCCAGAAGGTAGATTCACTCATGGCAGCCTCAAGCTTCCTGTGCCAATGTGTATTTACAAAATGCTGTGATACATACAGTACATATTCTCATTGAAGATTATTTAATGTCATTGAGTTCACTTCTGATGCCTGTTGATGCATCCATCCTTCCGTCTTGTACCTGCTTTGAAAAAAATATGTTGTTGTAGAAATGACCATGAAATCTATCTTCTGATTCGGAGCAACACAGCTCTTCTTTTTTCCAAAACTCTTCAGAAGTTGTTACACCTTGCTTTGATGAAGCCAGATATGATTCATAACATAACAGGTGCTCTCCACACTTGTTGTCTGGCTCACAGCCCGCCTGTCTCTCCATCCCTCCCTTCCCCTCTGTGTCTGTTACCAACGGTAACAGTTGCCACGTCAATCATTCCCCTAACGATGCTCTTCAAGGTCACCCTCGGTCTAACAGCCCTTCAATCCTCATAGAAACAGACGACCATTAATTTTCACTGCTCTCAGAGCCCGACTGATCACACTAATATGTTTATTTGTTGCTCCTGAGGATCTCCTCGACTCAGTGACCGTCTGGCAACATAAATCTCCCAGTGGTCATGATGAGTGGCGCTCTGACTCACTCTTAGATGCAATTTTGACCATTATATGTCTATGTGGAGCGTTAACATCCCCTGTTTAATGGTCTGAAAATATGAATCTTTCTGCTTTGCACCACACATCGTGCATATGTCTCATCAGCTGCAAAGAGGTCGAATAAATGACCTGCAGTTCATTGCATACCTGCTGAAGCTCTGCTTCAATTCGACAGTAACTCCAAGGAAAAACATTTTAGAAGTATACAATTTTAGAAGTATTCAATTCAATTTTCTTTCCATTCAAGTTATAAACTATCACGCACTGATAAATTGCTTGTGGTTTTTAGCTTTTTGGACAGATTCTACAGTTTGCTGTAATGGTTCAGGTAAGATTAGGAACACAAGGGACTCAGGACTCAGGAAAACTACCACTCAACACACACTTATTATATCCAAGTAGTTTCTGCCCTTTTCTCAAATTAATTTCCTTTTCATGTATAGAATTTTGATTAGGTTTATCTTGAATGTACAAATTTAATCAAAATGTAAAGTTGAACAACATAATGTTCCTTAGAAGCCAAAAATAATGTTTTAGATTAGGCCTTTGCCAACCTTTCCCATCAAAAGGGATATTTTTGCCCCAAAGCCAAAGCTTCTACTTGATGCTTTAAAGAAAACATATGAAATTTATCATATATTAAAAACTGTGCCATTTATTAGGTTTTCATGGCACTAGCCCTGCACATCACGTTAACAACACCATCACCTTGTTAAATCATGCTAGTGGCAGAATCATGCTGTGGGATGCTTAGGTGAATGATACATGATTTCAAATACAGAACATTAGTTAAAGAAACCGCTTGAAGAAGACAAAGGACACGGGTCAAAATATGCAGAAGTTTAAAGCAGGGTTTGATTATTAAACAGTATCCCAAAGTTTCTACATCAAACAGAAAACCGGAAAAGTTTGTGATAACTGCAAGCCTACCAGGATGTGGCCGTGACAGGCCAGGAAAGGAGATCTTTAACCTGTGAAAGAGTTTGGAGGCCCGTAGTAACTCTGGAGGAGCTGCACAGTAGCAGTAAACAGCAAATGATGGCAGCAAGCCATAAAAGGCCCTGTTTAATATCAGGAACACACCAAATGTTTGGAAGAAGTTTCTCTGGTCGGAACAACAACTTTAAGTTTGTGAACTTAATGCCAAAGGCATTGTGTGGAGGTAAACTAACACAGAATATCACCTGGAACACATCATGTTGTGGGGATTCTTCAACAGTGACTGGGAAGCTGGTCAAAGTTAATGGAAAGGTGGATGGTGCCAATCCCAGAAGGAAAAGACATGCCCGTTACAAATGTTAACCTTTCAGCTGGATAACCAACATCATTAATCAGTCGGAGCTATAACTGAGTGGTTTAGATCAAACCATATTTAAGCGACCAGTCAAAGTCCAGAGCTAAATCCAAATATAAACCTGTGGCAAGACTTGGAAATGGATGCAGCAAGATGTACTTCAGCAAAGTATTGACTCATCAGGGCGAAACAGAAATCCAAACCACACTTCAGATCTTTGTGAAAGCCATGCATCATTTTCCTTCCACTTCACAATGACGCACTACTTTGTGTTGGTGTCTCACATTGTTGTAATCTGACAAAATGTCTGAAAGTTCAAGGCGGAACAAATACTTTTAAAAGGTGCTGAACCAGGCCTGGAATGCAAGCCTGCTTGAATCCTTCTTGGGTTCTGAGAAAATAACATATGAAAATGAAAGTTCTAGTAAGAAAGTCTTAGATAGAAAGACAGATACCTGCAGACAATAGACTTAAACGGATTCGACTCAGAAAGGATGCCTTCTATTAGTAGTGTCATTATTGAGCCTAATACTGTTAAACTGGATTTTATTCTTCCCATTATTATTATAAGTATTGCTGTTTTGATGGCTTAATGTTTGCTAAAGTGTTTTATGACAAGAGCTCAAGAATTAAAGACCCCACTAAAGCACCAGAACCAGTTTTCAGACCCCTATGTTGGACTGTAAGTAAATATTTTCCTCATAGTCTTACAGTGGATTAGAACGTAGTTTTCTAATGTTTTTTTTTTTACTTTACAAATATAAACTGCTGAAGTGTGTTCTGATTCTTTTAAAGCCACTGCATGTGAGCAAAGAGTTAAATACATATCACATACTCATACTTTCCTACTGTGACAATTAGAGATAACGACATTCACAAAATCTGCAAGTAATTCAGCTGTCTTCACATTTGGCATTAATTAATAGAAGCCAATTAAAACAGGCCAAGCTTTACCAATTGGACTAACAAGGCAATTTGCATCCTACTCAATCTTTGGGATATTATGTGGATATGTTTTTTTCTTCCAACACAGTAACAGAATAAACAAGGCTAACAAATGTAACCCTGTTGGAAAACAATTATGTGCAGGCAAGCAAACGGTGAGTATGAATACATTTATAAGAAAATACAGCCGTGTATCTGAGATGGAAGATTATCTGTTTGTTCAGTGTGTTTGTCAGACTTTTCATGTGACCTTTTGATGATTGAGAATGCATGAGCAAGGCTAGGATTTGGTTTTCTTGCACCAGACTTTTTCCATTGCATTCAATGCAACGTAGAAGTACACCTAAAAAAAGTTTGAATATGGTGAAAAAGTTCTATATTTTTGTCATACATTTCAACATGTGAAACTTACTTATTAAATAAATTCATTGCACTTGTAGTGAAATATTTCAAGCCTTTATTTTTTTGTAATTGTGATAACTATGGTTTGCAGATGATAAAAAAAAAAACTAAAGTTCAGTGTCAGAAAATTAGAATATTACATGAGATCAATAAAAAAGGATATTTTAAACAGACATTTCAGGCTTATGAAAGGTATGTTCATTTCTGTGCAATCAGTGCTTGGTTGGGGCTCATTTTGCATGAATTACTGCATCAGTGAGGAGTGGCATGGAGGCAGAACCACATGGCATCAGCGTGTGGTTCTGCTGAGGTGTGATGGAAGCCCAGGTGGCTTTGATAGCAGCCTTCAGGTCATCTCCATTGTTGGATCTGGTGTCTCACTTGT
Organism: Girardinichthys multiradiatus; assembly: GCF_021462225.1. Taxonomy (NCBI): domain Eukaryota; kingdom Metazoa; phylum Chordata; class Actinopteri; order Cyprinodontiformes; family Goodeidae; genus Girardinichthys; species Girardinichthys multiradiatus. The sequence goes on along the minus strand of NC_061806.1, from coordinate 40,408,095 downwards.
TGTTCCTCTTGACAACAACTTACCTTCCTTGCAGAGGGTGTCTATGACTGTCTTCTGGACTTCTGTCAAGTCAGCAGTTTGCCCCATTATTGTGTAGCCTACTGAACCAGACTGAGCAAACATTTATTTAATCATCAAAATTACAAGAAATAAAGGCTTGAATTATTTCACTCTCTGTAATGAATCTATATAAAAAGTTTCTTTTTTTTTTTTTAGATCTACCTGCATTTCCAACAATCCATCCATCACCTCTTTTCGACTGCCAGCAGTGCTCAATCTCACTTGTCTTGGCAACCTAGGCATCCCTTTCACTAAGTAGCAAATCAATAAGCAGTCTCTTTTCCAGATCATAATTCAAAGAGACAATCGCGTCCTCTCTCTTCAGACTGAAAACAGCAGCATGGGGAATGCATTTCACTGCATGTCGAGGCACGTGCAACATTTTAGCATTGAGCGACTTCAGTATGCAGCAGCCGCTTCACTGCTGTAACCCCTGCCAAAGGAATCAATGCCTCCAGCCTCCGCTGCCAAGAAGCCTCCTCCCTTCCTCAGTCCTCACCTCCCACCCCCAACAGACATGGCTGCAAATATGGCTTTAACACCCAGCTTCTATTAAAAATGCATTAAAGCGTATTAGGGCTTAATTAGATATTAGTCTGTAATCCATTGTACTTACAATGACAAAGCTTGGTTGAGACAGTAGGAATTGGCCAGTATGACATTATTTAGCAAAAATACCACAGTTTTACAGTAAGGCAGTAAATACAAAAAGCATTATATGTTTGAACATTCTTGGAAAAATATATATTTTCCTCGAAAATAATACGATGAGTAATTATTTTGAAACTACCAAATTTCAGAAGCCTCTTCTTGCATTCTCAAAGAAACACAAAAACAGATGTAATTTTGATAATTGCTTAGTATTTAACAGTTCTTATAACTTCAGAGAGCCCCTAGACCAGCTTGATTATAAAAAACAGATTACATTATGATACAGTGGGCTATATAAAGAATACATGATAAAAGGTCTTTCTTCTGTGCATCTATTAGCATGACTTTCAGGCTGATGGTGGTGATCCCAACCTTTTAACGACATCCCAGAATTATTTTCAAAATATACAATTTCTTTTCGTAGCTCTGGGGTATAATCATTTGGGTTTTTCTCTTACAATATGGGACATTTTCACTCACAATACTCATTGATATATGCCGTCATTAGGCCTTGCTCTGAATAATTAATAGCCTGTAATATTAGTGATTAAATGAAGGGTGGCTGGTGTCCTGCCGCAACATCCGCCCCGCTTGTCAGGCCAATCCTTTCTGCAGTTTGAAAATACCAGCAAACCTGTGCAGCTCTGGACGAGATATCTTCAGCAACTGAAGGATCTCACACTGGATACTAAATGCATTTTCGATGAGGCCCAGAAAAGGATGAAAGGTGACAAACTATTTCAGAACGGTCAAGGACACGCAGCAACAAACCTCAACAGCCGTTCAGCGTATAGACAATGAATTTTGCAGGCTGCCGCCGGCTGCTGTCTTAAAAATGCTGCTGCTTAATGGAGAAAAAGACAGAGGAAGTGAGTCAAACAGACTACAGTAACAGAAATGCATATCAACTTGGAAGCTCCAGTGTAGCATGAAGATTTGTTCTCCTCTGATGAGCCATTTGTTGGACAGTTGGATACACTGAGCTGAAATAATGATTTATGCTAATTATAAGTTCACATCAGCAGTTATGGAAACCAAAGGTGTGTACAACTAAATTTATCGATTCATTAGCTAGTAGAAATATCTTTAACAGCCATAGCCTGAGTCGAGATTCAAATGCTGAAGGCTTCCAGATCCTACAACATTGTGAATTTGCTCTGTCAAGCATTTCTTGGTAGATGTATAGTTTTTAGTATATAAATAGTCATGACTTAGCAAGGCTTCCTCTAGTATCCTTATTGTTGCTCATTGTTTAAACACTGATATGTGGAAACTACACAGATGAAGTAGATCTTACTTGTATTTGATCTCGGCCCATTTTCATTCCTAATCCTGTCATTATTTTTCGAAATAGCTCTGACCCACATACAGAGAACACTCCGGAGAAAGAATGAAAAGTAATAAAGGTTGTTTATTTGGGAACAAAATGAATAGGGAACGTAAACAGGCGAAACTCCAACTGTTGGGGAAGAGGGTAAGAGAACTAGTAAATACAGGGAACACACTTAGATGGCAATAAACAAGTAATATCGGGAAGGAAACATAAACGGCTTGCTGAATGGATGTGGTCAGGTCGACAGGGATAGAGGGATCTACTTAGTTGATCACTTGGTTGTGACTTAATTGTGCTTGGTGAAAAAGTGAGGTTGTTTCCTTGTGCTGATACTTGCGGTGGAGGGTGGACAGGTTACGCTTAGTTCTTGGTCCAGGAGATGAAGGTTGCAGGAAACTGCCAACTTGGTTGAAGATCCAGACGAAAACAAAGTAGAGAACGAAATCCACAAAACAAAGTTTAACCAGGAAACACTTAGCTCACAGAGTTCGTGGTTCAGAGACAGAAATCCAAAAGGTCCTGGTACTTGGTCTGCAAAAACACATGAACAAAGTTAATCCAAAATCGAGAGACGAAGCATAGACTTTGTATTGGCGAAGCTTGTTACCACAGAAGGCAAACATTCTGGCGTCGAAGTACAGGCAGCCTCCTGCTTAAATACTCCACCAAGCAATCAGCAGGATAAGTCGCACCTGTCACCCAGCACACCTGAGAACTTCAGCACAGTCTGGAAACACTGAGACACAAGTTACAAGCACAAAGACACAAACACAACCCAGATCCCGACAAATTCTCCCTATGACTGATGACAGATACATGCAGTGCCTGCTAATTGCCATGGTGCCAAATGTTTCTTTATTTCATTTATTATTTTTCACTATTTAATATATTTTGCTGCAACGCAAATTCTTAATCTGACATTATTCTACAAATATTGTCCTAGAAGCATAAAATCAGTAGTATTTTTTATTAACTTAATGCCTTTTCCTGTCAAAGCATCTATTGTCAACCACTTATTTGAGACGAGGTCACAAAGGTCACAGATCCAGAACACTGACTCGCCCATAACACCAGCGTCTGGGGGAAAACACAGAATAAACTCCTGAACAACCAACTTTATGTATCTGACCATCCACCAGAACATATGCTGGTAGTCATCAGAAGAACTTTAAGACAGCACTTCAAACCTGTGGTTACCCTAACTGGGCCTGTGTTAAGGCATTCGTAAATTCAAGAAGGCGCTCTACTCAGTCCACTGAAGGAGAAGAAGCAGAAGAATACTGTCATTCCACATGTGGCTGGAGTATCCAGAAAACTGAGGCTATTATTCATGTAAATATTCTGGTGCACTTTAAAGCTCAATCAGACAGATACTGGTTTGTCCCAAGGATAAAACACATAAACACAAACTCAGCGGTGTGGTATATGCAGTCGAATGCAGCGAGGAATGCTTAGACCTCTACACTGGAGAAACAAAACAGCAGCTACATAAACAGGTGGCCTGTTAATTCCAAGCAAGTTCATTTTTGGATAAGAGGCAAAATGAAACAAGAGTCTTGTTGCCTTATACTTAAGCCCTTTGGATTGTCATGTCTTAGATAATCTGCACCTGCAAGATCCTGATCAGATGGCTGAACCACCCTAGTTGACTCCTTCTTTGTGGAGGATAAGTGGCTCTATTCTGCCTTTATTGCCTCTGAAAGGAAATACACATCAGTGGTGCCACAATGTGTCGCTTCAATGGACAGATACAAAATGGAGCCTTTACCTTCACTTATCAGTTTGGTGTGAATTGACACAGAACAGATCATTGGACATTAGCCGAGGATAATCTTATCTTTCATGGTTCTGAATAGAACATTTTTTTAAAAGATTCTCGGAGCATCAACCAACAGCCAGACGTTGGTTCTGTTGGGTTTTCGATAGAAAATAATAAAAGGCCTCTTTTTTTACGTGCTTCTGGCATCTTGTTGTTTCATTTCTGATTTAAACCTTATGACCATACGTGATTGTCGAAACCAGTCAATCAAGAGCTTTGCCTTTTTGCTAAGCTCTTTCATCACCATGACAGTTATTCAGTAATGCATTGCCCGCATTACGGATCATTTCTCCTTATTGTCTTTGCCAGCTACATCTGCTTTTTGTTAATTCCTCACCTGTGAGTGCTATTTGTTTGCTTAAAATCAGTGGGCAGGCAGCTGACTGGAGGTGTTAAACAATGTGTGCTGCAGTTGGGAAACATTAACCTGAGGAAACAGAAACCCACATTACATTATTTCACCAAAATCTCAGAAGTACAGTTTCAAGATATTCAAGCGAGGTGCAGTGTTAATAAGCTGGCTTTGTGCACCTGTTCTTCTTTTTATCTCTACCTGCAAAATGAGGCAAACTCCTAGAGGATCAATGCAAAAATGTGTGTATTTTGTGTTTATATTTAAGCGGGTGTAAACAAATGCACTCTAAGCTCCCATTCATCAAAGCCGTAGTTGACTGTGGCAGGCTGTAGCTGCAGATTAATCAGCTTCAGCACAACACGGCTGCTCACCCACCACTCATTAATCCGATTCTCAGGGACAATGTGGAGGTGTGCACAATGCCCAGCCTTTTTCAAGTGTTTGTGTACAACATGCTGGCCCGTATTTGTTTTTGTATAGTGGAAGAATCTTAAAAATAGAAAAATATGACAGACATTAATTGGTCAAATTTAACTAGACTAATTATTTACTAATTATTATTTCCTCTCTGTAGTTCCTGCCACAGTTATTTCAGAAATGTTATGGTTGATTTAGGTAAAAAAAAACAAATAGGGGAGAATTAAAATCTATGTACAATCCATGCATCAAACAACCAATTTTCCAACTTTCCTTTTTTAATTGTGGTTGGGATTGCAGCTCAACATTGTCTTACCTGATTAACATTATGTTCACAAACAGCTGCGGTCGCCTCGGTGGCTGTTGACTCCCTGCCCAAACTGCCAGGTTGTGTCCCTCAGGTTTCAGTTGTTTCTTACCTTAATTTCAAATTTTCAGCTGTCATGTTGTTACGGCATCTATATATGGAGGTACTTCCTGTTTCTGAGGGCCTCACACTTCTCATTTTTACTTCATGTATTGTGTCCTGCTGTTACTATTTTGAGTCTTTTTGGGTTTCTCTTAAGTCTTTATTGCTGTTTTATATAGCGTCTCTGTGCATGGCATTTTAAAGTTAACTTTTTAAAAGCCTAACCAGGCACTGACTCTGCAAAGTATCCTCTGGCTACAGTAGCTACATGGTTACATAGTTGACTCTTCTAGTTTAAAAAATTTATATATAAGGAGGAGGTGTAAAGCCTAAGAAACATGAACATATAAAAGACTTTTTATAGGTGCATACAGGTAAAATTATACGGTTATTTAGGTGAATAGAAATGTAATTTGTAAGACTCAATAGCATTTCTGCTGAAAGAAAGTGGAAAGATTTGTAAGATTTATTTTTCAATTGATGGTCTTCTCAATTATGATAAGACCACTGCAGTGAAACTTAAAAAAATCTTTGCTACATTTAAAAATCTGCTCAGAACATTCATCCTCAAGCTACTTTACTGAGTTGGCCAAGTTGCAGTATGTCAGTGGAAACTAAAGAGATTTTTTTTATGCTTTGAAATTACCAAATGGACCAAGCTAGTCTTCTTGTAACTCTGTTGAATAAGCAGGAAAACATCGGCTGTCTTAATATTAGATTTTATACCTCTGCTTTTTCCTTCTACATTTCAGGAGCCTTTTACAACAAATTTGCCTTTCTTCCATCACTATCAGACATTCAGCTCCTTCCAAAGCAACTCTTTCTCTTACCTCATTTATTTCCCCTTGACAACTTTCCACTTCTCCACCCCTCCTTCTCCTCCTCCTCCTCCCTTGCTTCTTCCTCTCCTCCTGGCCATGCTACGCTGCACAGTGCATTAATGGTTTGAAAAATTCCCCGCTGAGACATGGTGTGATCGTCGATGCCAATGACTCAGAACTGGAGAACCAGAGAGTTAAAAGGCTTGGACTCCTCACAGAAGCTGTTCCACCCCACTGATGCTGGCTTGTTGAAAAGGAGGCATGGCACTTTGGCTGAATGTTTTTTACTGTAATCACTGGTATTCTTATATTGCAGTAATTGCAGCATTTCACCAGCCTGCAGAGTAATCTAATGTTAGAGCCTGATGATATCAAAAGGCACCCACACACATTGTGTCAATCATCAACTTCTCATTTAATTAACCTGCAGAAAGCAACCTCTCAGACTATACCTGAAATGCATCCCGTACCAAACTACATAAAGTGCTGTTGACTTACTCACTGTCCAAATGCTCTGGTTAACAATTATTTTATTAATTGAGTATTCTATCGATTTATTCTGATTATTAATTGAGTAACCGAAGAAAATGTTGCATTCTGTATATTTTCCATTCTGCATTTTCCATTTTCCATTTAACTACCTATGCTTATTTTATTAGTGGTAGAAATACATAAAAAAAACAATTGAACAAATACTGTAGTAGGGTTTTGAACTATGATGCGTCTCCTAGAAGCCATGATAAGTTCCATTTGCATTTTGTGCATTTATTTTAAAACGTATGACAATAAACTTTAGTTTGATCAAACAAATACATCGCTTATGATCAGAATTGTGAGATAACGTTCAAAATAATGATCTAGAATGACGGTGGTTGAGATGGCGGTCAGCAGAAAAGTTTGCAAAAAACCCTTCACCCAAGTACCTGTTGGGAACGCCCGTATCAGCTAAATAACTGGGACCACACCTCCAAGCAATCACCTGAAGTGTAGAAAAATCTGAACACCTGTGCCACCATAACAAATAAACAAAACAAACATTCACTTTGGCTCTTACAGCAGCTAAAAAAGACCTTATAACATCAGAATGTCAAAAACTCAGCCCTCTCTGGTTGACCTCTCTGCCTCTAGTGAAAATGGTCACAAACAAAAAAGTGCATGAAATGTCGCTTGCATATTGAATTCTGGATTTTAAAGAGATTGTTTTAATATTAAAAAGCATGTTATCCAGACAAAATAGAGCCCTTGTAGTGTACTTATGTGCCAAGTTACATTCTTCTTGTAATAAAAAGAATTACCTGTCAAAAAGGTATACAGCAAATTTAAATTCAAGCTTAATATACACCAACTTTTATAAATCAGGCCTCACTTTTAGTTTCCTCATGTATGCGAGTGGCCTCTTTCTGCAGTCATCGAGACATCTGTGGTTTATGGAAGTGCATCTTTCAAAGAGCAAGCTGATAATAACTACGCGTGACTCAGTTGTTGGATTTTGGGGGTCCGCCGCTGCAGCGGATGTGTCCTGCTCAGGTGTTGCAGCATCAAGGATATGCTGTTATGGAATGCTAATTCAGTTTTACAGTACGATGTGTTTCTGATAAGTTTAAAGTGATCCCACACTTTTGACACTTTGTCGTTATCTCTCTGCTTCTTTTTGCCCCTCGCCAATCTCCCCTCATAGTTGATGACATGGCCTCCACGTATCAGCAGCGTAGGCTATCATTAGCGGAAGTCAGAGCATTGTGCAACACAAATAACCACCTGGCTGGAACGCAGTGCGCTGAATAATTAAACATAATTTAACAAAGCCTCGACATACATTATTTCCCTGGAGGATTAGTTTTAAAGGTTTTTGTGGCACTAGTGAGAAAGGGAAGAAGCATTGAGCGTCATTTCAGCCCTAGTCCCTGCTCTTAAGATGCCAACACTTATGCCCTCAGTTGCCTGAGACAGATCTGGTAGCTCCTTGCAATTCAAATCATTTACAGGATAGCCACAAATTTCTGAGTATTTTCTTCGGTCTTTATGTGATAGACAAACACAAACGGCATGTGACAGGCCATGTCATGACTCTAAAGTGGAAGGGAATCGATGCATGATTTTCACATTTTGTTTAAACAATAATCTGAAGCGTGTGGCATGCATTGGTACTCAGCCCCCATGAGTCAATACTTTGTAGAACTACGTTTTACTGCAGTTATAAGTCTTGGGGATGTGTCTCAACCAGATTTATCTGTTTTTAGCCCATTTATTTTTATAAAATAGCATAGGCTCAGTGAGATTGGATGTAGAACATCTGTGAACATCAACTTTCAAGGCTTGCCACAGATTCTCAGATTGGATGTAGGTCTGGACTTTGACTGGACCATTATAACCCGTAAATATGTTTTGATCTGAACCAATCCATTGTAGCCCTGGCTGCTCTTTGTGGTTTTCTTTCTTCTTCACACATTGCCATTAAAGTCCGACCTCTGAAGTAAACTAAAAATAGTTGTCCAATTAGCAGATTATCCCACCTAAGCTATGGATCTCTGCAGCTCCTCCAAAATTACCATAGGCCTCTAGGTTGTTTTTCTGGTTAAAGTTCTCTTGGTCTGTTTAGGTGGTTGTGTCTTGGTTGATTTGAAGATGTTTCTGCTCCTTCCACTTTTAGATAAATGATTATTTTTGGGATGTTGTTCAAAGCTTGAAATATTGTTTGTTTACGCTGCTTTAAACATCCATGCAACTTTATCCCTGACATATCTGATGCTGTTTGTTCATAAATCACTTCTGAAGGGAGTTGGGTAGATTTTATATTGGGGTATCAGAGTGAAAAGGACACAATATTTAGATTTTTATTTGTAAATATTTTCAGTTTTTTGATATCTTTGGCTTGACAGTTTTGTCTTTGTGTTAGAATTAAACACATTGAATTCTGGGGTCTTAACCCGAAAAAGTATTAAAAACCTCAAGAAGAATAAATACTTTTGAGGAACCGTACAAACCCTTCTGTGGTAAGCATCCATACCAAGTTATGCCCAATTGGGCTATTCTTTTGAGTACTTTACTTTCAGTTTTCAAAGGTGTATGGCTAATCTCTTATTCCTGCAGAATCGGCCGTAGTATGTGTCATGCTGTGTTGTATCTCTTAACAGATGATACTGGAGCAAGGAGAGAAATGTGAATCTCTGTTGCCATGCCAATCTATCTTTGGTTTCAGGTGACAAGTGATGGTTGGTCAATTTTTATAGACCCATAACAGCATGGCTTATGTGCACATTGGCTCTATCATGTCAACTTTTATGTCTCTGTCTTCTCCTTCAGTTTGTTCTCCACCTTTCCATTGATCCTTATTATATGTTCCTGCTACATGTAAGTCTTTATGACTACCTAGCTCTCTGGTGTTAATGTAATGTTCAGATATGATGTAATTTACACTGAAAAAGCTCTGCATTCCAGCATTTTAACCCCATCTGGATGTAGCACCAAGCAAAGCAAAGTTCTTGTTTGGTTTATGTGGAAGATGATTTGTCTCCTCCTACTGTCAGCTTAACATCTTTAACATTAGTATATAGACACGCTTCCCCAGCGCTGGTTGTAGTCGTATGTAGTAGCAAGAAACAAATCCAAACAAATAAAGATATCTTTCTTATTTGCTTTTATTTACTGTTAATGGGAGCAAGATTTTAATTTTAAATACAGAACCATGCAATGGTATTCATATCCCTCGGACATTATGACATTTAGCACTTTTGTCGTATTAAAACCAAACTTTTCAGGTTATTTTAGTATAACTTAGTGGTTCGTACTTGTGAAGTGGCGATAAAATGACGAAAGGCTTTCCAGATTATTTCCAGATAAAATTCAGAAAAGTCTGGCCTGTCGTTAGTACTTCAGTAGAACCTCTTGGCCTGAAGGAGTATTAGACAGTACAAATCTACCCTAAACACCCTTTAGCTCAACTCTTCAGCAGAAAACCTCTCTCAAACTGGGGTCCTTCATATGCAAATCTACAGCCAGTAGCATACTAACTGCCATTTTAACTACTCCACTTCATAAACTAAACAATCCCTTTAACTTCCTCAGGACTGTAAGGCGTAGCACTAATTGGTGGCAGCTTCTTGTCTAAGCAGCCATAAGGGGCACAAGAGCGAAATGAGCTTTAGCTTAGTAATTTCCCTATATTATCCTATCTGCTTACCATCCTGCATGTTACAAGGCACTCATAACAAGGGCTAATAATCACACAATATTCTACAAGTCTTTTTATTAGCGGCCTAAATCCTCTTCGTAAAAGCCTATTGGATGATTAAATTATGTATTTCATACAAGGATTTGCAATTAACTAAAGAGCTGTCAGGGATTCTTGCTCAAGGGATGTACTATCCTGATATTTATGCAAAGAAGGATCTGCTTCACATATGGTTGTGCTAAGCTTAATTGGACAATTCAGACTGATGGTCGCATAACGGGTAAAAGACTCTTTGAGACGTCTGTTTTTATTAATCTACCTTTATAAAGTCCAATTTTAGCATAACTCACCCACAATACCTTGTGTGTTTCCTCTTTCACTGACATAAACACTTCATTTTACATCTGTAGCTGTGTTTGCCAATTTGCCTCTGGCTTGACCTCTGCCCCTGAACCTTAAACTTTGTGTTTTTGCTTATCTATTATCAGGACGGGCCCTAATGAGACTAACAGACAGAAAGCTGGAGAGAATGGGGATTATACATGAAGCCCAGAGGCAGCACATCCTGCAGCAAGTCCTGCAGCTTCGGGTCCGCGAGGAAGTCAGGACTCTTCAGCTCCTCACACAAGGTAAATTTTTCAGCACCTAAATATTGCATCAAGCATTTACCTGCATTATACAGCCCCTTATCCCTCCCTAGAACCCAGAATTTCTTCATTGCACACTGTATCTGTATATCTAGGTTGAAATTTATTCACTGAAATACCAAAAGCAAACATTCAAATAAATATACCAATCATTCGAGATTCACAAGACATCTGTCGTCATGGCAGTTGCTGCATATTTCAAAGCCTGGAGGAAGTGATGAATCAGAAAATGATTATGCAACAAAAGAGCCATGCAGAAACATTTTCTTCTGCTGTTCTATTCACAAACCATTGAGTCCAGATGATGATGGCTTGTTGGTACAGTTATGTCTCAACATAAATTTACCTTTACATGTGATAAACTCCTGTAGCTGCAGGTTCTAACACTGCTGTCTCTAAAACTGTCAGTTTGTAATGCTGCAAGCAGAGATAGTTCCTGAATATGCTGATATCTGCTGAGATATTCTCCAAGGTTGTTCCAGATGGTTGTTTCAGATAGATGTAACAGATGCAGCTAATGTATACACGAGTGTGCAAAAGGTTCAAGGCATTATATACTAAGGTTGTTGCTGTATGGGAGTATGGGGATATACTATGAGAAAGTGTGCCGACAGAAACCTATTCTTCCTTCTAAACATTTGAGATAGGTCTATGGGCTACACAAAACATGTCAATTACATTTTTTGCACAAAATTATTCTCAGATAATGAGATTTCACCTCCTTAGTCCCCCTTTTTTTAGCTCCTTTCAGAATGAGCTGTTTTAGGGCCCTATTGCTTTTATGTAAATGATCTATTCTGGTCATGCCCCCAACCAGCACTTCATACATGTGAAAACAAAACCTAAACTTATAAAACACAACAAGTACTTACATTTCTGTCATCTGCAGATCTGCCACGAACAGTAGGGACTGAATTTTTCATCAAAGTATTTCTGCAAATCCTGACGTGTTCTGATGTGAGTTCTCAAAGCAGTCCGTGGTGAAGTGATTCACGCAAACTAGTACTGACTTCGGCAATGTGACTGGAACATTGCCTTCAAAAATAAAATGAAGCCACGAATCTCTGTAATCCGAAAACGGGAGAATGTGTATGGTCACATGTGGGTCTGTGCAGCCAACAACAGAACATCTACCTTTGACGGCAGCCATTGTATTGTAAAGCGCCTGTAAGCTAAAACCTGCCGGCGAGATGTGATCCTCTACTGAAAATCAAGTGGGTGGAGCTCAGTTGCTAGTCAGGGGCGGGACTCAGGTAATGTTGCTAGGTGCCAGTGTAATTGTGACGTCACACTTACACAGCTTTTGAAACCACGCGTTTTCTAGAAAGATTTTCCCAAATGGAAAAATAAAAATGATCAAAAAGTGAATTTTGCACAATGTATTGCATAATACTTGTATGCATACATGTCCTTTTTATAAAAATAAAAATGAACTGTATTTGTCGAATCGGTCGGCCACTGTAATTGTGTCTAACTCTATCTGAACTTCCAGGATCATGGGGAGAAAGTTAGATATTTTGCACCAGTATTCCTGTAGTGTGGAACAAAGAGTGTAGCTGTGTAATAGAGTGGCTTATATGGTCCAAAACGTCTCAAATAAACCTCAGGGAATATTATATGTAGCTTTGCCTTTGAGTGGTGTAGTCTGTGTTGGATTTTGAATTTTATTTTATGGTAAGCAGGAAATATGCAATATTATTCTACTCAAAGACCAAGAAACTTCCACAGATTAAAAATGTTAAAACCACTTCAGGTTACTCCAGTTTGCTTTCTCTAATGTTTGATACAAAATTTTCTTACCTATGGGTATCCTCCCTTAGTCAGAATGCTACATCGTCAACAGAAGGAAGAGTTTTTAAATGAATGTTAAGCTGATGTTAGATGCTTTCCTAACTTACCATGTATGTTGGTGTAGTAAAAAACACATGTTGCGTGGCTCTGATTGGCTAATCCTGTTATATCTTTCAAGTGTGTATGTTTAATGTGCTTTTGTTCTGAATAGTGCATGGCTATTGGGATCAAGAGTGTGGAATTCACAGTGGTGTGCTGCATCAGGACAACATTGCTTACTTTTGCTGTGATGTGATAATGTAACTTTATTTTTCTTTTCTTTTATATTTAGGGACCAGCTGACATGACTAAGACAAAAATGTCAACACTCTGTGTGAGCCCAAGTGATCACCTAGTTCTAACTGAATTAATCTGAAAGTACATCAAGCTATTTGTTTCAGTTTAAGCATATATCATGCCGAGTGGAGGGAATCTTGATCAGTCCAGAGAGCATAGCATAGCGTGAGATTAAGTAACGTTATTAGGGCGTCGTTGCTTGAGTTACACTTGCTTTGGTTCTGTAGTGATGTAGCACATGTTTGGTATACATGTTGAATAAGAGCTAATAATGAATTTGTTGTTGGTTGTTTAGTCTGTTTGTGCCTTATTATTTCCTTGTTTAACTGGGTTGAACCAGCAACTTTACATCAGTACGTCTGCTACTGGTATTCTGTGGGTCAGATCGAGTGTAACTTTTACTTACTCATATCTCAAGAAGATCACAATCTAAATGTTTTTGAGTGACAGCTTTTACCTGACATGTCACCATGTTTTTTAAAGAAATACATAGTTTTGGGCAGCTTATGTTCAGAATACAGATGCCTCTTCTTTTGTTTGACTTAGTTACCCACCTGCAGCATTAAACAGAGGCAGCAGGATCAATACAGCCTCCAAATTTGCAAAGGCTCTGTTTACAATTTATACACATATAACAGCAGTGGTAATCCATTATGGTAATTAAATCTTTTCATGAGCCATTTTGAATTCATGTATAGCCAAACTAAAAGCTGCACACCGGTTAATAGCAGAGCTGCCAAGGTTGAAATCAGTGGCAACAAAGCAGACAATGTTACAAGCAGCTCCTGTTCACTTTGTTTTTTGTTCATCCTGGAGAACATTTCTCTTTGCTTGCTCCATCAAATGAGATTATTAAAATTCTAGTTTTGCTACAGCAGTTTTGTTTTACTGCACATCTGATTTTTATCTATCTAGTTGTTTTATATATGTTGTTTACTTTGTTAACTCACCAACCTGATGAAGAAAATACAATTTATGATACTTATTACTAATTATTTTTAAATTCAAGACATGTTGGTTGGAACAATGTTTTTACAAGACCTCCTCAGATTTTATCCTCAGTAGGCAAAGCAGTTCTTGGCTTGGATGTGTTTATCCATAACATAAAAATGAGGCAGTGTGTCACAAAAGACCATTGCTTAAGATCTGATTTAGTGTTGGAGGGGTTTCAAAGAGATGATGGACAGTAAGAAGAAGTTAAAAAGGGGAAAGAGTAAACAGTTTCAGAGAAAATGCAAACTAAAATTGTTTTCAGAGGATCTTTAGCCTGGGACAGCTTTAGTCGTACTCAGAATTACTTTCTTGTGAATGGTCATGTTGTTTAAGTTGACATTATCACCACCAACTGGTTTGTGACTGAAATCACATAAATGCAAAGCTTTTCTAAAGGCGAAAATAAAATTTATTTTAAAAGCATCCAGAGTAGTGTCTGAGTTATTTAGTCTCAAATGTTTGTCCCAGGAATCACTCCTGAGTTAATTTTGCTTTGAGTTCATCTCTCATTGCTAGTTCCTAATTCTAGACTTAGTTTAGCTAAGTTTTTTCATTTTTAAGATATAAATTAAAAGAAAAAACAGATCAAGAACAAAGCTGTTAGACAAAATAAGGAGTAGGTAGATGTAAAAACTGATAACTGCCTCCCACCTTTTGATCAAATGGCATTCACAGCAATGTGTTCTTTACAATAAAAAAGTAAAGACAACTATTCCATATCTTCAAAATATGATATTACAAAAGCGATAATTTATTCAAAATATTTACCACCAATATTTCAATTCCATGTGACAACAAAGGTTGGGGTTTGAAGCAAATTGACATTGTTTAAGGGCTTTGTTCATTTTCAAACTGTGTTCAGAATACCTGCCTGCTTGAGTTGCAGTTTTTAAATACACCAAATATTGATAAGTACCTGAGTTTCTAAACCTTAGAGAAGTCACGAGAAAAATAATACATCCTTCCTGTACTGGGAACTTCTTAGGATCCTCCATAGGGAGCTGGAGAGTCTTGGTGGGGTGATGGATGTCTGATTTTTCATCCTGAATCTGTCACCTCCAACCTGATCTTGTGTAGACGGAGAATAATTGAATGATAGATTGAGTATGGTACATAATAGCTGCTGCTTTGTTATACTTTCAGGGAACAAAATCAAATCTAAATTTTGAATACGTGTAACTGATCGAAATTAAAATCAGACAATTTAGTTCATCTGCTGATCAGTGTATACCTTATGATAATTTATAAAAAAGTCCATAATTTTTCTTTGCTGCACAAACTTTGTGACACAAAACAACAATAATTTCAGCCTAAACGTGTTTGTTTTTCTCTCACTTTGCACCGTGTAGCATGTTCTGCTGGTTCTCTTTTCCACCCAGTGAATTTCAGCCTGCCTTGTTTCTCGCTTAGCAAATCCAGCAGCTTTCCTTTGCCAACCACCAGCAGCAGCCTGCATCATCACTGCTTGTTTCTTCACACCCATCTGCACAGACCCTGAAAAACAGAGCTGCCGCAGGGGCATAGAAACAAATTCCAGGGTTCCAGATTCTTGGAAAACATTTGGAGTGAAAGAAAGCAGGAAAGAAAGCGACTGTGGCTAGAGGCGACTGTGGCTCAGTAGGAAGAGTAGTCGTCTTGCAATCAGAAGGTTGTGGGTTAGATTCCAGCTTCCTCCTGCCATATGTCGATGTGCCCCTGGGCAAGGCACTTAACCTCAAGTTGCCTACCGATCTGCGTATCGGTGTATGAATGTGTGAGCGTTAGTGAGTGCGATTGGGTGAATGTGGCGCTAGTGTAAAGCGCTTTGTGCGGTCTGTATGACTGGAAAAGCGCTATATAAGTTCAGTCCATTTACCATTTTTAGTCCATCAGCGAGGTGAAAATAGAAAGTGAGAGGAGGAACAAGACAGGGCATTTAGCTGAGGTATGACACTTGCTAAAGGCTACACTCAGCATCTTAGGCCTCTCTTCCCTTTCCATTTTTATTTTGTTTTCTCCTCCCTGTTTTCATCTCCTCACTTCTGTATTGATGATATGGGAACAGACAACCCACCCGTCTCAGCAGGACATCGCATTTTAGAGCCTTTGGAAGAGGGACAGAGAAGACGGAAGTTTAATGAAGGAGATAAATGTAAAATGATGAAGACAAAATGAAAAGAAGAAAATCAAAGAGCATCTTTTAACATCAGTTTAAATTAAATAAAAATTGGTTTTGAGTACAATGGAGTGATAAGGTGAACAAGCAAACCAACCTTTATTATTTGAATTTGTTGGATGAATTGTATTAGTGTTTAATTTGTAAGCACCAGTACTGAAGTTAATTGTGTGTCTAAATGTTGAGAAAAAAAGTCACCCTTAGGTCTTTTGCTTTTGGCAGAAAGCTTTAAAAAAAATGGAAGGAGGAGAAATGTTGAAGTATTTTTAGGCTCAAACGCATACTTCATTTAGTTGTAGCAAAAGAAAGATACAGCTGTACTCAGTTGGAAGTAGAGCAAGTGGAAGACAAGTGAAATGAGGAAGTGGCAATGGGCGAGTGTTGATGAGGTAACGAGGAAACAAAGAGGAGAAGGGTTGGTCAGATAGGTGCCAAAAAGGGTGTATGATGAAGAAATTTAGAAAGTGTTTGTATGGATGGATTGTCTTTCTATAACCATATAACCCTAGAAAGTAATTTGTTTTTTTCTATTAATTTTGGCTCACACATTAATTATACCATAGTTATGCTCCTGTATTGCCTGAATGAACATGTTAAATGAGAAATTAGACACTAAAATTAAAACTATTCTGTGATTAAATTAAGTTCCCGTGGGCCACTCCACAGTAGAACAGAGTTCAGCCTCTCTCGTGGAGATGGGTTCCGGAGCCCACGCTGTGCATGGAGGTGAGATGGAGGTGAGCCTAAGCATCCGGGGATCGGGCCGCTGAAGTCTCCACCTTTGTCTGACGCCCAATCCTCTTTGCACCAGTCCCTCATGGTTCCCCCTGCAGGTGGAGGGCCCACTGGGGATGGTCTTGGGTCTCTCATTCGGGCTTGGCCGGGTCCCATGAGGAGCAACCCAGCCACCAGGCGCTCTCAGCCTCCCTGGTAAGGCCTATGCCAGGGTATTGGAGAGGAGAGTCTTGCCAATAGTCGAACCTCGTCTTCAGGAGGAGCAGTGGGGTTTTCGTCCCGGCTGTGGAACACTGGACCAGCTCTATACCCTCTACAGGGTACTCGAGGGTTCATGGGAGTTTGCCCAACCGGTCCACATGTGTTTTGTGGACCTGGAGAAGGCATTCGACTGTGTCCCTCGTGGTGCCCTGTGGGGGTTGCTCCAGGAGTATGGAATCGGGTGCCCTTTATTAGGGGCTATCTGGTCTCTGTACAAGCGGAGCAGGAGTTTGGTCCGCATTGCCGGCACTAAGCCGGACCTTTTCCCGGTGCATGTTGGACTCTGTCACCGGTCCTGTTCATAACTTTTATGGACAGGATTTCTCCTATCTCTCCGGACTTGGAGGAAAAATCCTCCAAGTCCGAGGCCATGGTTCTTG
This sequence comes from Girardinichthys multiradiatus, assembly GCF_021462225.1. Classification (NCBI taxonomy): domain Eukaryota; kingdom Metazoa; phylum Chordata; class Actinopteri; order Cyprinodontiformes; family Goodeidae; genus Girardinichthys; species Girardinichthys multiradiatus. Next base: position 40,390,761 of record NC_061806.1, on the reverse strand, counting down.
ACCGGAAAAGGGTGGCTTGTCCTCTTCAGGTTGGAGGGGAGTTCCTGCCTCAAGTAGAGGAGTTCAAGTATCTCGGGGTCTTGTTCATGAGTGAGGGAAGAATGGAGCAGGAGATCGACAGACGGATCAATGCAGCTGCCACAATAATGGGGGCGCAGTGCCGGTCTGTTGTGATGAAGAGAGAGCTGAGCCAAAAAGTGAAGCTCTTGACTTACCGGTCGGTCTACGTTCCTACCCTCACCTATGGCCATGAACTTTGGGTCATGACCAAAAGAACGAGACCCCGGATACAAGCGGCTGAAATGAACTTTCTCCGTAGGGTGGCCCGGCACTCCCTTAGAGATAGGGTGAGGAACTCGGCCATCCGGGAGTAGCTGGGAGTAGAGCCGCTGCTCCTCCACATCGAGAGGAACCAGTTGAGGTGGCTCAGGCATCTATACCGGATGCCTCCTGGACGCCTTCCTCTGGGGGTGTTCCAGGAAGGCCCCACCGGGAGGAGGCCTAGGGGACGGCCCAGGACACGCTGGAGGGACTGTGTCTCTCGGCTGGCCTGGGAACACCTTGGGCTCCCCCCGGAGGAGCTGGAGGAGGTGTCTGGGGAGAGGGTCGTCTGGGTGTCTCTGCTGAGTCTGCTGCTCCCACAACCCGGTCCCGGATAAAGCGGAAGACGACGAGTACAAATACGACGACAAGTACGAGTACGAGTAAATTAAGTTCCTGTAGGAAAGATACAACTACCTGTAAAAAGCTAAGCCATTCTGAGCCATGACCACCAGTATTTAACAAGACTATGAGACACATATTAGGATGAAGGAGTAGTTCATCTGAGCTAAACAATAAGAATGGAAACCTACCTAAATAAACCATTGTCTATAAGCTAGAAAACATCAGTTGTATCTTAAAATTAAAACAAAAACACATTTCTAAAAAAACTAATTTTAAGTCTGCTGTTTCATCAATCAAGTATGTGGAATTCAGTGTTTGGCTGTGTCAAGATGAGTATGTTCGTTTTGCTTTAATTTTACTCTCTCATCCCAAGAGGTCAGATAAAAATCATCTGAACTAAGCAAAAAGTAGGTCATGCCATAAGTTTCACTTTTATTTTCAAGCCTCCAGCATGCTGAGGTTAGTGAATCTTCATTGGTGAGGACAGCAAACTCTAGTGTAAGTTTAGGTAATATTAATTTTGGGTCATTGCCGCAATATTTGTGTCACAGTTGTGTTGGATTTGTAGTAACACACTTGTGTGGTATAATATAGTTCTGATGCTTCTACATTTTTAAACATGTACAAAAAATCTGGGGGAGCCCAGCTTATCTTTTGATCAACATGGATTAACACTTTCTTCGAACCACTGTAGATTAACCCCATTTCCAAACTTGTCACTTCTTCTTAGCCTTAACCAAATGGCTATAAAAGAGGTGTGGGTGACTCAATTGATTTTGACTATCCAAAATGAAATGTTGTAGTCACACAGCCTTTTCTGTGTCAATTTCTCCATGGGCAAGGCACTTAACCACAAGTTGCCTACTGATCGGTGTATGAATAGCTGTGTGCTTATGTGTGCAGCAGGGTGTATTCCACTATAGAGTGAAAGTGCTCTGACACAAGAAAAACTAACACTGCACATCGTCCTGAACACCCTATCCCCACTTAAACATGGTGATGCAGCACCATGCTATGGCAATGCTTCTCTTCAGCAGTTGGGTGCTAGAAAAGACTTGAGACTGTGGTAGATGTTCATCTAAATCTTAAATGTACAACCAGACCTACGATGAAAGGGTTTAGATCAAAGCATATGTATGTGTTAGAATGGCGTAGTCAAAGTCCAGACCTAAATCTAACAATAAATCTGTGGTAAGACTTGAAAATTGCTGTTCAGAAATACCATCCAATCTGACTGTGCTCTAGCTATTTTGCGCATAAATTCGATAACAAAAAAACTCCTCATTTATTAGATTTGCATCGATGTGGATGCATGCCTCAGTGGGGTGGACTAGAAATACAAACCATACTTTTCAGATATTCCTTTTGTTAAAAAAAAAAAGTTAAACCCATGTATTATAACGATACACTACTTTGCACTGGTCCATCACATTAAATTAAATAAAGAGTTCATCGGTCTATGTTAGATTCCTAGCAAAAAACATGTTTAGAGGGAAACAAAAATCTGCCTTTGTAAAATGAGAGAGTGCAGACGAGAGGAGCTGGAGTCAGAAAGGTACACAAAAGGGTAAAAGGAGAGGGCCGACAAGTGAATGAGGTGTTGTAATTACTCCAGTGTACCCAGCCAGAATTAGCTCAATGGACAGTGATTAACCTTTATGGCTCACTGCGCAAAGGGAGGGAAATAATTAGATTTCCCTCATCGTTGTCTTTGCCACAGGGACGGCAGAGGCTCAGGATCACTTATTGCTTATAATCATCAGAGGCGGGCCGAGGTTCTCCAAACAGAAACCAATATTCCAACCACAAAGCCCTCAGAGCGTCAAGTGTGCAGTCTGGTTAGAGTTAGACTCATGCAGAGTCGTTTGATGTGCAGCTCCCCAACGGCCTCCTAAACAGGAGGTCATTAAAAGCAACGCACATATTTCATCTACATGACAAGAGCTGATGTTTCTCTAAATGCTGTTCAATGCTTTACATTCACAAACCCAATTAAAGCGTTTTTAGATACACCAGGGTATTTGCCATGATCTTGTAAACATTGTGGCAAAAAACGTAAGCATCTTGCTTGACTTCATCTGAACTAATCTTAAAAAACTGAAACTCTGAGGTGAAAGAAAATGACAGTGTCGTTAGATTAAGTTGTCTCGATGTTGGCCTTTAACCATTGTAATTGTTGTGAGAAAAAGGTGCCACTACATCTGTAAAATTGACTCAACAAACATTGGATCCTGCTAAACCACTGTTTGTCTGCTCCTCTTAAAAATTATTAAACAACAAAACCTTCTTATCTTTTGTATTCGATTTCACACCTTTAAACATTTCAGGCTTTTCAGTAACAGCCTGATGCCAGTAAATATGCTATTACTGACTTGTGAAATCATCACTTTTAATAGCAACTTAAATTACTTGAATTACACAGCTGACAGAACTCAATGAAAGTGCTTTTTCGAGAACGTGGTACTAATCTGTGAATGTAGACACAGGCTCACTGCATACGCTTCATTTACTGTAACAGAGTCTCATTTAAATCAGTCAACTTTAGGGAAATGAATCCTAGAAGCTTTACTGTTTTTCTGTCTGCCACACTACTTAAATATTTATAAAAAAGTTTGTGGGAGGTTTTGTCATGTTTAATTAAGAGTGAGAATAATACTTTCATACTTTTGGATTTACGTTATTAAAGTGTTTATCTTTTATTCATCTTCCATTTAACAAGAGCGACTTTCTTAGATGCAATCTTTAGAAATAAAGACTGCAAGTAAAAAATTGTTATTCAGGCCCCAGTGTACTTGTATCTGTAGATATCTACAGCCTCGGGGCAGTAAATGAAGGAAGTCTTCTTGTTTTGCTCCAGTAGACCTCAGTTCCTTTGCTGTGGGCATCTTAATACATTATTTCTTCCCACTTCATAAAGGGAAACACTCCAATCAGAGCACTTTGCTAAACTTTATGTCTCTCTTTTTACACTTGATCATCTAAACTTTGCTGACGTGAAGATCTGTAGTGACTTGAGAAACTTCGCTGTGCTGAGCACAAATGAAACGAGGGTTTTCACATCCATGCGTTCCCCAGCTGTTAGAGTAGCACTTCATTTTACAGTCTGGTGCCTGTTCAATAACAAGAAGGAAATCAATAAATGAATGTAATCATACCTACAGAGAAACTCACTCCTAGTATGCTGGAGCATCTCAATACAGTAGAATATTACTGAATGTGTGTAATGAATTGTTGTGCCCCCAGCCATGGATAAAAATATGGTTAAGCATGGACTCTGAACTTGGCACAAACAAATATGCTGGTAGGAAACAGCACCTTGAAATACCTAGTCCAGCCCAGGAGAGGAGAGGAGAGGAAACTCACATGAGTAGAATTAGTCCAGCTTGCGGGTATAACTACTACTAAGAATAGCTGCCCTGCTCCTTTGTTCGTGCCCGCCACGTAGCTGGGCCGTGCCAACTCAGCTACCCATACTAGTGCCCTTTGGACCTCCCGTCCTCCTTCTTCAGAACGGTTCACATAAGAAGTGGTGTTTAGACAAAGAAAATCAGTTTGGGATGAAGCCACATAAAATTGTTGTTTATTTCATGATGTTTTTGCTTTGTGTGTGTTTTCTTTTTAACGTGTTGTTGTGGAATTTTCTTATCAAAGTGGGTAGAAGTTGACTCAGGAGAAGAGAAAATCCAGACTTTGTCTTTATAAGTTTTATTCAAAGGCATTAAGCGTTTGAAGACCCTGTCACTGAGGTTAGCCAGTGAAACAGAGCCCCGATCACCATTTACACACAGTATTTATACCAAACATGACAGGGTTATCTCAACTTCATAGAGTCTGTGTTTTATGACCCCAGACCCTTCTCGGGTTCAGAGGTGACAAAGTTATCTAGGAACAAACCATCTGCTCTTCCCGAGACATCACTCTAACAAATGGGTTTTAACCATTAAATTTCTGATAATGGCTTTTACAGCCTCCTCCTCTAACACAGATGTTCAGAGGAGTGAGGTAACCTAAAGGTCATACATTGTGGAACACTTACTGCAAGAATTTCCATCACAGTGTTCTGTCCAGCAGAGTAGCTCAGAATAGTTGTCTGAGTGCCAAGAAGAAGCCCAACAGATTTACTTTCACAAGCGGCATCACGCTTTAATGCTTCTATATCTATAGATATAGATATAGATATATGTATATATGTATAATAACTGCTTTGGGATTATGCGTGGTTTTGAAGGTTGAACTATTTCAGGTCCGCTAAAGTGAACAGACCTCTAAACTTTGAGGTAGTATTTGTTCTGAGTTGTGTTTGAAAGTTACAACAAACTTTATTGAATGGGTGGTTTTAAACACAGATCGGCCACAATGCGCTGCCAGCGTTCATGTATGCATTATTGTGTATATCAATGGTAGTTAAATCTACATGTTTGACTTTTAAGAAGTGGTAAACAAGCAGTAAGCTTTTCTTTGTTAGTTAAAGGGAAAATGCTATTGCAAGGCAGGTCATAAATTAACAAATTCTTATATTAGTAGGAGAAGTTGTGAATTTATTCCATATGTATGCAGAGTTTACCAGTGCTCACATCAATCTTTTATCAATTGTACTAATACCACTGCCACATTTGACTAGTATTCCAAGGACAATCTTTGACAGACCAAATGGTTATTTAATTAAATATTAAATAATGTAAGCATCTTGCCTGCACAACAGAATAATTAATCAGATTTATTACTGCTTAATAAAACCCAAAATGCAGTTTATCAAATCTGAACATTACATAAAATGACTGAAAAGGATTTTTAAATCTATAAATGTTATGTTGTGACCATGTTATGGCCAATCATGAGGAAGACTTCTTACTTGACAGTTGACAAAGGTCAATGGATCAAGGCCAAAGGAAAATGGATGTATGGTTGTTTGCTTTGCAAAATCAAAATGGAATTTTAGCATTAATTTCTAAACATAACATCTGTTACACTGTGAAACATGTCTATGTATAATTCAGAAAAAGGGGGAATCATTTGGATTAAAAAGTTAATTTGGAGGTCGTAAACCAGATTTGCTGAAGTGCAGCTAAAATTTTAACCAACCTCATTTAGAAAAGAAATTAAAACATATTGGCTTTGGCCTTTTAGCTGGAAAACCACTCACATACAGAACTGTGCAAACGTTTTAGGCAGGTGTGAAAAAATGAGATCAGGGCTCTGTGGGGCCAGACCATCAGTTCCAGTAGGTCTTGTTCTTCTCTATGCTGAAGATAGTTCTTAATGACTTTGGCTGTATGTTTGGGTTCACTCACTTAGCATTTTGTAAATTGATTAAAATAAACAATCATCATTTATATATCTAAATGCATTCTTGGTTTACAGCCTTGTTTCACACCTGCCTAAAGCTTCTGCAAATCCATCCCATCTGGCTGCAAATACAGATTTTACCTGCTTTCCCAACAAGAAACACACAAATATTTGTAGCTACTCCAATATCAGTTTGGTGGTTTGTGCTTCAATATATTCTTGAATCCTCACCAGATCTTTAAAATCTGTGTCTGAAAGATGCTACTGCTCTACGTTTATTCTAAACATTTAAAATACTTATCTGTGTTGGCTTTCCGAGGGCCTTGCAACCATTCAGAAATATTTGTCCGTCAGTCAGTGAAATGAGCTAAAGATTAGGTTGATGGCCATGAGGCCTTCTTACCGTACCTCAAAGACTTGGAGGCCATCAACAAGGATAAGTTGTCAATATACCAGAGGAATCTTCCAAAAAGCTGCTCAGTAATCATAAGAATGATTTAATTGTTCTAATTATAATAGTTTTATTTTATTGATTATGTAATTATGTAATAAAACTATTGATTCTTCAGAACGATTATTTTTACATTGTTTAATTATCTTGTCTCATTTCCTATCAGAAACCTACTTTTTGGTTGAATGAAAATAACTTGTTGAATCTACAGGGGTTGGACAATGAAACTGAAACACCTGTAATTTTAGTGTGGGAGGTTTCATGGCTAAATTGGACCAGCCTAGTAGCCAGTCTTCATTAATTGCACATTGCACCAGTAAGAGCAGAGTGTGAAGGTTCAATTAGCAGGGTAAGAGCACAGTTTTGCTCAAAATATTGAAATCCACACAACATTATGGGTGACATACCAGAGTTCAAACGAGGACAAATTGTTGGTGCACGTCTTGCTGGCGCATCTGTGACCAAGACAGCAAGTCTTTGTGATGTATCAAGAACCACGGTATCCATGGTAATGTCAGCATACCACCAAGAAGGACGAACCACATCCAACAGGATTAACTGTGGACGCAAGAGGAAGCTGTCTGAAAGGGATGTTCGGGTGCTAACCCGGATTGTATCCAAAAAACATAAAACCACGGCTGCCCAAATCACGGCAGAATTAAATGTGCACCTCAACTCTCCTGTTTCCACCAGAACTGTCCATCAGGAGCTCCACAGGGTCAATATACACGGCCGGGCTGCTATAGCCAAACCTTTGGTCACTCATGCCAATGCCAAACGTTGGTTTCAATGGAGCAAGGAGCACAAATCTTGGGCTGTGGACAATGTGAAACATGTATTGTTCTCTGATGAGTCCACCTTTACTGTTTTCCCCACATCCGGGAGAGTTACGGTGTGGAGAAGCCCCAAAGAAGCGTACCACCCAGACTGTTGCATGCCCAGAGTGAAGCATGGGGGTGGATCAGTGATGGTTTGGGCTGCCATATCATGGCATTCCCTTGGCCCAATACTTGTGCTAGATGGGCGCGTCACTGCCAAGGACTACCGAACCATTCTTGAGGACCATGTGCATCCAATGGTTCAAACATTGTATCCTGAAGGCGGTGCCGTGTATCAGGATGACAATGCACCAATACACACAGCAAGACTGGTGAAAGATTGGTTTGATGAACATGAAAGTGAAGTTGAACATCTCCCATGGCCTGCACAGTCACCAGATCTAAATATTATTGAGCCACTTTGGGGTGTTTTGGAGGAGCGAGTCAGGAAACGTTTTCCTCCACCAGTATCACGTAGTGACCTGGCCACTATCCTGCAAGAAGAATGGCTTAAAATCCCTCTGACCACTGTGCAGGACTTGTATATGTCATTCCCAAGATGAATTGATGCTGTATTGGAGGTCCTACACCATACTAATAAATTATTGTGGTCTAAAACCAGGTGTTTCAGTTTCATTGTCCAACCCCTGTATTTAAGTTCAAGCTCAATTATAGGACGTATTAAAGTTTAGACAGACGAGCATGACAAAGAGAATGACATGTTTTACTGATACTTGCATTAATACAGTCAGGAAGGAGTCCTATTTTTAGTTGGTTTATTAAACTGATGTCAATTGTATATAAATCTTGACCTGAGGAGAATTCAGTTGAAGTTAGCTTTTATTTCCCTCTCTTTGACTTTACTTCATTCAGTTTTCCATTGTCTTCAGTGACTGATAACAAACTGAGCATGTTCTGTTGGCCGACAAGGGTGAATACTTTTAGTTTTTTCCTCCAAAGTATTTATTGAAATGAAGCTCCTTAACTCTAAGGCTTACAGAGCTTTTTTCTGTGAATCAGATGTTTTGCGTTGAGTGTGTGGGGAAACGAGAGCTCTCATTATCTGAGTCCTCTCCTCAGGCTGCTGCACTCTGTGAGGGCAAACTCTCCTTAAACTTCCCCTTCATTCCTCCCATCATTCTTTCTCTTTTGTTCCTTTTCCCACCACCCATGAAGGTCAAATTAATTCTTTTTTTTTATATAATTTCCTGTCAGGGAGATTTCTCCCACAGAGACTCTACCAATGGCTCAGTGTTTGAGAGATGTGATAAAGGTTAAGACAAAGTGGAATGTCTGTCTCTGACAAAGTGAATAATGTGACTCTGCTAGTCAGAGAGGAGACTGTACGTCTAATATCCCTCTTAAAGTCCACCAAAGTCTCATTTTCTCTGTGAAGATGGACAAAATGTGGATACCTTGGGTGACAACACATTAAGAGCAATCAGGTTTCTGCACACAAAGAAAATATAATTTTTGAGTAAATTATCACCTAATACCATGAGTTGACATCCACAACAAAGCTACACGATTCTGATGGTAATAATAATAATTTCAGAAAACAGACTAATTGCTTCTCCTGTTGAGAGGCCTCTTTTAAAGATTCATGAGCAACCAACTTATAAAACAAAGGTAGGGCAAGAACACATGAATGGTATTGTGAAGGGCTAACAGAATGAGACTGAAGTCTCTAGGCAATTCTATATTACAGTAATTATATAATTATTTTAGAATATGACTAAACTTGACTGGTGGATGTTCTATATTTCCTTTAAGTGTCCAACACTGTGCCTCTTTTTAAAAAATATGTATTTTTCAATACACCACAGACTGCTGAGTCGTTGCTGTTCAGCTAACTTTAAATGAGAAATTACATAAAATTGGGTTTCATTTTTTATTTATTAATTAACGTATTTAAAATAAAGCGGGACCTGTAAACACAAAAGCATTTCAGTATTAGTTTTACTAAAGAAGAACAGTATGTCACTGCCTTGTTTACGAATTATTTCCTCTATTACGAATTCTTTAATGTGAATTCTGTTCTTCAGCAATAAATGAAACATGCAACATTTTAATGAAACAAAGTGAAAAGCAATTAATTATTGTAGGTCTGAAAAAAGTTTCCGACTTTCAGGCTCCAGCTATACGGTTTCCTAACTTTTTGAGTTGAATTTTTTCTATTTTGTTGGTATATAAAATGTTTTCAGTCTATTCCCAGCAACAATACTGAGAACTTCCATTAAAAACCCTTGCTGTATTTTGCTAAGCTTTATGAATGGATGTGCCCGAGTCTGGATTTTCCTGTGGCTATCAGGTACAAACGTGCAGCAAACGGCTAAACGAGCCACAAACACATGAAGGATGCAAACTCCAAAACACACCAACACAAAAACCAATGCAATAGAAAAACGCTTCTGAAGAAAAATGCCTTGTTGTTTTGTGTTTTGGAGTTGGCATCCTTCGTGAATTATGGTGTTTGATTCACTCATGTGTTTGCATTGCATTTTCTCCGTTTGCTGCGCGTTTACACATGACGGCCACCGTAGTTTTTGAGTAAAAAGTCACTGATTAAAATGACAGCAAAAACAAACATGCCTAATAAAAGAAAAGAAAATTGTTGTACCCAACATTTTCAATTTAGGAGGATATAAATTTGTCAGTGAAAATGTCAACCTAAAAGTGTACATCTTTATCAGCTCCATTTGCTTGAGGGACACATCTGTATTATTCTTGATCTGCGGTTGGGGCCACACATAATTATTCCCATGACTGCAAGCGGCCCCTGGGCCGCTCTATGAACACTCCGGCTGTACAGTAATTTGGGACTTTTCCTGACATCTTGAAGCTGAGGCCAAGTGTAAATCAACTGGTTTGTTTTTAATTGTAAGCCCAGAGATAATCCGACTGTTTCTGGCAGCGCTTCTAGGCTGTTAGTGTGGAATGCCACTAATGCCGAACTTTCTCATTGTTATGTTGGGTTTTGGGCCCTAGGATGGAGAACACAATGATGACTCTCTATAAGTCACAATGAACGTTGTCTTTCTAAAAATGAAAAAAATTAAAAACTACTACTGGTAATGTTATGATGCAGGGTTAATTACTTTATTATTGGTGTTAAAAGAAGTTTGTTTCATTTCTGTTGTTTCAAACAGGGCAACGTCTTTGCATGTACAAATGTCCAAGAGACAAACATCTTGTTTGAATTAATTTAATATGTATTGAGAGACTCACTTTCCATATCTGTCTCTGTGCATTAAGCTAACAGGAAAATAAGCTTTTCAAACAATATGTTAATAGCTATAATAATACTCTATAATGTAATGTTACTTCAGTAACAGCAGTAATATTAGTTAAATTACTGTTTTCAAATAGAAGGAATTGCCTCATTTTTGTTTTATATTCTAATCCAGGTAAATTGTTCATTTTTTAATTTCACACCGGCCCATGATGTCAGCCAAGTATGGACTAAATGTTAGGAAAGAACTTGGAGTCAAACAACAGCCAGCACACAGATGAAAAGAAAAGTACACAGAAAGTATTATAGATAATCAAGCAACATAAAGAGACTCTGAGGAAGAAATGAAAAGCACAGGTGGAATTGCCTAAAGGCACAGCATCAGCACTGGTTAAATGTGTGTATGAGGGTGCATGCCTGCTTGCGCATGTCTCAGCATCCTAGCCTCTAACCTTTGGCAGAAGAAAACAGATTGCTTTGACAGGTCCGCTGACATCACATGAGATGTTCCGCTCTTTTGCCAGAGTCTCCTGGGAGTCCTTGGCTGCCAAATTTCCAGAAAGGCTTAAGGCTTTACTGCAGTGTGATCTCTGTAATGCCACTGCTGTATGGGGAAAACTCAAAGAGAGCCCAGCTGTCTGTATATTATTTGTAGACATGACTGGGCAGAATAAATGATAAGTCATGGTAGAATCTGGATGGGATGCTGGTTTTTTGGCTTCTTTGCCATGTTGTACCTTTGCAGTTTAACAATAATGTTGACCGCAGCAAGTTTCATATCCACAATGCATCAATTGGCACAAACTAGGGGGACATCTTGGACATGAAAGGTTTAGACATTTACCTTCAGGTTGTCGCTGTTTGCAAAAATGAGCCACCACAATGAACACCTTACCGCCAGATTAGTTATCTACTCTGCTGTGACACTACACAAGCATATTTCAATTCAATTTTCAATTCAATTCAATTCAGTTTTATTTGTATAGCGCCAATTCACAACACATGTCGTCTCAAGGCACTTCACAACAGTCAGGTACATACATTCTAATTAATCCTAACCATTGAACAGTGCAGTCAGATTCAGTTATTTATTCAAATTGGATAAAAAGGTTTTCTATCTAAGGAAACCCAGCAGATTGCATCCAGTCAGTGACTTGCAGCATTCCCTCCTCCTGGATGAGCATGTAGAGACAGTGGACAGTCACTGGCGTTGACTTTGCAGCAATCCCTCATACTGAGCATGCATGTAGCGACAGTGGAGAGGAAAAACTCCCTTTTAACAGGAAGAAACCTCCAGCAGAACCAGAACCAGGCTCAGTATGAGCGGCCATCTGCCACGACCCACTTGGGGTTTGAGAGAACAGAGCAGAGACACAAAGAGAACAAAGAAGCACTGATCCAGGAGTACTTTCTATGGGAAGGAAAAGTAAATGTTAATGGATGTAGCTCCTTTAGTCGTTTCATCTAGAAAGAAAGAACAGATAAACTCTGAGCCAGTTTTCAAGGTTAGAGTCTGAAAGAGAGCACATAGAGTTAGTCACAATAGAAGCTCAGTCAGTAGCCATGTCTAGGAGAGAGAAAGGGTTAAACACTGAAAGACAGGGCCATGTGGATTATTGGTAGAGGGTGAGCATTAAGTTGTTGTCAGCAGAAGCTCGGACGATTCCCCTCTCCAGAAAGGTGTCACAGGTAGACACAGAGTCAGGACAGGTGTAGCTTCTAGGAAGAGAAAAGAGAGAACAAAGTTAAAAGCTGAAATAACAGCAAATAATGCAAAATTGGAGAGTAGTGTGAGAATGTAGCAAAGAGGATGAAATTTGCATAGTGAATTTGCACTATTTCAACCTGTCTTTAAAAAGAAAGTTTTGGGTAAGCATAGGCATATGTACATAGTATTCTTTTTATCTTTTATTTTGCTAAAGTTTCTCTAGACTAAATCTCTGTACGCTGAGAGCACAAGAAGCTGAAGTCAGGTTCCTTGCCTGTGCAAACAAACTTGACCATAAAACTGATTCTGATCATTTATTTTCATATCAGACTGTAGTGCACTGTGTGAGTTAGACTATAAATGTAGCAATTAATCTTAATAATAATTTTTTTGCTTGAATTGTTTGCTCATTGTCCATAATGAGAATTAACACATTCCATAAATTTGTCTGACTATAGGTAGAGGTCATATTTTGGGGGGTGAAAAAAGAGGAGCAAAAACAGAAATGTACACGCTGCTCTTGCTCTTCTTGCTCCATTGTTCAGGAGCTTCTGCATGCAGACATGAAATCAAGTATGAGTTGGCAAAGTGGTGAACTGGTCCAGTGGCATCTGGATGCCAACATTCCTGGAAAATTGTTGAAGTTTGTGCAACGCGTGTGCAAAACCACAGCTTGAGCCCCTCTATAAAAACAACAGCAGTTGACACCTCTTTACTCTCCATTGTTTAGGTGGGGTTTTTTTTAATCCGCCATTTCAACCACAGAAAGTGGTGTGTAAGGTTTCACAGCACACGGCCACACTCATTAGTTTATAGCAAAAAGAAAACCCATTAAGAAGTCATAGTATCGGTCGCTTTGGCAGTGGTGCTGGTTCCACTCAGTCTGCTGCTGCCTCCAGCCTCCCTGACCACCTCCGGACAGCCAGGAGCCCAGACAACGTGGACAGACCAGAATCCTGAGCACACGCCTTTAGCTTCCCAGCATTCATGATCTGACAATCCTTGGATCAATAGCCAGAGGACACTCACTTTTACTCCGAGACAATCCATTACTCCCATAAACATGCCCCCAGCACTGGCTCCAGAGTTGCTGTGTGTAATGGAGAAGAATGGGAAAAAAATGGCACTCAAGGAGTTGTTTTGTCTTGTGTTTGTCAAGGCAACCATTATGCAGCTTAGAGTTGTTGCAGCAGCAGGCCCATCAGTTAATGCATAATCAGGAGAGACAAGATAATGTGCTAATGTGGTGTTCTTCTCTGGCTATTTAATTGAGATAAGTTATTAATAGGGTGAGATTGAAAGTCCACAGCCTGCTTTATGAGTAGAGCATTAGAAAAAAACAGTTCTCGTTTTAAATGTTGTATCTGAAATGGTTCTGATTATATTAATGAGTCCATTAGTAGTTTTAGCATAAAAGCCTTTTCACAGTCCATTTGCCTGCATACAGGCTTTATGGTGTTACAAAACTCATCACTTTCCAATGTTTCATGAGAAATAAGGGGAGTTAAGACTGAAATGTTTCTCTAGAAGGACCTTATTGACTGTTTAGGTGAACTACAAGTTGATATATCCAGCTAAGCTCAAAGCTGGAGAAATGGGAATAAGAAGCACATTTATTAAGTGGTTTTTTAGTACACAGCTCTATAAGGAGGGAGAGGGTAAAGTGTTGACTGATACCAAGGACATTTTGAGTGAAATGGGGTGCAGCGGGCAGGTACATAAAGGAAAATGATGTATGCTCTGGCAGCACGGGATCATGGTTTGTGTACCCAGGATTTATGGCAGCGTACTCAGCAACAGTACACCAACACACCTGATCATTCATTATTATTGTAACATCTCTCACTCTGGGGGCAGACATGATGGATGAGAAGTTGCTAATGACTTTGGGTTGAAATTATAATTAACACAAAAGTGACACGGAGCATTTAAAAAGCTGGAGTTAGCGACTGGGCATTGTCTTAAAGAATGGTCAATTATTTAACTTATTACTTGAAATTGATATGCATGAGAAATGAAGATGGAGGATTTTTATGAACAATTTAAAAGTTTTTAAAATCTTTTGTGCAACTTAATTGCAGCATAGCCGTGTAGTTCATGAAAACGTTAGTGGAAAATGATGTAAATCTTGAAATGTTTTACTATTTGGGAAAATAAAATGGTTATTTATATCTTAATAATGCTATTTTACTACCTAATGTTAAAGGACAGTTTGGAAAAACACAGATAAAAAGCTTTGTTTAAGGAATACTGATCCACCCACCCCACTGCAGTTATAATTGTTGTCATTAGTCTTTGCACGCTTGATTACCTGCTCAAATATCAGCCTATCTATTTCCCCTTGTCAGACTCTTAGATTTTTTTCTTCCTTAATTCCAAGTCATAAAACACCTGTCTAGTCACTTCATTAATTGGTAGTTTTTTAATAGAAATTTAATGTTGGAAAAATAAACAGTTTTTTAGCTGCAGGTCTGCGAATCACTGAGCACAGCCTCATCACAGGTACTCTGCGCTGCACGGTGCCCAGCGCCTGCTGTGTAGGTCGTGATGGAGGCAATTAAATGTGACAGAGAAATAACAATCTGTCCTGAATGACTCCTATTCCACAGTCTATTGAATCTTCAGGAAAATCAGGCTTTAAGCAAAGCCTACAACCAAATTAAAATTCACCTATAGTCTAGAAAGTTACAGCAAACAAGCAAGATTTTATTGTAGTTAGGTTAAAAGTTAACTTAAAATGATGTTCTGTTCTGTCATTAGTTGTTAATTAAGCTTTAATCGGATGTTGTTTTACCTCAGTATTATTAATTTATTCAGCATTATATAGATTATTTCTGTGTCACTGCATACCAGCCATGCTTTGGACCTGTAAGGATTATGATTATTGATTAGTTAATATTTGTCAAAAATTATAATTAAAAATCATAATTCAGAAAAATAATTTCTTAACCAGAACCATTGCTTGCGAAGTCAGAGATGTTCTCTGGTGTTGTGATTATAGGATCAAAGCCCTTAATAATTACAATTAGTAAATTTGCATTAATAATTGATAATTATTAACCAAAAACCGTGTCACTGTTTAATCAACCGCTTCACCTATGGATGAACTTTAACCTTATTTTGACAGATAAATCACTCTTGCACAAAATAAACACAAATGGTTCTCTTAATTATATATATATATATATATATATATATATATATATATATATATATATATATATATATATATGAAGATTTTTTGAAGCCAAATAGCCCTGATATACCACCATTCTGGTCCAAAAACCTTCACCTAACTAACAAGCACTATTTTACACAAAGGGGATAAAAAGGACTACCTAACAACAGTCAGTCAGTCATTTTCTACCGCTTATTCCATAGTGGGTCACGGGGAAGCTGGTGCCTATCTCCAGCAGTCTATGGGCGAGAGGCGGGGTCACCCTGGACAGGTCGCCAGTCCATCGCAGGGCAACACACAAACAACCACGCACACACTCATTCATACACCTAAGGGCAATTTAGAGTGACCAATTAACCTAACATGTTTTTGGACTGTGGGAGGAAGCCGGAGTACCCAGTGAGAACCCACGCATGGACGGGGAGAACATGCAAACTCCATGCAGAAAGACCCCAGGCCTGGAATCGAACCCTACCTACCTAACAATAATAATAAAAATATATATATGCGCATTGAGTGTCTATGAAGATCAAACCAACAGTTTTATGGACAAAATGTGCAATTTGGGTTAAATGGAAAGAGAAGTCCTCCTGGTGTGCTGATGTCTCGATTGTGGCAATCAGCTAGTAGACGGTGGGGTGTGCCCCTTTAGCCACTAGCAGCTGAACGCCTCGAATCTCGAGCAAAGGGTCATAAGACTTTGAGGCAGGAACTCAGTGAAAAACTCCAGTAATAAAACTGGAACAAAGGAGCGGTCAGGAGAGGCCCAGACGGCAGCTGCTTTGAATGGAAAAACTTTAAAAGTCCAACTTCTAACTCCTGGCTGATTTGGGATCAGCCGGACAAAAATATGAACATGCACCTTGCTGATCGCATCCACGCTGCGCGATTTAGCCGCACATCAAATCAAAACACTTAGCATAAAACAAGTTGATACCTTGGATTAACTACTGGTGATTCTAAATCACCTTCACCAAAACGGGGGGTCACGCGTCCGTGATCAACTCAAAAGAAAAACGGTAAACTTCTCATCCATCCAAGAGGGGAAAATATGAAGAACTGTTCAGTCGACTGAATCAACAAGGAGGAAAACTCATCTCCTTGGAAATAAAACCTCTGTGGGTTTTTCACCTGCGCCGGGTGTCTGCTTGGTCTTCAATCAGTATATGAATCTTCTGACCTTCTTGTAACAGACAGATTTCCAGCTTTCAAGCTCTTCTAGGAATGGCCGTGTGGAGGAAAATTTCACCTGCGAGGTTTTGTTTTTCCAGATATGCGCCTCCGATGCGTCGTCCCATGAGATACGCTGGAAATGGCAACGAAAGTTTATTTTCCGTGGGTTTTATAATCCCGGGTGACGTCAGAGCTGCAACATCTGTTGAGCTGCGTGCGTTGATCTGCGCAGCCTAGTCGATTTGTCAGACCAAAATGGATGACCCCAACAGACCTAAATGCTTTGCTACATTTACCCAACTGTATATATAAGAATATGTAGCATATCGGTAGTAACTCAAAATCTAACATGCTAATGTGTAGAAAAAACGTCTTTCATCCAGCTAACCATGTGTACTCAACAACAGGTGTGGGTGGGGCAGGCCCATACAGCAAGAGAAAACTCTGGTCAATTAGGCACTTGCTCTGCAATCTCATTAAGTTGACTTTAAACTAAATTATACCAACTATACAATAAACATTAACAATCCCTTAATCCCAGAAACGGACCCATGCCTCCAGAAGCATGAGGCTAAAGTGTCGTTAGACACTGATGACTGAGCATCAACCATAGGTGAGTGTTTTTAGAGATGGTGACACATAAAAATAGAATAGTGCTTAATAAGATCACCAGGCGCAACCATTACCTGGTTAACTCAGGGGTGTGGGTTTTAATTGATCGATGTTGGGTTTTCTGTGCTCGTAATAACTCTCATTGAGTTTGGACCTTAACTAAAGGTCGCATAGCAAAGAATCTAAATATTTACGTGTTTCAGTTTAGATTATTGCTACATCTGACCTGAAACTATGTATTTTAAACTACTTTAACTACTCTTTTATGTTCCTGGATGTACACTACTATTTGGCCTCATGTCTATTTGTTGGCATATAACCCTAACCTCTCCTTCCATAAACAGGGATCACACTAAACCATTTTAACCTTTTAAGCTTTGCTGATGCATATTATAATTTTGACCTGTTTACTTTTTTACATTAAAATAAAATATAGTTTAGCAATTATTCCAACTAAATTTTTGACTTGATTTAGGTTTTTACTTTTTTAATTTAAAAGCTGATTTATTTTAACAATCAATTCCATTATTTATTTCCTTATGATTTATTTAAATCAAAATAAAAAAAATGAACAAATGTTTCCATATATTACTGTGGGAGATTAATATTAATAGGGGAGAGTTTTCTAAATCACAAAATTAAGTCAATACAAATTGTATCTAAGCTGAATTAGGTTTTAACTTCAATCAAAGGTTTCTGGACTGTCTTGAGCTGAAAGAAGGGACTTGTGGCTCAACTATAACTTTTAAAACCTAAATCTAGAGGGTTTGGATTTTGTTGAAGTGGGGTTATGTAAAGTTATTACTAGCAATAGCTCATTTAGCTGATGCAGAAAGATGTTGTTTCATTGTAATCTTGTTAAAAAGTCAATCATTTCTTGGAGTGGTGGAAGCTAACAAGCTGGTCAGACGTTTACTAACCGAAGGTGACTTTACCTGTTTAAAACTAACATAACTCCACATAAAGATCAAGATGTCGAATGGCTAAAAGAAAATGTCACCAAAATTGACAATGGTCTGTTTTGAAATTGTATTGGTAGTATCAGCTAATATAGCGTTCTTTCCCGCTCACATTAAAATTTTCAGTTTGACTTGTTTAAATTGCTAAGTTCGATAAAACAGTCTCTTACCATAGTCTGACTAGCATGTTTGCTCCCACCACTGAGGATTTATGTAGTTTTCAACAAGCTTATGGTGATATAAGAAAACATTCAAACTAGCACTTAAATAATACAGGTTTTGGAGAAGAACAAGGAATGAGGGAGGAATTTAAAGTGTTGAATCCCCTGAATATATATATTTTTTACAGCACCAGAACACCACCATTTTGAAAGATGCTGAACGCCTTATTTTGATCCGGATCTTGTTGCATCAGCTCTCAGTGAACTGAACCGGATCTGTTGAAATGAAGTTCTGACCATCCAATTTCTCACCTTAGCTGACAGTGGAATACCAGCACAACTGTTTTTCACTGTAGAAGGTCAGTCTGTGTAGGGAGGTAGCAGGTGGCTTATCTGGCCCAGGCTGTTGGGATGGTTTCTCGCTTTGCATCACTCTTGAATTTATCTGGATATAAAGAAAAAACGTGAAGGAACATTTTTACAAAAGTTACAAACATGTGATACACAAAATTTGGCCTGGTTTGAATTCGCTGTGGCTTCTTCCTTGCTGTTTGTTTTTTTCCTTCGCATTTCTGAGTCAGCACTCAGCTCTGGGACCTTCCAGGTTCCAGGAGAGGACAGGTTACACTTGGATGATTTAGATCATGCAGTGCAGTGTGGTATACAGTAGCACTGTGAGCACATAAAGTGCAAAATAATAGTGCCTGGTCTCAGATCAGGTAGCCCTTTTTCTGATCTTTCCCAGACCTCATACATGCCTGCTCCTTTGCTCAGGTAATGGCTTTGAGGGCTGAACGTGGCTATTAAAAATGCAGTTTGTTCACAGAAGGGGGCTTTTATAGATGCCGTCTTGTTCCTTGGGTTTGATTAAAACCAGTTTTCTGGATCGTTAAAAGATTAGCAAACCCATTGCTGAAATCTTTTTTTTTTTCTATTTCTTCCTGATTGATCTTTATCCCGCCACTGTTTCCTGGGGCAGCTTTGAACACCAAGCTGCTCTTCCTTTCCTCACATTTCTTACTTGTTTTTTTTACGTCAGTGCCGTAAATATGTAAGGCATCAGCTCTTTTATTGCTGTTACATGCTTTTACGTTCTAACAAGACAGGCTTTTTCCTTGAGGGTGTTTTCTCTCATCTTTATTATGTTATTTTCCTATTTTTTGCCTTTGTGTCTGCTTCTGTCTGTGCATCTTTCATGTTCTGCGTCTGATTCTGTCCACCAGTCCTTTGCCCCGACCGTCACTGAGCTCAAGGGCAGCTCCAGCTCCTGATGTGACTCTGGCTTTTGATTATGGTCCGTGCTGACCCCAGGACGGCCTGGCCTTCATTCAGCAGGAGCAGCAGCAGCCTACCAGCTGCAGCTAATGAGGAGCGCCTGACGTTCCCCACTGCTCGCTGACTCCTTGATTTATTGTTTCACCGCGTTCACACCTGCGGCTGTATTCCCTTGTATTATTAAACACCAAATAATGAAGTTTACTCTGCAATTGATGAACCTTTCCTTTGGTCTTTCGCTGACAAGCATGTTGATGCTAAACAGCAGCACGTCGCCTGCAGTGATGTCGGTGTCGATGTATAAATGTCTTATATGGAAAATTGCTTCACCACACTCTCCTTCGCTCACATCCAGCGTTGTGATTGGTAACTGATGTGACGATAAAACGTGAACACATCACACATTCTGAAAATAAGGATTCAGCCTAATGAAAAAATGCAATGATGAGGCAAAAAAAAACAACTGTGAAATGTGCTAAACCAAGAGGTGTAACAACTCCTAGACGTCAGTGTTACTGAGGTGCAAAACACAAAAATCTAATGAATATTTTAGAAAACACAATAATAAAAACAAAAATTAAACATTTAGGTCAACAGATTCTGGGGCAGGCTCTCACATACGTGCAAAACAGCGCAGGAGACATTTATTTCCTCGATACATTTGGAGCGAAATAAAAGGTACAAGTACAGGACCTGTAAGTTGTGATGATGGTGTGTCAGTTTTGACACAGATACCTGCTGTTAAGGTGAATGGTTAGGAATGGTTAGGAATACATTGAGACCTGATATGTTCTTATAAATTATAAGTTTTTGTTTCTTATTGCTTAACTAAAATAAATGTTCATCCATTTTTCCCCCAATATAAGCGTCACTGTCACAGGAACATTCACATTTAGTTAACTTAAGAAATAGGGTCTTGTTTTGCATTCAGGCTTGCTTTAAACAGTTAAAACAGATATGATGTAACACTAAAACATTCTGTTGGTGTTGAAGATAGTTATGTGATAAAGTGGAAAATAAGTGGAAAAAATAATGCAAGTATATCAGTATTAATTTTAATAACACTTCTAATAAAATTACCAATCAATCCAAAGTTTAGGTTTTATAAATTTGTTTGATTCTTTTCCACAAGTTAACTTTACTGATTTCAACAATTTTCACATTTACTTTTATTTCCTTTTGTAAATGAGTAAAGACTGATGGAGCAGTTTATTCATTGTTTCATGAATGTATGCTTCCTAAAAAATACTGTGCATCTTCTTTATTTTGAAAAGCGAACTTCAGAAGTACAAAATGAAGAAGAAAATAGTTCATTTTCTTCTTGCCATGACAGGAGAAAATAAAAGAAATGTGTTCAGATAAATACTGCAGTGATTGATATTTATTTTACTCCCTTTTTTTGTTTCACCAAAACTGTTGCTTGACCCATTTTTATCCCGTCTTGTCCAAGTTGGACGGCCTGGAAGATTTTGTTCCTCTAAAAAAGGAACTGGGCCTAAAGGTCTTGTTTTAGATTGAGAAGTCGGCATAAATTCATGTCAATAAATTTGCTTTACATGCATGTCCCATTGTCACTTCAATAAGAGTTATGGGTGGCACTCCTTTTCTCTTCCATATCATGTCCATGTTTATAGTAGTGGGAAATGCATTTGAATTTGTCTTTCTTGGAAGATTGAAAAAGTGTAACAGCCTTTATTCAGCCAGTTGACTAGCAGTGTGCAGCAGCAGGGGGGGAGGGCAGGGCTGCTTTACTTTTTTAACTCCAGCCACTCTGGCTCTTTCTTTGGCTCATTAAAAGCACTTTTAATGCCAGAAAAGGCACGATGGTCAACTTTTAGCAGTTTTGAAGCAAACATTTTAAAATGTGAATAATCCCATTACTAAATCTTTGTAAGTCAAAGGAAAACTTGTTTGATCTCACAAGTTTGGTCACTCATTCCCATATCCATACTCACACAAGAGCTTAGTGTCTGTATGCACGTCTCTGCAGTGTCTGTTATGCAGATGAGGAGAGAGTAAGTAGCTAGTAGTCATCACTTTAATTTGAACTCCTCTTCTCACCCACCATGTTAACTAATAGTTTCAATCACAGTAATTTGTTCAGCTTTGAGCAGTGACTTATAACTAAACTATATGGATGTAAAACAGCCAGTTTTACCCAACTCCTTTATTCTTCACACATTCTCCCTTCTCCTTAACTCTATCCTGAACTCCACCTCCACACAGCTTTTGACTGCAGAAAGCATTGAATTACGGCATGTCAGTGTTTTTAACTGCTTCGGTATAAAATGAGCGCAGGGAAGCCATAAGGTGTAGAATGAGGCTGGCTAGCTGGGCTCTGCAGCAGTATTGCAGCCATTTACCATCTAGCAATATCATGATACATTGCACACCTTAGGCACATGACACTAAATCTACCCTGCAGATATTTATGGGGGATATATTATTTGTAATTATGCAGGCGTTAAATCATCAGTTTAAATATTGGAGAAGTGGCACGCATGCCCCCCCATTCCCCTTCCCATGGGTGTGATTTCATCTCAGAGCCTGAAAACATTTGCAAGAACTCCTGTTTTTGCTTTAGACTTTTATTTGCCTCTTACCGCAGTAACTTGGAAATCGTTCACATTAACGATAGATTTGCTTTGACTCAAGCAGGCTCAGTAGAGATTGCTGCTTGCTGTTACCCACGGTGAAATATGCAGCTGTTTGGATCCTATAACTGCTACAAATCTTCTCATGTTTGTGGGACTTTCGTGTTTTTCCCATTTACAGTCTGGGAGGAAAACGGAACCATGAACGATGTCTTCATTACAAAGCAGTCATAATTTAGATATGAATAGGCTTATAGTTCAAGTAACATAACTTATGTAGTATTACAGCTATATTAACAGTATCAATAACATTTCTTTGCTGATATTTTGTTATATACATATAAATATTAAAAAAACATTTGATAAACTTAGTAACTTTCAAGTGCCTATTTATCAGCAGATTACATTCTTTCCACACTATTACTATTCATGTTCTCCTGACTAAAATACAAGAGAGCGGAAAGAGAGGTAGCCTTCTTTAAGCCAGATAATTGGCAGTGCACAGCAGTAGTTGTGGGAGAAGCAGCTTGGAATTACACCCGGAGAAAAATATGACTCTTGTCTTTGCATCCTATTAAAAGCACTTTAAACTGTAATCTTGTTGAAATCATCCCTTCTTAAACTTTGTCATGATTCGAGTAACAGACCCATGACAAAATGGGACATTATTTTAGTTTTAGTTTATTCATCAATGAACTGAGATTCTGGTTCCACAAGATGTTCAGGATTTGGTCAGTTTCTCAACAGCCGAATCTATATAAATGTGAAAACGTCTTTTCTACGATTTTGTCAAGATTTCAAGTGTTTTCTTGATCTTTAATTCAAAGTCACAAATAGTTTATTTCATAGAGTAAGCCCTGTTTCTACCCTTAGGCCAACACCACAACCATCCCTCAGCAGGTAATTTTAAGTTAAAAAGCATAGCAGTTAAAGTATCCCTCTGCACTATGAGTTTAGTAGGTACACTTGTTAAATTGCATGTTATTACAAATAGGATATCAACCAATTGCATGGCAGCAACTCGATGGATTAGGGCTTTTAGCCGTGGTGAAGACGACTTGCTTGTGCTCAAACCAACCGCCAAAATGCTCAAACGTAGCATGATTATATGTGCCAGATGGGCTGGTCTGAGTTTTTCAGAACCAGAAGGAGAAAATATCCACAGAGCAGCAGTTGCGAGGACAAAAATGGCTGGTTAATGTTGGATGTTAGAAGAGAATGGGCCGATTGGTTTGAGATGACAGAACCATGATATAACCTTACAACCAGGGTATGCTAAATGCTATCTCTGACCGCACAGCATGTCAAACCTTGTAGCAGATGGGCTACAAAGCAGAAGACCATACAAGATGTCTCTCCTGTCACCTAAAATCAGGAAGCTGAGGCTATGATTCACAGAATCACCAAGAAGTGGACATGAACTAATTAGAAAACTGTCGCCAGTCTCAACAGTTAGCTGCAACATTTAGAGGTGCGGTTAAATTTACTGTAGAGCTGCACATTATATCTAATAACAATAATTTTTTTTGCCATATCATTTCTCAATGCTCCAACTAGCTGCATATCTGGCTTAGTAAACGGAGGAAGTAAAATTGGGTTAGTGTTTGTTATGGCTTGTTAGCTAAAGTTTAATGCAGACTGTACGGCTGCACTCCTCTGGTTTTATACATATAATTCGGTTAATCCACATCCATTAAAACCACTGTACTTTCCAGTCATAAAAAAGATCACCGACACATTGGTGTGACTCAGTTTAAAGATTCATCTTGGAATATTTAGACCGTTGAACTTATTATTGATGTAATTATTTTCTAGATTGTTAAATTGAGTATAAAACATTCTGTAGAACGTGATTGTATAATTGACATCCATAAAGCATTGGGGCAAAATATCTGCAGGGTTTGCATCACTTAAATACATTTTATATAGTTCTCATTCATAATTCAGCATACTTTTACTATAAAAAACATTAATAGCTAGGTTGGTGTTAATTAATTGAACCCTGTCAGGACCTGTCAGTCAGTGTGGGAGTGAGGGTGGACATTGTGGAAGTGGTGAAATTATTCCCAGCAGAGACCTTACTGCTAGTTGGACTTTTTCTGCTAGAATACAGTCGGCTGAACATAATGACCATATGTTCAATTCTTCTCACAGAAATGTGTGCTTATTGATGTTGATGATTATTGATATCTTATATTTATTCTCCATAATATATCAACAAAAATCTGTTTAGCTGAAGAAAATTAGGTCTCCATTCCTCTTAAGTGTCTTTTCCAGTGTTAACCTTCAGTCAGATGCTTCTCGTAGTCATCTACCAGCCCCTGACATCGATCTGAGGTAGGTTGGTTCCATTCCTCACTTTCAGCTGTGAGATGTTTGAAGGGTTTCCTGCTTGTACAGCCTGTTTCAAGCCACTGGATCAAGATCCGGGATTTGACTCTGCCAAGGATTTTTCATTTCGTAATTCTCAAGCAGTCCTTGCTGGGCTTTCTGGTATGTTTTAAGTCATTGTCATGTTGCAGGTCTCACATTTTCCTCAAACTCCTTCCAATACATTCATATTCATGGTAAGCTGGCCAGGTCCTGCTATAGCAAAGCTTTCCCAAGCCATGACACGTCCACCTCCATGCTTCACAGCTGGCATGAGCTCCTTTCCCTGGAATGTCATATTTGGTTTAGGCTAAACATGTTCTCTTTTCAAATGTCCAAATAAGTCAGTTTTAGATTCACCTGTCCAAAGAACATTACTCTAGAAATCCTGAGCTTTGTCTATGTTCTCTCTGGCAAACATTAGTCGGCAGCTGTTGTAAATGTCCACCAATCCTAGCTGATTTCCAATTCTTTTAAAACTTATTTAAACTCCTTACCAGACTCATAAACTGCTAAAGCCGTTATTCTGAAAGCCTCAGGCAGCTCATTTGATACCTTGCCATGGTTTTTACTCTCATTTTATTAGTCAGGAGCACACCAGAGTGAAGTGTGTCAGCTTTTAGTCATATTAGCTGGGAATAAATGAGGGGATGTTCCAATTTATTTCCCACAAGAAATAGATTTTTTTTATTACATTTTACAGATAAACATTTAAAAGGGTTTTCTTCTGATTTTACTTGAATTGTTGAAATTTATAATAAATATCCACATATCCAGTTATGTAGAATAGACACAGACTGTCGTACTCTTTCAGTGTGTGTGTGTGTCAGCAGCATGGTTAGCTATTTGTGTTTAAGTTTGTCATCTCTCACTGTATTTTGGAAACTCCATTTGCTAAAGATAAAAGTAAAAATCTCCAAACCATGCTTCAAGTTCTGTTGGAAATAAAATGCCTTTTTTTTCTTGCTAAGAAGAGATTGTTTGAAGATTTCAAGCGTTTGTGGTTTTGCCACCATGAAGCATCTGCTGGGAGTTCTTTCTAAATTTTGCAACCCTCACTGTTCCTGGCTGTAAATTTATTCATGCTTTATTAGATTAAATGTAATTCTCATTTGATAAACGGTGGGCCTACAATGCATCATATTTTCTATCACTTCAACGCAACAGCTGAATCCTATCTTGGAGGCTATATTTCGCTTGTGTGCAAGAAAAGGAGAGCTGAGGTTGATGTAATTAAAGTGTTGGACTGAGGAGCTGATTATCATTCCGTGTCATAATTTGCCAGGTTATTAAGAGGTGAGACTTTTATTGTGGTTCAAAATTAAAATGTTCAGTGTTGGTGGAGATCTTAATCTAATGACAGCAGCTATCAGGGGTGTTATCGTTCCCCTGCCAATCTTTAATAATGTCTTAAAATAAAGCTGTTGATGAAGGGATTATGGTAATAAATATAGGGCTGAAAATCATATAAAAAATATAAAAAACAGAGCAGCACTAAAGCTTATCAAATAAATATGATTATATGATTGGAATAGTCCGTATGACTGAATCACAAAATTAAGCTACTTTTGTACATCTATTGATCAGATTCCAATATATTTAAGCAATTAGGTTTGTCATAAAAAAAAGAAAAGATACAAGACTGAACAGAGAGAAAAGGAGCTGCAGAGGACTGTAACACAGAGTGAATAAGTAGACAAAAATGCCACAGCAGGAAATAATTCAATACATTTTACTGTAATGGAGGATGCTGTGCTTTGTAAAAATATTAAAAGCTTGAACTTTTTCACATATTACATTACAGCTTCAAACCTCTATGTGTTTCGTTGGGATTTTATGTGATAAATTCACACAAAGTTGTGCATAATTATAAGGAAAATGATACATGGTTTTAAAAATGTATCACAAAGAACTGAAAAGTGTTTATGTTTTGCCTCAATACTTAGTAGACCCAAATTTGCAACCAATAAAAGCTACAAGTTATTTGAGATGTCTCTATAAGTTTTGCACATCCAGAAACTGAATTCAGCCTATAGTTTTTGCAAAATAGCTGAAGCTCATTTAGATGCAGAATGTCTGTAAAGATCGGTTTTAGAATCTTTTTATGGATTTGCAGTTGGCTTTGACTAGGCCATTCCAACACATGAATATGCTTGGATCCATTGTAACTCTGGCTGTATGTCTATGATTGTTGTCAGAACCTCTTGTCTTCAGGCTTTTGTTGCCTCTAACAGGTTGATTTCAGCATTTTGCCGTGGATAGCTCCTTTCAATAACTCTGACCAAATATGTTGTCCCCGCTGATCGCCTCAAGTTTTATATCCGGTCCTTAAACTACTAGTAGACTTGGGCCTTAACAGTTTAATAATATAGGAAGGAGCTTGTCTATGCATGGTCCTGAGTTAAAATCAGGATTTTAAAAGGAAATTTGAAATTATGTGAGAGACTAAAATACAGCCTTTAATCAAACTTTTTGACAGGTGACCTTTGACCTTAAGGGGGGTCATGGGTGATGGGGGCGGGGAGGTCATGGGGTCAACAGGGGTGTGACCGAAGGGCGTAACCGTGGATGCTGATTGGTTGTCGTCATTAGGGGCGATACCTTAAATGAACCAATAATAACACAGGGGTGTGTCTAAGGGTGTTATTAATAATCTGTATGTTTTTCAGGCGTTAATACATCTAAAAAAGACATGCATCCTTTTATATTTTTAAAGGTATAATCAACTTAATATTAACCTGTCACATGAAATTAAAACACAGGGGTGTGTTTGTTATAAATAGAACAAGACAAATATGGTATTATCAGAAACTGTATGGCATCAGCCCCAATTAAAAATGGAGGGGTGTGTTTGTAAGCCTCGTTAAACCTTGAATAACCCAATGAAAACAATGGGGCGTGCTTTAGTGTTAACTTTAAATACAGGGATAAAACTCTGCACTTTACATGCAGCATTCGTTGGAAAAGAACACCCGTTCAGCAATGGCTAGAGTTAAGAGAGTTAATCGTCAAGCAGAGGAGAAACGCAACGCGTGCCAAGATGATGAACAAGCAACTGCATCTTCTATATCATCTACTTCCTCATCTGAGATACGTATCGGAATTCCCATCATAACATACTCTACCGATGATGAGGATCCAACATCAACTTCAACAACCACGGTTGAAAATCAGACCTCGGGTCGGCCAAGAGGTATGTCAGTTCTGTGCGAAACCCCAGTGACCGTCTACCAGCATTCATCCCGTGAATTGAATGCTCCTAAGAAATCAACATACTACATCTGCAGGGTATGTTTTACAGCTACGTCTGTAATCCAGAGGTGAGGGGATGGCTAAGGTTTTAGGAGGAAGGAAATTAGTTACAAAAACCTTCATGCACGCTGATGCCATCGTGATGCATTTAAACGGATCCACACTTGTCTCCTTAAAGAACTCGTCTCTGAATTTTAAGCAGCCTTGAGAAAGAATTTCAATGTCATTTTTACAATAACGAATAGCTTCTTTCTTAAAGTCAAAGACCTCTTTGCTCGCTTCTCTGTACCAGCTGTTAAACACCTGTTGTTCTTGAAGACTCATGCGTTCTACAGCGTAGCAGGATAATGCAGGATATGACCCCACGTACCGGAGGCGCTCTTTGGAGGAGAATAGGTGGGGGAAAAAACTCTTGCTTTGATCGATAAAGCCTAATGCTTTCGGCATGGCGCTAAGCTTCATACACATGAAGGACAGGCTATCAATGTATTTTAACCTGTAATCAGGGTCGGTTAAACAGAGAACTTTACTTCCTAACATGATGAGATGAGGTTTAATACCTAACTGCAGCATAGCTGTGAGAATCAGGTAGCTGTCATATCCACGCGCGTTATGAGCTATTAAAGTGAATCCTTTGTACATCGGCCTCCTGAAATGAAGAAGAAATTTTTGGGTGCAGTCTAACCCATAAGCGTGCCATTCATCACCTTTCAACGTTTTAGCACAGACCAGAAAGGGCGTGTGCACACCGCTCTCATTGATGAAGCATTCAAAATCATAAAAAATCAGTTTATCATCAAGCTGATTAATTGCACTGAAAGGCTGAACGTAACACTTATGATCATCGCATGTAATGTCTAGGCTGGGAGGTACATTTTCACCGCAAATACAGCATTTTACATTACACACGTGTGGTTTATTTGGTTTACTGATTGGAATAACGTATATCCTTTTGCATACTTTACACAGTTTTACCAACTCACAGTCACTCATAGGTTTTTCAGCACTATTTCTGTTGTGCGGTTCCCTGTGTCTGCTGAAACATGATGAATTACGACAGATTCTTTGACAGTCTGCACAGGTTAAAGGATTGCTAATTTCTTGCATATTTATATGTCTGACACACTGAACAATAACCTTCACAATGGTGTGTGTTTGCGTTCTCATAGCTGGTGTAACAGTAACCACAGATATATCTGCACCCTATAAAACCTTTGAGATTTTTTATCCCATAGTAATGACCTTGAAATAACAGCAAAAACAGAGGGTTTGAACGATCAGGGAAACTGGTCTCAAATTTACACAGAGCAGTAGAGCCCGTGGTTCTGTGAAACACTACAATTTTTCTCTTCAGAATGGTTTCAAATTTACCAATATCACTAAAAGTAACTGCTGTTTGCTCATCGATGCCTGCCTGATGCTGCCATCTCCTCCCCAGTTCTACAGCACGGTCATCAGTAAGCTCCGGGTCAGAGACGTGTGCGAGGCAGATTGCAAAGCATAACTGATTACCGGTATTATTTATAACATACAGATTTTCTTATTAATCAGTTCACAGTCTAACGTTCCTGTAGCCTTACGTTTAGACCCTCCTACTGGGTCATTAACAACCTGAAGAACAAATTCCAGGTTATTATCTACAGGTACATCTGCATTCGATTGTACTAAATCGTCCAAAAAGTTCTTGAAAGCAGGCAGGATCATATTTCCATCATCGGTAACAGTAAATGTGACGTGACGATTGAGATTTTCACCCACTAACTCCAGCTGCACAACGTCGTTACGTCTGGATAAAGATCTCGCGGCGTCGGCTAATTCAATGAGAATACGCATGATGTTTGTATAGAATGCTGCTAAATCTGGAACGTTCCCTGGACAGGGCGGCGGGATGGTAAAAGGTCTCCTTATTTCATGGTTATTAAAATGTTCACGTTCAACAACCGCTGGAGGATCTCGCCCTATTTGATCAGAAATGACTGCTCCCTCCTGATTGAAATTACCTCCATGCTGATCAGCATTGTGTGATGTTGAAGGATTTTGATGACTGTCAGGTGGAGACGGTGTAATTAAATTTTCATGAATCTGGTCTAATAAGTTTAAATTTTGGTCAGGTGGTAACGGTCTGTTTAATTCTTCAATAGCCTGATCGATTAAGTTTAAACAGTCACCGTGTTGATCTTCATTGTGGTTGTTAACAAGAGATGCTTCTTCCTCTGAAACATGTGCAGCTATAGGGATTTCGTTAAGCTCAGTTACTAAATTTTTTATTTCATCCAGGGCAAGTCTGATTCAGTTATCCATTTATATGAGCATAAGAAAAATCAAACAAAAAAACACAGTGATCAGTTCAGTTTAAAATCACCTTGATGTCACCAAACTGCTTCTGTAACAGAATCTGACATGCAGCCAGAAGCGTTAAAGATGAGGCTTTATTTCGACGGTTCCGTGCAGCTGTAGAAACTTTCTTTCTGCGCTGTCCGGGTCTGGAACCAATCTGTCCTACCATCAACGTTACCTCTGTAAAGAGAATGAACAACAAAATGTATATATATATATTGAAATAAAGAAATTAAAGCTGAAAAAGGGGGAATTCAAATGAATTCAGTAGGTATGAATTAAAACGTACTGCTCATTAAGGCTCTCACAAGTGTTGCTCTGCTATGCAGAGCAGAGCGTCGCTGTCTGTTGGCTGGTGTTAAATATTCTGTAAACACAGAATAAAATAAAGTTACCTTACGCTGCGCAGCTCAGCGTTCATAAATAAACGATAATAGTTTTAAAATAAACGAGTTTTTTAAGGGGAAGTGAACCCCTATAACTTTATTACTTGTAGGTTTATAAAGGAATTTTGAAATACTATAACTTACTCCGGGTCTGTGCAATAAAACCTCCAGATTTCGCTTCTTGTTGTACAGGACTGATGCGTTTCTGTTGAACGCTGTCTTGATCTTTGAAAAGTGACCTTCTGGTGGGCGGCTTCAGTGTCGCATTTTTGGATGCATCTGTAAACAGATTTATATGATATTTTATTGAACTATGCTTATAATACATATATATATATATATATATATATATTGCTGTTTTTATTTATTTATTACCCACCTTGCAGCTCTTTAGTTTGCTTGATCAAATCAGCTGGTGCTTCTTCCAGAGATACGTTCTCCATCAAATCTGTAAACAGTTTTATCTGAGGATTAAAACAAGTCTCTAATAATTACACATTCACTCTCACAGAAAACAAATAGTTTTTAGGGCTTACTTTCTGGCCCGGGAGCAGCTGGTAACTTATCCGGTGTGTTTTTAGGGGAAATGATGATAATTTGTGGAGGTGTATTTAAAGATTCGGATTTTAATTCTTTGTTAGAAGAAAGTTCAGATGTTGTCGGGTTTTCTTTTTTGGAGATAATCCGCCTTCTCAACTTTGATTGTCGGGGGGAAGGTCGATTCCAGCCGCTGACCCTTCCAACTTGATCATTCGGGTTTACCTCTCTCATCAAATCTATAAATGTATTCAATGTTAGCTGATTTATTCGTTAACTATAAAATATTGTTGCATTTAACATTAATTACCATATTCAGATTTAGTCAAGATGAAATCCTCAAGGTCATCAGTTTTGGGTTCTCAGACAAAGAAACAATATATATATATATATATATATATATATATATATATATATATATATATATATATATATAAACAATATTAGAGAACATTCACATGCATTTAATGATTTCTTAAAGATGAATACTTACTTCTAAAGATGGCATTTATACTTCTGAGAATCATTAGAAGCAGATGCTGAAATTTCTTCGTTTCCTGAAATATGTACCGACATATTTTTCTTGTCAGTACTCGTATTTTCAATGTAACAAGTTTAAACTAGACTTCTACTAGTATTTTTTCAGTGTAACAAGTTTAAACCTTTTTTAGCTGTAGCAGACCTGACGCTGATGAGGATGATAGGCAACACTGAGGTCTCTGTGACTACTGTGAAACTAAACCTGTTTTTTATTGCCAGCACACTGAAATGCAAAAAAGAAGTCCAATTACCATATTTGCTATTCATTGCACTGTTTCTTGTGGACATAAGTCAGTGATGTCTGACATGGAAAGCTGTCTCTATAAACTTTACCAAAATCAAAAAACAATAATTTCCTTTTAGAAGCACGTATTAGCAATGAGAAACCAGCAAACTTTGATATACATCAGGCCCTGGGGGTCTCACGTGTTCATGAACCTATGTATTGACTCTTTTGGAGGGGCTTGGGAGAGTTCTAATTACTTTATTGCCCTGTGTCCCACACTTGGTCAGGAAACTGAATCAGAAGGCCGAGGGCTGATGTTGACTGGGACTTCAGTTACAGAATAACTGTTTCAGTAAGTCTCTCAATAATATTTGCTCTAAGATGAAAAAAAAATGTTTTAGAAAAGCTACAAGTAACTAAAATTATCATTCCTTTTTCCTAAAATGGAGTCTCTCATGATTCAAAACAAACACATCATCGCTAGAGTCAATTTATAACTTGGAAACAGTATACTGAGGGCTCGTAAAGTTTTTCTGTTAATTTCATTTTTTGTCTTACCTCTTTCTCCTGCTTTCCAGTCTGTTGACGCAGAAGTGGAAGGTTTGCTCGTTCCATCGATGTAGGGAAGCACAATCTTTATTTACTTTTAGGGAAGCACAATCTTTATTTACTTTTAGGTCTTTTCTCTTTTTGAAATGATTTAGACTGGCTCAAATATTCAGCAAATAAGTCCTGCTGTAAAGCAAAATGAACTTACAATTCTGTCAGGTTACACAGTTCATTTTATTAGGATTTCATGTGACAGGTTAATATTAAGTTGATTATACCTTTAAAAATATAAAAGGATGCATGTCTTTTTTAGATGTATTAACGCCTGAAAAACATACAGATTATTAATAACACCCTTAGACACACCCCTGTATTATTATTGGTTCATTTAAGGTATCGCCCCTAATGATGACAACCAATCAGCATCCACGGTTACACCCCTCGGTCACAACCCTGTTGACCCCATGACCTCCCCGCCCCCATCACCCATGACCCCCCTTAAGGTCAAAGGTCACCTGTCAAAAGGTTTGATTAAAGGGTGTATTTTAGTCTCTGATGTGAGCTAAAGTTTCACTAAAATCTGAAGCTTCTGTCTAAAATATGTTTTGTATAAAAATGAATTTGATTAAAACATTATTTTGTGAGAAAAACACAAAAAGAATAAATATGTAAACATGCTGTGTCTTGAATACACCAGATGTTAATGATTTATTTAATCAGTTTTATCAGGATGTTGTGTTTTATAACTTTTCAAAAGGGAAATTTCTCTGATTAGGCAACCCGTGGATGTTTTCAATAAGATGTACATTTCAGTTAAAGAATTACCTTGGTTGCGTTTCTGACATGGTCTTGGTTTCCAAACAGGCTTTAAACAGAGAGGGAACACAATAAGTATGACAAATGGTTTCAACGGGAAGAAACATCTTTCACTCAACACCACAAGAAATGGTGACGATCATCAGCTGTTATTTTGTTCAGCCCACATTCCCAGTGCTCCCCACATGAGAGCACTGGGACAATGTCAGACACTTGAAAGTTTATCGCACTGAACTCTGTTATGAATGAGGATTATCGCTTATATCAGCCTCTACACACATCCACAATCTTGGCTCTGACCCACTGTCCTGCAGATGCTATAAAAAAGCATCAGTTTGATTTTTGACTTTTTATGAATTACCTTTTTCACTTTAAACCAGGAGTCCATTAAACTGTGACCTTTTCTAACTAGCATCTGTCATAACAGAAATGTACATTTGCATAGTTTAATTCTGACTAGCTGCCAACAACACTGACTTATTCATCACCTCCGTCTGCTGTCCAGAAAGAACACCGCGAAGCAACTTAAAGCCCATCTGTCTGACTTTTCCCATTTTTTTTTCCCTTCTGCAAAAGAACACGCTGATGTGTCAAATCTCATCCCACACATTTCATCTCCTTTTCATGATCCCTTCTTTTCTGTCTCCCTTTCGCTGTCACTTGCTGTCTTACTCCTCCCGCCTCGTACTTTTGAACTGTCTCTTCCTTAATCCTATTTACGAAATTCTCCCTGTTTCTGTGGAGAGCTCGTCCAGGCTGCAGCAGGGGAGTTGGGGGGGGGCACACATTGGCTTTCCAGCCATGTGTGTTAATAAAAAGAAAAGCAAACTGAGAACGATAAGGAAGCAAGAAAAGAGGAGAAAGATGCACAGATTACAACACAAAGAAAGTAAGATGTGATGATATGATTTATTGAGTGGTTTCAGAGATGTCCCTGGTGCAGATTATTGCTGTCTGCTTCTTCATGCATTCCTCCTTCCAATCGGTTTTAGGCCAATTTCTTTGTCAGCATTTTCACTGGAATGAGAAAACACAAGTTCTGGTTTTGTACACTCTCTACCAAACAACCAACATCCACAGAGGCAGAAATGGATCACTGGGTTATTTAAATGTGTGCTGTGAAGTAGGCCTGTTGTTGATGAAATTTGTGACTCAGAAGTTACCGGTGATTTCAACATGCCCGCTTTCCCTTGAAAATATTCTCTACATCTGTCATGTCTCTATCTCTGATAGTGGGAGGTAGAAAAATTATTACAAATTGCTGATTTCAGTTTCAAGGTTCTAAAAAGTGATGGTTCAAAATTTTTAATTTTACAACACACCGACAGGGTTTCTACTCTATGTAATCAGATCCCAAAAACAGTGGAGGATTTTCTCTAATCATATTCAGCATGGTATGCCCCATTGCTAACCTGCTAGGAGTTGTCAGTCAGCTGTATATTATAGCTGAATAAGTGCTCGCACTTGTACTTGACATCTTCCGAATATTTGGAACAGGTCGCGGGGGCAGCAGACTCAGCAGAGACGCCCAGACGTCCTTCTCCCTAGACACTTCCTCTAGCTCCTCCGGGGGGAGCCCAAGGCGTTCCCAGGTCAGCCGAGAGACATAGTCCCTCCAGCGTGTCCTGGGCTGTCCCCTGGGCCTCCTCCCAGTGGGATGTGCCTGGAACACCTCCCAGTGGAGGCGTCCAGGAGGTATCTGATACAGATGCCCGAGCCACCTCAACTGACTCCTCTCCATGTGGAGGAGCAGTGTCTCTACTCCGAGGCTGCGGAAGAAGCTCATTTCAGTGGCATGTATCCGAGGCCTTTGACTAACAGTATGTGCTCTTCTTCATACTCTAGCCTTGAAAACTGGCTCAGAATTCATCTGCTTAGCTGTCTTCATCTGCCACTAAATAAGCTACTAGCATTAATGTTTTACTTTTCTTTCGCATAGAAAGTACTCCTGGATCAGTGCTTCTGTGTTCTATTTTTGGTCTCTGATCTGTTCTCTCCAATCCCCAGTCAGTCGTGGCAGATGGCCGCTCACACTGAGCCTGGTTCTGGTTCTGCTGGAGGTTTTGTCCTCTTAGAAGGGAGTTTTCCTTTCCACTGTCGCTACATACATGCTCAGTATAAGGGATTGCTGCAAAGTCAATGCAAGCGGCTGTCCACTGTCTCTACATAGGTTACTCATCCAGGAGGATGAACATGTCAGTAACTGCAAGTCACTGAGTCAAAGCAATCTACTGGGTTTCCTTTGATTGAAATACGTTTTAACCAATTTGAATAATAAAATAATTTTGACTACACTGTTTGATAATTAGCATTAATTGGAATGTATGAACCTGCCTTGAGATGACGTGTTGTGAATTGGTGCTATATAAATAAAACTGAATTGCATTGGCTGCACGATGGTGCAGTTGGTAGCACTGTTGCCTTGCAGCAAGAAGGTCCTGGGTTCGACTCCCGGCCAGGGGTCTGTTGCATGGTGTTTGAATGTTCCCTCCGTGCATGTGTGGGTTCTCTCTGGGTACTCTGGCTTCCTCTCACAGTCCAAAGACATGCCTGTTAGGTTAATTGGTCTCTAAATTGCCCTTAGGTCTGTGAATGAGTGTGTGCATGGTTGTTTGTGTGTTGCCCTGCGATGGACTGGCGAATTGTCCAGGGTGTACCCCGCCTCCCGCCCATAGACTGCTGGAGATAGGCACCAGCTTCCTCACGAGCCACTATGGTATAGAAAATGACTGACTGAATCATAAATAGAAGAGATACAAGTGCTGGTGTGTCTGTCTGTACAGGAAATAGTCCACTGAAGGCTAGCTACCCAAGCAGCTGCCTGGCTAATAAACTAGCTAACATCAGCACTACTTTACAAAGAATAGAATAGGGTTCAAAGGTATCGCTTCAATAGTTAAAATTTTTTATCTCTTTATTTGGGGCATCGTTTCCAAAAAACAAACAACTAGCAAAAACAAGCCCAAAACACAGTCAGGACTGTTGGTACAATCACCTAGCTATTATCAGTTTGTCAGCCTCCTTACATGACTTTACAAAAGAAATTCTGCAGGAGACTAACTGCTATGTCATAAATTTGTTTATGCTAGTATTATTATTTAATCTTGCCGGTATTATAAAGTCTTCCACCATGGTTAAAACAACTAAAATAACAGATGCAAGACTTACTGAAAGCATCTGCCGAAGCAACTTACCAGCATATTAACTAGCTACCATCAGCTTGTCGGGCTTTCAATATTACTTACAAAGCCGTGTAATGAAGACCAGGAGTTCCATTACTTCATGAAATGTGATTGTTATGTGATGTATGATTGAGTTACAGTCCAAACGGTCGGGTTATTTGAGTTCTGTACTGTAGATGTGTTCAAACGCAAGGCGCAAAGCAGAGGGACCGGACATCCTTCCTGTATAAAGAGAATGCAGTTACAAATGTAAATTTGTGATTCCTTCACATTTTTGTTGGTTTAACTTATCAATTTAATATATATATATAATACCAATACAAGTGTTTAGTGGAACAAGCACTCAACTCCGGAGCAAACCAATAAGATTAGGAAGATAGTCATGTTAAATTTGAGTTATTCTGTTGACTGTCCTGAGATTTGTTTAGTTGTAATGATTTATATTTATTTAAATATTCATTGGGTAGCATTTATTAGTTTTGGTGTTAAATTTGTGAATAAATTGTAAATGTCTTGTTTTCAGATTTCCCCCTTTCATGTTTTCTTCCTGTGAATCAATCAGGGTAGACTGGATATAAAAGGCAACTAGTTGATTTCGGGGTGTGATGGTGTTGATGTACAGGTGACCTGCAGTTCAGAAATAAATCCACCTCAAACCCTACTTTATTGTCATGCCTCTCCATTAAAGGTGTCCGCGCCGGTCAAAAATAACAAGCCGCATTTGACAAGCATGTTTTGGTAGTTGTACCATTACCTTTCACTTGTATGAAATCTTAAATTTTTCAGCCTTTCCAAACAAACAAAAGAAATTATACAATAAACACTCTAAAGCAGCTGTCAAGCTAATCAGTTAGCTATTAACATTACAAAGAAGAGCACTGCAGGAGGAGAACTGATCTGCAATAACTTTGTTTATGCATTAATATGATATTTTATTGGTATTAATTCTGTACCTTTGCGTAGGCCTTCTACCATTGTGAACTTGTGTTTGAGACATCTAAAACATCTTAACAGCAAAATAAAAATATGTATAGAAGGAGTAGATTCAAAGGTTGGTGTGTCTGTTTGTGCAATAAACAGCTCACTGCAGTCTTGTTACCGAAGAAGAAAATACTGCAGATTCCCTGGTTAACATCAGCCTGTCAGACATCCTCCAAATGTCACATTGCAGAAAACAGAATGACAGTGAAGAATTTCACTGTTCTTTCACTGACATCTCACTGATTTTGAATATTTAAATAATAGCGATTGAATTTTGATTTCCGCCTTGATTAAAAAGAAAAATATATTATCATATTATAATTATTATAATGAAAAGAGTATTAACACTTTCTGACATTTATTACATTTTAGTATTGTAATGCTGTGAAAATACAGTAGTTTCTGCTCAAGTTTCTCATAACTTCTGAGTCTCACATTAGCTTATGCTTCATGTACGCCGATAGTGTTTTATATGTTCTACTAAAGCCTCTTCAGATTTCCAAAACGAATAATGTTTGAGTCCTTCTGGAGCAGAGAGATTTGTTAAACTTTGTCACTGAGATAAAAAACATTTCCAGAGACAGAAAAACAACTTCTTTTTTTTTTCACAGCAGGCGTAGACCAGATGTTGGTGAAAATAGTAGGAGCTTTAAAGTCTGGTTAGATGAATAGACTGTTCTTCCATCTTAAGCTTTTTGTTTAAAAACAAAACACGTTTTTGAGGTTAGATATCAGATTAAAATGGTCACCAAATCATTACCAAGAGCTTTCTGTGCTAGGATTGACTGTCTGGTTGCTTCAAATCAGCTAAAATATTACCAAAATATATTACAAAACCTCTGCAAATCATCATAGTAATGGTAAATCATTCAAACAGTGCCATTGCGTGGGTGGTTTGCCTTCCAGCCTGCATGTTGCTGCAGTTTATTTTGTGAGAAAACTCAGTTTTCTTGTGTTAAAAATGCTCAATGAAGTGTGAGCAATTCAGGTGATATATGGTGCAATAAATGAGACTGCGAGAAAGACACGCGAGGTGGAGCAGCAGAGGTGTGAGAGAAGACACCATGAGAGACTACTTACCTTGCATCAGGCTCATGGGAAATCTATCTGGGCAATATCCAAACCAAGGCGCTCTGCTCCTGCCACCTTCGCCCCAACACAATTACAATACTATCTGACAAAGATATTGAGCGCACATCCCTTGCTGTTTCTGTGGCCACTTGTTCCAAGCTAGAGCCTGATTTTATATAAAACTTTGAAAGAAAAAGGCATTAACACTGACTTGTTGGAAGGTTAGGACATGCAGCCAGACAGAGCTGGCAAACAGTGTGAATGTGGTGACCCTCCAGGGCACAGAAGGGACGATGTAGAGCTCGACCTCTACATTGTCCCACTATCCAAAGGTGTTTATCATCTTGTCTGACCTTTACCTCTGCACCACCTCTAAAAGGCTCACAGGTGACCTTCCTGTGGGAGCATTCTTGGTAGAGGCAGCATCCTGTATGCCTGTAGGCTGGATGACAACAGAAAAATCTAAAGTTTTGGTTTTGAGATTAAATGTGAAGCCAACTTCAAGGATTCTGGCAGTTTTTTTTTTCATATTTATTGATTGTTTGGCTTCCTGTACATGCGTTTTATACCACTGTTATCATATCTAATCTCAATATATTTCCTGCTAAGAAGTAGCTATGCATTCCTACTAAGTCACCAGCAAAAGAAATCCTGTTCTACTAGAAAGTTTGGCTATTTCTGGATAATCAAAGCAAAGGTTTGAAGTTCAGTCTTCAGTGTTGTCTTTACTTCCCACTTTTAATGTCAATATTAATGACAACAATTCAGGCCCTTCATATATGTAAAAATGTGCTGAGAGGTGAGCAATGCACACTTTCTGGCCTGAGGTTTTATCCAGTTTTTTTACATTACAGTCACAAATTTATGATGTATTTTGGAGGGATTTTATGTGATGGATAATTGTGAAAGGATAATTATACATTATTTTCAAGATTTTTTCCATGATCTAAAAAGTGTGGCTATATTGTTATTGAGATTTCTTCGCTCTGATACCCCCATCTACAATTCAGTGCAACCAAATGCTTTACAAACTCATAGAATTTGTAAACAGAGGCCATCATGTAGTTTAATTTCAGTATAAATAAAGCTGTTCTGTGAAGGTCTCAGAGGTTTCTTAGAGAACATTAGTGAACAGCATCATGAAGATCAAGGAACATAGCAGCCAGGTCACAGATAAAGCTGTAGAGACGTTTGATCATCTCACCAGAGCACTGTTAAATCAGTCATCTGAAAAATGGAAGAGCAAAGCTACCAAGATATGTTCCTTCACCTAAACTAACAATCAGGGAATAGACAGTAAACAGAAGCATCCAAGAATCCCCATAGTAACTCTGAAGGAGTTGCATAGATCTACAGCTCAGGTAGAAGAATCTATTACTTGTGCAAATTCAGTATATATGTAAAATTGGTTGTAAAAGAGACGAGAGAGATGTTTATGGTTTAAATGTGGAAGAAGTTGCTCAGGTCTAATGAGACCAAAATTAAACTTTATGGCCTTCTTGCAAAACACAATGTGGGGAAGAAACACTAACACTTCACATTACCCTGAATACATCATCTCCACGGTGCAACACAGCTGCAGCAGCATCATGCTTCTTCATCAGGGACACGGAAGCTGGCCAGAGTTGAAAGATGGATGGAGCTGAAGAGAGATCAACCCTAAAGAAAACCTGTTGCAAGGTGCAAAAGTCTTGAGAATTGATGCTCATATGTTCTTTATCCAGTCTGTCACCACTTGAGCAATTTTGCACAGAAACAACAAAAATGTTAGTTTCAATATGTGCAAAGCTGGTAGACACATCTTCCAAAAGCTGTAATTGCAGCAAAAGGTGCTTTGACAAAATATTGACTCAGAGGAGCGCAGAATATATACAGTCATATTCAATAAATTTGAATATTATTGAAAACCTCATTTATTTCAGTAACTCAATATACTAAGTGAAACACTTTAATAGAATAAGAACACATATACTGTTTTCAATTCAATTCAGAAGTACTTTATTCATCCCAAAGGGAAATTAAATGTTGTAGCTCATTTTATGCAGGTTTCTTCAGATCTGAAGAAGCCTCTGAAGACACTGTTGTTGTAGGACAGTCTGATGAAGAGGATGCTCAGGGTTCTCCACAATGTTCTTCATTTTATGAAGAATCCTTCTTTCCACAATGATCTCCAGAGGTTCCAGAGGAGTCCCCAGAACAGAACCAGCCTTCTTTATCAACTTGTTGAGCTTTTTTAAGTCCCTGGTTCTGATGCTGCTTCCCCAGCAGATGATGGAGAAGAGATCACACTTTCCACAACAGACTTATAGAAGATATGCAGCATCTTGCTGCAAACACCAAAGGACCTAAGCTTCCTCAAGAAGTACAGTCTGCTTTGTCCCATCTTGTAGATGGCTTCACAGTTGCATCTCCATAGTGGGTCGCGGGGAAGCTAGTAGAGGTTTGATAGGTAGAAAGATTTACCTATCAAGCCTTTATTTCTGCTAATTATGACAAATTTCTGCTTGCAGATAACAAAAACACAGCATGTAAGAATACACAGAATGTTAGAATATTACATCAGACCAATAGAAAACATTATTAATACCGAAATGTGGGCTTAATGAAAAGTATGTTTACTACCTACTTATAGGTTATTTTTAAAAGGTGCTTTTAATCTGACAAACGAGCCTCATTGGAACTTATATTCTTATTTACTGACTACAGACGCCACATTTTTCAGCTATTTATTTCTAAATGAAATTTTGTACCATGAAATTGAGGACCATCTATCCCTTTCTTTCCATTTCACAATTATGGACAACTTTGTGTTGGTTTATCAAATAAAATTCTTAGCAAAAAATGTGGGATTATGTCATGTAAATATGTGGAGATGTTTAAGGGGTATAAAAACTTTTTGATTATGACTATTTACCATAAATATAATTTTTAATACCATTCCTACAATGTAAAGTTTAGTTCAAGAGACCAAAGAAAGTGTCAGAGTAACTGCAACATGCAGCACGGTTCAACACCCACCTACTGCACAACGCCGGTCTGCTAGCTGAAGGAATACTGCTACATTTCCTTTTGCTTTCAAGAAACAAGGTTTGGCTTGAAATACGTTTGCTCACAAAAAAACAGCAGGAGGAATAATTAGTTTTTTAATTTAAATAAACCAGTTAGATCACGTTCTACATTTTTCTTTCAAAAACATGTTTACATTCAGTGAAACTGAT
The DNA here is from genome assembly GCF_021462225.1 of Girardinichthys multiradiatus. Classification (NCBI taxonomy): domain Eukaryota; kingdom Metazoa; phylum Chordata; class Actinopteri; order Cyprinodontiformes; family Goodeidae; genus Girardinichthys; species Girardinichthys multiradiatus. The sequence continues at coordinate 40,349,183 of NC_061806.1, read as the reverse complement.
ATAGAGCTTACACTGTGAAAAACTTGGAGGAGCCCATGCATTTTCACAACTAAACTTGGTCTAGTTATTCTAGATTCATCTAAAATTATTTAGCTTAAAATACGTAGAGTTTTGTGTCTACAGTGTGATTGGAATAACCTTTGAATTACGGTTTTACTGCTTCTTTAGGTTCTGTCTTTATTCACCGTTATTTCAAACTACCTTCATCATCATGCAGGTTTTCTCTTGCAAATTGGATTTTTGTGAGTGCCTTTATAAAATCTTCCTGGGAGCTGTGTGGCGCCCGACTGCTTTTGTCCACCTTAAGGGTTTTACCACATATTGAAAAAGATGAAACAGGATCATGAGACAGTTGGGGGAATACTTGGAGTTTAGTTGGCGTCAGCATTTTTCTGTGGCAGAAAGTAAAAATAAAATGCTCCATAAGGACGTTCAGTCATTTTGAAATATGATGCGGTTCATTGGTAAAGCTGCATCAGTGTGTCTTGAAGTCTATATTTATGGCCAAAATATCCCTTATTTATCTGTTTTTCTTTGTGGAGGAAACATTTTATTACCTTTTCTGTAAGCTGCCTTTAAACCCAACTGCAAGCTATAAGAATAGCTTTTTTTTTGGCTGTTTGATTAATTTCTGACTCTATTATGAAATTTTTAACAGATGGGGAAAATAAAAAAAATCTTTTGATATTTGATATCCCACATTTGGCCTAGATAACAACAGCCATATAAAAGATATTCCTCATCTTTTTAAATAGGCTGTTTTTAATCTCCCAAGAGAAAACCATTGGAGATGTAAAAGTTGGGTTTGGTAAATTAAACGCTGTTCCCAGTAATGAAAGGGGTCACTGAAGTTTAAGCCTATCAAATCTCAGAAAAGCCAGGTCAGAGCTGCTAGTATTTCTCTACACTCTAATTGCTTCAATGATGGGCTTCCTCCACCACTACAAAATGGAAAGGCTAACCTTGAATGTGACTCATTTCTTTAATGACTGAATGTAGTGGGTAATTAGTTCTGTAAGGTCGTAATCCACTTTTAAATGTCATTTATTTCTGTCAACAGAGCCTTCTGCATTCAACTTTGACATGTTGAGGAAATAAAATAAGACACCTGAATAAATAACAAACAACATTTTTTATGATAATATCTAGATTTATCTTTTTATTCGTACAGTTAAAGGTCCATTTGCTCTGCTTTCTTTATTTTCGTATGCATAGAGAAATGTTAATGTTTCTCTACATTAACAAACCAACTAGTAAAGATCAAATAATGCTTTTCCTTCTTTTTTCCTGGCTTTCTCTTCACAGTGCTACCACCCTAGATATTACATCTGCACTAGGAAGTTTCCTAACAATCTGAAGGAATTTCCAACATAAAAGGAGGTTTCTGTGCCTCCGCTATCAGTTTCAGCCATACTGTTAGAGAGGAAATACCATAAGCATTGTAATAATATTAATGAGCAGCATGAAGAACATGAAAAAAAGCTGTGGTGGTTTTCTAGAGTAAAGTGCACCACCAAGCAACCCTTTTGTGTCATATCCTGGTGACCCTGGTGCAGCAATCTGGGTGCATATCTCATGAGTGGAGTTATCATACACACAAAATCTAAAGTCTAATTTTTTTTCTCTGAACACTGTAAGCTGACTCCTCAAAGGCTCTGAAGCCTAAAGGTTTTTATACCGATCTATATGAATTGCATTTTAAACTCTAAGATCTGCTGCCTATCCCTTTTCCTACTTCCCCTTCCTCCTTATTTCTAATTACATTGCCGGGGTTTCTCTCTAACAGGGTTTTGTGAAACTGACAACTTCGCTTGGTCTCCCAGCAACTGGCTTATATGTGCAATTTAAAGGTGTGCGCTTCTTCCCAGCTGGCAGCCCTATTTCACAGAGAGCAAAGTACATACTGACCTTTGTGAGCTAGGGTCCAAGCATGGTCTGGATTGTTCATTTTAGCTATTTGGTGGGATTTATGTTGCAGCCAGAGCAGTGGGGGTAAAAACGGTGCATAGCAACCACAATGTCAAAAGAGTTTCTATAATTAATTTGAGCATAGCTTGTTGTCAGCAAGATTAGGTGGTAGCCTTGTCATGTGACCAGTGTGAGTGGTTGTTCTTCAAATTTTCTGACAAATTCATCCAGGTGCTTGTGGGCCACATGTAATGGATTAGTTACCACTAGTGCTACCAGGTTTTTGTGATGGGCCAGAATTAATTTGTTTTTAATAAAATGAAATTTTAATGTCACTGCAAACACATACCTGTTTCACACGCAGGAGAACATCATGAATTCCACACAGTTGATCCCAAGAACCTGGCACTATTCAAACCCAGAGCACATCAGAAATGACAAATGTGACAGGGAAAAATTCAAAGGGAAAAAGAAAATGGTTGGCTTTGGTGTCTTAAGTTGCAGCAGCAGCTCGAAGCTCCCAGCTCCCTCAATATCGTTGTACCCTCCGGTAAAATGACAATAAAGACTATTCTATTCTATTCTAAACCCCAATGTCTTTATCTTCACACCTGCATAATGTAACCAATATGGGCTGCACAATATCAGGACAACTGTTTAACATAAATATGTTTATATTTATATTATTTTATATCAAGTGACCCATATGTTTCTGATTATTTTCCTTCTGAACCCTTAAACAGTGTTTCCACCATTCTCAGTTAACTTTAATATCGCAGTCATTAAAAATATACGTCAGGTGTGGGAAATATTTTCAGAAACACTTTAGTGGGTTGCATCTCACTGTAGTCATTGCATCTTAGTCATCTGTTTGAGGAAAACAGCAGCTTTAAATATTTTATTTGTTACTAAAAGAATTAGATATTCTCCCTTCTTCACTGAGGTGACTACAGGGTCACATTCAGGTCAAGCTTTGCTGTTTTATTAGAGCCTGAACTGTGGTTTTTAGGTTCAAAGAGAAGCATTTATGCTTATATGACCACCTGCGAACCCACATTTATAAGCAATTTAAAACGATGTTAAAGGAATTTGTTCCACTTCTTCCCAGTTCTCACTATCTTTGGATTGTGTGTAGAGCTTTTATTAAAACATTACAAAATGATTTAAAAAATGTGTAAATCAGAGGGAAATTTCAAATGTTTTCTCATTGTTGAAACCAACTTAGTTTCCCAGGGATTGGCCAGCTTGTAAAACACAAACTCATTACCTACGAAGACATTTCAGGCCTTAGTAACAGCAGTGAAACATCACGTTCTAGTGGAGATAAAACTCCCTTTATGAGCTTCATAGTTGCACTGCAAGCCTCGAGTCAAATCTTTTTCACAGGGAATTTATAATTCAAAATCTTTGCATGCAGTAAATGGAATGTGCAAATGTAAAGCTAATATATGATTTAGAGCCATTCAGAACCAATAATTTGACTCATGTAGATGCAAGAATAAAGTTATTCCATTTTACTACAAAGAATCTTTGTTTTAGTTTAGAAAAGTAATGTTTCCAATCCTCTGATACTATAATATGTTCTATAATATATACTGTAGCATAAGTTTCTCCTCACTTTTCTTCTGGGTCTTTGGATTAATTCAGGTGATTTTATTTGCATGAAGGTTTGCACATTTTGTTTTTTGTTTTTTACCTTGTGCCCTGTCCATGTGTTGTGTCATGCTACTGTTAACATTTGATTCTTTGACAGGCTGATTCTGCTTCTCAAAACAGGACAAATGATATGCAAAGTGAAAAAGGGGTTTGCTATGTGCATACTGTACTTGCACTGAAGGTGCATCCAAACACTAAGAAATGAGACATGCATGGGTCCGCCCCGTATGTTGAATGTTAATATCTTTTGTATAATACAGGGTATGGTCATGTGTTTTGATGTAAGAGAAGAAAAGATGAGCTTTATTTGAACTCACAATGGAAAAATTAACTTGTTACAGCAGCTCTTAGCAGCTCTTTCATTTATGAGCTACTTGGCAGTTTAATCAATTGGCCTTTTCCCGATATGGTTCAATAGCTGCTTTGTTGCTGCTTTTTGACTGGTTCTACTGTTAAACTGGTGCTTATAAAATTATCCAGTGATCTCAGAAATAATCCAGTCCAAGTTAAACACAACAAGTGGAACCTTGTCTGGTTGAAGGTGCAGCCGTGAACAGCACAAACTAGTTACTAACAATATAGCTCACTACTGATAATTAGCTAATTAATCAAACTGCTGCGACTACCTACAAATATTTAAAATATTTGTATTGTTTTTTTATGTATGTAATTGTAGTTCACTGCTAAATTACACATATAACTATTTATTTAACTATTTATTCATTTACTGTTGGCTTCTTTAGGAATATATGTTCTTCATTCACCAACAAATTATTTTGGAAAATGTTAAGGAGGTCAAAATATTACATTTACAAATATATAAGGTATTCAAAAACATTTTTTGTTATTTTTATCAGACAGTTGCATGCTACTCAGTTGAACTACTTCTGTAACACTGTTATAAGCATGCCTTAAGGTCTGTTGTATTGGCTTAATCTCAAAAACAATACATTTAGCTACACATCAAACTAGTTACTACAAATATAGCTCACTACTGATGATTAGCTAATGAATCAAACTGCTGCGACTACCTCTATCATCACTGGAGGTTAACACGGGAATAGGGTGGATACCACCTCACTGATCAGCGGCTTGAGCCAGCTAGGTCCAGCAGATGTGGTATTAGTCCAGTAACACAGAACCAAATAACTGGGCAGCAATTTCTGGCTTACTCTTATGTTTGCTGAATATTGTGACTCTTTTAGTACCTTTAACCCCCTCTTGCTGCCTTGGTTCTTATAGAACTCACATTGAGGCAGAAAGAAGGGTTAAAAGTATTGTGTGAAAGACACTAATAAGAGTTTCATGTTTATAAATTAAAGTAGGATTGGACAATGTTGGCAGAAAATGCAATCGTGATTTTGTTGTTTACGAATGGGATGATATAAATAGTAAATCATCCACATTTCCTCACCTTTGGCTTTCTCTATTTCATTATGGCATTGTTCCTGCCACCCTCCTTTAGCTTCAGCAGCTCACTCACTCAAATATATATTCAAGTCGTAAATATATGTAAATCTAGGACAGTGAAAGTCCATCCAACTGGCAAAAGATTTTATTGATACCCATGACCTTTCCTGCCTATTGCATACAAACAGTCCTTTGCAGTGACTACAGTATTGCAATTTGCTATGTTGCGTAGCTCCAAAATAAAGGTTGAAGTTTACCTTTTCAAACAAAGAATGTACTTGTGAATTTTGCAAGATTAATAAAGAAAATTATGAAAGAAAATAAAGTGATTTTACAGTTAGTTTGTGACATTGAGGGTTGGCTCGTGCAGACTTGATTGCAACACTAAAAGTATGACTTTGAACAAAAACATGGCCTAGATGAAAGAAACTTTTACAGAATAAAATTTGGGGCAGTAGCTCTAAAGTTTTAAAGCACTTAACAAGTTCATGCTTCTGGGTCAGTACTTTTAAATTGCAGCAACTACACATAACTTTTGTAGGCTCAATGCTCTTCACTGACAACAATTCTTGATTTGTTAAGGGTGGAGCATTTTCATCTGTGGCCTAAGAACCAGTAACCCCATACCTAACCAGCATAATCTGTAATAATCAGAAAATATTTTAAAGCTAAAAGAAAAATATGTCTAAATTAGCAAAGATAATATATATGTGTTATTCAGTCTCTCCAAGTGTCTCAAACAATCTTTACTAACACAGCAACATGTGGTTTTTCATCACCATCCCATTCTCTCCAAGCATTCACTGCCTCATCCTCCAACACATACCTCCATCACCCTTCCAGAGCCGAACCGGTCTGAAGTGAACAAGCAAATTGAGGGGTTAGTACCTGCATGTCTGTGACCCCTCAGAAACTAACTGAGCCGGCAGCTCACCGTGTGTTTAAGTGAAGGTCCCTGTTAACCCCCATTAGCCTCTGCAGCTCTGTACTGGAGGATTAGCAGAATACAAATAGCTCCCACTGTCCTCTCCCACACCTTCCATTATGAGAGTTGCTGACGATGAGAAACGCTGTAATATGATTTGGGGTTAAGCAGATGTTTACGGCGTGCTAAACAGTGTCCTGCTGCTCATTATGCAGGCGCTAATGGTGTGAATACATTAAACTGTGTGAAATTTGTGCTGCTGCTGAAATATGCTCAGTACCATGTGACCTTGGCTTCCAGGAGATCCAGTCACGGTTTGAAACAAGGGAAACGCCCAAGGGTTTGGAGGCTGATCAATTATTGATATTTCACTGCCTCTTCATCTTCCATTTGGCTGTAAGTGTGAAATCAAAAGGCATTTCAGATCAACAAGAGCGAAGCTACTATGAGCCAAAACGCTGCCCCCAACCTCTGAAACATTTTGAGATGGATTTCATAATCAGGTCTTGCTTTGTTGAAGCGGGAAAACGTTTCACACTCATCAGATTTCCTTAACATTTTCTTTATGAAATAATAGGGAAGGCTTAAACATTCTAATAAATAAATGCATCATTCAATTCTTTAAAATAATGTTTTATGTATACAACACTGATATGAATTGATACCTATGGGTTTGAAGTTTGGTCTTTTCCTTTATTCGCTGTCCAATTGTCTACAAAACTATCTAAACCTCTAACCAGTCTTTTTTATGCTGGTTAAACCTTCGCATTGCACAGTCACCTACATTTGTCCATCTCTCCATCCATTATTCCATCCCACTATTATTCGCTCCTTTTGTCCACTTTCGTGGAGGTTTTATTTTCATTTGCCGACTGCCCAGAACTTAAATAAATTGTGACCTTTGATATTTCTTCTTTAAAAATGGCTTACTGTTTTTCTTTTATTAAGGAAAAAGCTATTTAAACCCACCAGGCCCTATGTGAAAACTAAATGGCCCCATTAATTAAATAATGAACTAACTGTGATTAACCAAATAAAAAAAACTAAGTTCAGTTTTGCCAGCCAGAGCCATGCCTGGCTACTGTAAGACCTGTTGCTTTAAGAAATCACTGAAATAGAACCTATCTGACAACATGAAGTAGGCTAAAATGTCTCAAACAGCAACACATCATGCCCCCTATCTACAGATATTTAAGGAAAGATGAGAAATTCCTGACATCTATAAGTCTGGAAAGGGTTACAAAGTAATTTCTAAGGCTTTTGTACTCCACAAACCATAGTTGAAGCTGTTATCCACAGATGGAAAGACTGAGGATTTTCTGCCTCAGGACCTGGATGAGTTGTTGTAATCGATTGAAGTCTGCTGTCTTGCAGTAAATCCTGAAGTAGAACACCGAGCCATTGTTTTATGACCTCAAGTTCAACCACCCTCAAGTTATACAGCAGGGCAATGATCCAAGCACACCAGCAAGTCCATCTCTGAATGGAGGGCCTAGTCAAAGCCCTGTGAGTGTTGGCATATTTTAAACAAATTAACTTTAAAATATTTGTATAGTTTTTCTATGTATGTAATTGTAGTTTACTGATAAAATGACACATATAACTTTTTATTTAACTATTTATTCATTTACTGTGGGCTTCATTAATGAATATCTGTTCTTCATTCACCAACAAATTATTTTGGGAACTTTTAAGGAAGTCAAAACATTAAATCTACAAATATATAGGGTATTCAAAAACAGTTTTGTGTCATTTTTACCAGACAATTGCATGCTACTCAGTTGAACTACTTCTGTAACACTGTTATAAGTTATGTTACTTATTGGCTTAACTTTATTTTATCATCAATTACTTTTGTCCTGAGTTCCCAGTTTCTACCTGTGTTGAACTTGTTAAGGAGCATGAAGTTCCTCGTTTCTTAACAGATGGTCCAGACTTCATCCTTCATTCAGTTCACATGGACCCGCCCACTAGTCCCTTTTCCTGCCTGACAGCACGGCCTGATGGAAAATAGTGAAGCACGTGTCACACACACCTACTGACTCCTGCACACACTCATAAATTGGTCTGAGAGCCGTTTGGTTTTGAGGATTCTCTACATGATCACTAGGACTCCTGGAATACTGGCTGTATAAACGTGATTTTTGCAAATATATTTAATAGGAAATGCTAACCCATGCTATGCATCACTGCACCCAAGAAACTGAAATTGCTCAACTCTGTCTGTTTACCGTCCTTCATGTTGTTACCTCCTTGGTGCTGAATTTATGGGCGTTCTTTTAGAGTAATTAATTATGATGGCATCTCATTTTTATCAGCTTGTTCCTCAGAGAGAGTAAGGACTGTCAGTGTTGTGTGCCATGGGCTCACCTGCTGCATCCTCAGGGCTTCTGTTGTTTTTCCTTTGCCGTAGATCTGTATCTACTTATTTTCCATGTTTTACAAGTAAATCTTTGTGTTTTTAACGAGATGGGTCAGATGTTTCTCCATTTTAATCTACACCCTTTAAAATAAAATTAATTTAGGGACCATTGCAGTGTGTAATTGGTTGTGTAATATGTCTACAGTAAATTTCATAGTTTGTCACTGTTGACATGCCTTTTGTCTGGCCTTGCTGGAACTTCCACTTCTGGAAAGATTGGGCAATGTTCTAAATGTTATCAGATTTTTAAATAATAATTCTCATTGTAAAATGATAGTTTGGAAATTGTCTTATAACCCTTCCCAGATTAGTAGGCAGCAGTAATTGATTCTCGGAAGTCATTGCTGATGTCTTTCAAATTTGGCATAGTGTTTATGCTCCAAAGCAGCAAACCAATTTAATTGGTCACACTTCCTGCATTTCTCTAAATCCAAAGAATTAGATTAGCAGCAACCGGTTGTAACTTTACTTTACACTTTTGAGTGTGTCTAAGTCTCTAAACAGCAGTCAAAACAGCCTCAAAGTGGAATCTGAAAAAAACTAAAACATTTTTTAGTTGTTTGGATGGATGGATGGATGGATGGATTGATGGATGGATGGATGGATGGATACACCCATGGATGGATGGATGGATGGATGGATACACCCACGGATGGATGGATGGATGGATGGATACACCCATGGATGGATGGATGGATGGATGGATGGATGGATGGATGGATGGATACACCCATGGATGGATGGATGGATGGATACACCCACGGATGGATGGATGGATGGATGGATACACCCATGGATGGATGGATGGATGGATTCGCCCACTGATGGATGGATGGATGGATGGATGGATAACACCCATGGATGGATGGATGGATGGATTCGCCCACTGATGGATGGATGGATGGATGGATACACCCATGGATGGATGGATGGATGGATACACCCACTGATGGATGGATGGATGGATGGATGGATGGATAACACCCATGGATGGATGGATGGATGGATGGATGGATACACCCATGGATGGATGGATGGATTCACCCATGGATGGATAGATGGATGGATGGATGGATACACCCATGGATGGATGGATGGATGGATACACCCATGGATGGATGGATGGATGGATGGATACACCCATGGATGGATGGATGGATGGATGGATGGATGGATGGATGGATGGATGGATGGATACACCCATGGATGGATGGATGGATGGATACACCCATGGATGGATGGATGGATGGATACACCCATGGATGGATGGATGGATGGATACACCCATGGATGGATGGATGGATGGATGGATGGATGGATACACCCATGGATGGATGGATGGATGGATACGCCCATGGATGGATGGATGGATGGATGGATGGATGGATACCCATGGATGGATGGATGGATGGATGGATGGATGGATACACCCATGGATGGATGGATGGATAGATACCCATGGATGGATGGATGGATACACCCATGGATGGATGGATGGATGGATGGATAACACCCATGGATGGATGGATTCACCCATGGATGGATGGATGGATGGATACACCCATGGATGGATGGATGGATGGATGGATACACCCATGGATGAATGGATGGATGGATACCCATGGATGGATGGATGGATACACCCATGGATGGATGGATGGATGGATGGATAACACCCATGGATGGATGGATGGATTCACCCATGGATGGATGGATGGATGGATACACCCATGGATGGATGGATGGATGGATGGATAACACCCATGGATGGATGGATGGATTCACCCATGGATGGATGGATGGATGGATACACCCATGGATGGATGGATGGATGGATGGATACACCCATGGATGAATGGATGGATGGATACCCATGGATGGATGGATGGATACACCCATGGATGGATGGATGGATGGATGGATAACACCCATGGATGGATGGATGGATTCACCCATGGATGGATGGATGGATGGATACACCCATGGATGGATGGATGGATGGATGGATAACACCCATGGATGGATGGATGGATTCACCCATGGATGGATGGATGGATGGATACACCCATGGATGGATGGATGGATGGATACACCCATGGATGGATGGATGGATTCACCCATGGATGGATGGATGGATGGATACACCCATGGATGGATGGATGGATGGATGGATGGATGGATAACACCCATGGATGGATGGATGGATTCACCCATGGATGGATGGATGGATGGATACACCCATGGATGGATGGATGGATGGATGGATAACACCCATGGATGGATGGATGGATTCACCCATGGATGGATGGATGGATGGATACACCCATGGATGGATGGATGGATGGATACACCCATGGATGAATGGATGGATGGATGGATGGATGGATACACCCATGGATGGTTGGATGGATGGATGGATGGATGGATGGATACACCCATGGATGGATGGATGGATGGATGGATACACCCATGGATGGATGGATGGATGGATGGATACACCCATGGATGGATGGATGGATGGATGGATGGATGGATGGATACACCCATGGATGGATGGATGGATGGATACACCCATGGATGAATGGATGGATGGATGGATGGATGGATACACCCATGGATGGATGGATGGATGGATGGATGGATGGATGGATGGATACACCCATGGATGGATGGATGGATACACCCATGGATGGATGGATGGATGGATGGATGGATGGATGGATACACCCATGGATGGATGGATGGATGGATACACCCATGGATGGATGGATGGATGGATGGATGGATGGATGGATACACCCATGGATGGATGGATGGATGGATGGATGGATGGATGGATGGATACACCCATGGATGGATGGATGGATACACCCATGGATGGATGGATGGATGGATGGATGGATGGATGGATACACCCATGGATGGATGGATGGATACACCCATGGATGAATGGATGGATGGATGGATGGATGGATGGATGGATGGATACACCCACTGATGGATGGATACACCCACTGATGGATGGATGGATGGATACACCCACTGATGGATGGATGGATGGATGGATGGATGGATGGATGGATGGATAACACCCATGGATGGATGGATGGATGGATGGATGGATACACCCACAGATGGATG